>NC_080639.1:29362095-29668791 GCF_027579445.1 Ammospiza nelsoni
CTTCCTGAGTCCCTTTGCCATGAAACACGTCTTTCAGTTCTGTTGTTTTTCTTACGGGTCTTCTGAATCCCCTCCAGTTTGAACTCATTGTTGATTTGTGGGCCCAGAACTGCAAACAGCACTTCAGAGGTGCCAGGCATAGAGGCCCCCGCCACATCTGCTTACAATTTTAACTTATCTATTCAGTGAAGTTCATTTTGACAACTCCATAATTTTCTTTCAAAGCTGTATTGCTAGCATTGTTTGGATTTTTTTGCTTCTAATACATTTAAAGCCCCTTATATACTTAAAACATCATTATTACTTCTGCTGACTGTAGGTACTGCTTTGATGTCCATTTGCTTGCTTTATATATTTTGTACAAATTGTTAGCTTTTGATTTATATTCATTAAAAAACAGCTTCACCTTTCTTCTATGTGCTATGCTAATACAGCTTCCTCTCTTCTAAGGAAACTGAATTAACCTTGTACTGTTCAGCTGTAGAGAGGTTATATTATATCACTGGGCTTTGTAGTTTCAAATTAAACAAAGCATGAAGTAACTTAACTTAAAGAATGTTTTTTCGTATTTAAACAAGTAGAAACCTGTGGTTTTGGAAAGAGGACTTGATTCCTTTAGGCAGTTCTGAAAATTTGCCACAATTTTATTTTAAATGTAATGAGGTGACTGTTGTACAACAGGGTGCATCTGTTTCATGCACTACTCTTGAGACATCTTTAGCATTGCCATCTGGTCCTAATACCTTTGTGCACTGAAGTTTTAAGAATCTCTAAAGTTTTACTTTTGACTCACTATCATCTCTAAGCAATTCATTGGTTTAAAAAAAGAAGCCCTGTTCAATGAAAAATTTTCCATTTGAACACGATAAAGACATGTAGGTTATTCACTAGATTGTTCCAGTGCTTTGAAACCCTCTTTGCATCCCTTCTGCATCCCATGGGATCCTGCAATTATGGAAAATGTTTTTATGGGTATTATTATGTCTGAAAAATTATCAAATTGCTACCACATCATATCAATTTTGTGTCATTCTTACTGTACCTGAAAAATGGATTTATATTATTTTTCTTAGTCTCCTTTTTGTTTAAAACCCAAAAAATCAGTTCTCAAGGTGATGTGAGCACATAGTTACATTTTCTATTACCCCATGTGCTATCTTTGTTTTGCATCATGTAACAAATGTGTTGCAGCATCATTTTGGAAAACACATCCAACTCAACCCTGCAGTTCTTTTTCACAGTCCTCAAAGCAGTATTTCCACAAGAATGAAGTTCCAGCCCCTTTCTGTGCCCACACCAGTGCTGGCTCCTTGGGTCTTTCCTCAAAGATACCCTGAGAAGGTGCTGTACCTTGAGGCTGTTCCTGCTATCAGTGAATCCATTCTGTGGAAAACAGGCTGGGTTATATATTTTCCATCACTTCATTTCCCTAAAGACCCAGTAGCTTTCCTTTAAATGCCTCTCTAATTAGAGGAGATTTAATCTGACTCCCTCTCCCCTCAGTGATAATGGCTCTGAGTGAAGCCTGCTTGCTTGCTTGCTTGATTTCCCTCGTCTGCTGTTCATCAGCCATTCCTCTTGAATTTTTCCCACAGAAACCATATTTCTCGTGTACTGGCTCAGTTGAGAACTACTTGGTTTTCAAGGTGAGGAATATGATGGTGCCTGCTGTGACTGTACCACATCTCCTACCAACTTTACAACATGAATGGTGGAGAAAAACCTTGTAGAAAATACTGGGTTTGTGTACATTTTTAAATTTGTAGTACAAGGGCAAAAAGAACTTCAGAACTCCTCAGCTGCAGCTGTTTGGGACCTGTGATTTAAGCAGGCAGCCCCAGTGCCCCAGCAGGTCAGGGGGAGCAGATGCCACCAGGGACTGTATGGGGAGTCCTCCAGAGAGCCAAATTCTGAGCACAGAGCCGAGTGCCTGACTAGAGCTCTGTTAAAGCTGTATTGTTTGCTGATTGTGAGCAGGGAATGGCCTCAGCACATGCTATGGCATGTGCCTGAGATGTCAAGCTCTCTTGTTTTCCTACCAGGTGATGCAAATGTGTTTCTACAGTAGGAAATGGAGTTATCTTGAGATGTGCAGGAATGATTAGAGGTTTTCAGTGCCAGTACTGGGATCCAGTGGAAAGGTTGGATATTTCAGGAGCAGGTTTTTTTCACATTTCTCAAGTCAGGCACAGGAAATTACTGTTAAGTTCACATCTGCTCTTAACCCTGTTGAGATCAAATTTGACACTGTTGTAAAAATGAAAAAAGAAAATTGTTAAAGCAAAGCCCTGCATCTGTGTTAGAAGGCTCTGCTCCCAGAAGTGCTACTTTTCAGTGCTGCTCAGTTAAAAAGTCTACTTCTTGTCCTTGCAGGAAGTCTGTGTGCTTACCATAGGATCCAAATTATTAAACTAAAATGAATTTTCCAACTTGTTTAGTCCATAGTGACTGAGAAGGGGCAGGACCTTTTGGTTCTTGACACCTTACCCACACCTTCGTATGCCACCAGTTTAATCTCTTTCCACTGCAGCCCATCTGAAAATTCCTTTGTAAGGAAGCTGCACACTTCCTATCCTCATGTACTGTGCTCAGTACATTTCCTTTCCTTGCACTTTCAAATCTAGAAGATAGTGTTAACACTTAAAATAAACGTGTGATAGTGGGTGTGAAGAGGGAATGGGGAGAACAAGTTTTCCGTCTGTCAAAATGAAGACATCAACCTCTGCTTTTATTTTTTTTGGCATGTGTGCTTTAAATAGAATGACTGGGTTGGGTGACTTCCAAATGTTTGCTGCATTTGGCAATCCTTCTAAGTTGTAACAGATGAAGTTCTGCTGTTCCATATGATGTGCTCCTTCCCCCTTTTTCAGTGACTCCTTGAAACTCCTTGGGAATTCAGTGTAGCATTCACATCTGTTCCGTGGATGGATGTCCAAGGCTAACAAAATGCCTACTGGACTTGGAGGCAGCTCTGCCAAAAGCCATATGGTTGTGTTTTAGTTTTGTGAGCACAGTGCAGTAAAGAAAGGAGGTTGGGCCAAGGGAGAAGTGAAGGGAGGAGGGATGGAGCTTCAGATGGGTAAATGAAGGTAACTTCTCATGATTTGGTATTGCATTTGGTATTTTTGTGTGGAAGAATGTGCTTGTTATTTGTGTTCTCATTTTCATGCAGAATGTGGCTCATAAAGAGCTCTTACCTGCTACAACTTCTCTAGGGGCTTTGAGAGAGGCCTTACTGTCCTGAGATATCTTTTATTGAGGGTTTACAAGATGTTCTTGGGTGAAACCTAAATTTCAAACTCAAGATCATAAGCAAAAAGGGGAACCTGAAAGGTTAAAGTTTTTAAGAGCCTTTATGTTTTAGTGTAACAGTTGGAAGTGCTTTCCAGAAAAAGTGCAGCATGTAGTTAAGAACAAGTGTTCCTGTTTTAGAGGTGCCTGATTTTTATCCATTTTTTGTTTCTGAAATTCTTTTTAGATGTCGTCACCAGTTCTGATTTATTTGTGTAGAGCAGTGTTAACAAGGCAACTGAGGCAATCCCCCCACAGTACAGGAAATTAAGCAAGATTTGTTCAGATGCAGGTTTGACCTGCAGGCTCTTCAGTATCAGGCAGACAGGCCAGACAAGTGCTAAGAGAGAAAATAGGTCACCAAAGTGGGCTGATGGACGTGGGAGCAGCCTGAAACCGTAGCCTCCTCCTCCTCTTTCTTCTCTTCTTCCTCCTCCTCCTTTTCTTTCATGACCATTTTCTTCCAGGCAAATGCAGAACAACTGAACAAGGTTAATAGTTTGCAAGCTGTAGAACACTGTACTGTCTCCCACTGAAACACAGCTGCCATCGTGCTGCATAATAGTTCGAAGTCATTAAATGGATTTACAGAAGTGCCTCAGTTTCCCAGGAAACATCCCCTTGACTTTCTGGTATTCTTAGCTACTGCACAGACTCTCAGTGTATTTACACAGGTGTGTCACTGCAGTGCTTTCAGAATCCTATTCTGAAGAAAGAAATGCTCTAAAATTCAAAGCAGTGCATGTAAGCAGTGAAGTTATATTTTGGTGAAATGGAAGGGGTATTCAGCCTTTCCTTTGTGGAAAGGAGTGTGCAGTGTTTATGCACAGATACTATTTTTCTTGTGAAAGAGATAGTATTTTTCAGCTGAAAGAGTGAGCATAGCTTAGGAGGGTGGCTGCAAGTCTCCTCAGAGGGCATTTGTTCACTCCTGATTTTAAAGTAACACAGACATTTGTTCATCATGTAAAATACTGGTAAACAACAGTAGCATAAGCTGTAATTGGTGCTTCTGAGCAACTCATTTGGGATTTTTCTGTTCCTACCCAGAAATAATAGCAAGATGGACACCTTTGCCAGCATTACACAGGCTTGACTGAAGTGTGTCCATTCTTCTCTTAATGTGCATCTAAGCAAAAAATAGTGTCTTGAGTCTTTGCTTGGGATCAACCTTTGTGCTGGGTTTGAAAAAAAGTAATTTATTACACATATGCAGGTACTTTCCTTTTCAAAGGCTTACAGTATAGTAATGATGTTTTGAGAGGATTTTGGATTATTCATAGACAATAATTTGTAGACATTGGTTCTGAATTGAGAGCACTCATATCTGAACCTTGAATCAAGATAGCAGTTCTGATTTCCTTTCTGTGACTTCTGAAATGTTTGAGTCAAATCAGTGTGTATTTAAGCACGGGATTAGCTGGCCTTTTGTTCAGTGCTGCAGTGGTACAAAGAATATCATCCCATCTCCCATGCAAAGCTCTAGGGTTCCTGTGTGCAGTGTCTGTAAAACTCTTCAGAGGTTGCCCAGCTGTGGTGAACAGCAGGAAGGTCTCCAGGAAAGCCAGCAGCAGTCACCCTAACCTGGGACTGGACATCTGCTCTCCATCCATGAAAGATGTCTGGCCTATTGCACTTGCTTCTCTTCCCCTCCCTTATGTTCCCAATGGCTTGGCTTTAACACAGGCCTTTTCCAAATACTTATAAATGCTCCCAGCAATTTCCTTTCCAGCTTCCAGCCTCCTGTTCCCAGCTGTGCTGTCTTTATTCCCATGCCCAATTGTAGCCAGTATGTGTGGCAACAGCAGTAAAAACCTACCTGGCAATACCAGGAGGTACAGAGCAGGGCAAAGGTCTGTCTGTGGCTGGTGCTCTGGAAGTGCCCTTAGGGGACTGGTGATGGAGAAAAGCCCCTGCACTGTGGCCCCTATTACAGGATGCTGAATAAACCTGCACCCAAATTCCTTGAAGTCACAGGGATCTTAAACATGTGCTTACTTTTGTGTAGCTGACACACATTTTGTCCTGCTCATTCCAGAACTGGAGAGCTCCTGTTTAGAGAGATTTTTAATTCAGATTTTTCACTGACTCACCTTGTGTCTTGAGTTTGTCCCAGTATCTTTCCTACAACTAAAATTTATGATGTCTTTTTCTTCCTGTGTCAAACAGGGTGTCCTCACTGTAAAAATGCCATTCCACATTTCACAACTGCTGCTGAAGTCTTTAAAGAAGATCGCAAGGTAACTTGCTGTTAATTTTTTCTGTGATATTTAAGAATATTTTCCATAATTTGTACTTTATAGGCTTTGCTTATTGATAAGGTAATAGGTTTGTAGATAAAATTGCTGTTACACTAAAAGAAATGTATCTGCATCATAGGGGTTTTATCTTTTATGGTCAAATTGAGTTATACTGCCAACCTGTTCTGTTTTCCCTAATTTGCTGTGTTTTATGTTTAAGTCTTTGTATGAAACACAATTCTTTCTCATTGGGGGATTAAATAAATATAATTAATATAATCTCCATTCCCCTTCAACTTTTATCAGCTATTGGGGTGCATGTAGAGAAACCACAAGTTGTGTGATAGTCATGAGGCCCTCAATCACATAACTAACTAATTCTTGCTTGCATAGCACAAAATACAATATATTTCTGTAAACTGGCTGACTTGAGCCCAGGATGCTCTTCTAGGACCCTGGTGCTTCAGCCTTGAAAATGCATTCAATGGCTGAATCACACTGGATAATTTCCTTGCATCAGCTGAACCACTTTTTCACTGAGCACATGGAGATCTAGGATTAAAAAAAATCAAAAAAACACTTGAGCCTCTGGATTTAACCAGGTAACTAGCTAGGAACCTGTTTGATATCTTTCAGTATTTCATTCTGATCTCTGAATTTGTTCCACCTACACAATTGCTTTGTGTTTAGGTGTGGCAAGAAAAAGATTGGGTAATTTAATATGGAAATTGCCCTCTACACCTTCCTCAGGATGGGAAATGAACAGGAAGATGCTGAGCTCTTCTCCCTGGAATCCAGTGACAGGACATGTGGGAATAATTCAGAGCTGTGCCAGGGGAGGTTCTGACTGTATAGTAGGAGACACTTCTTCACCAAGAGGGTGAACAGTCCCTGGAAGAAGCTTCCTTAGAGAGCTGGTCAGTGCCCTGAGCCTGTCAGTGTTTAAGGACATTTGGACAACATCTTAACAACAGGCTTTAACTTTTGGTCAGCTCTGAATTGGTCAGGCCGCTGGAGTAGATAATCCTTGTAGGTCCTATTCAGCTGAAATAGTTTATCCTATTCTGTGTTCTAAATGAAGAGGTAATTTTGTAACAGTTGTACTCCATAACAGAAGAATTTTTGTAATTTTTTTCTTTTCCTGTCATCTGTTCTGTAACTCACAGAGAATGCATCAGATTGACAAGAAACAAATCATTCTTGTATCACTGACTGCATAAATTAGTCCATCACTTCTGCCCTCTGGCACACAGAAGATTCATAGGCATGCAGCTTTTAGTTCTACTACTGCTGTAAATGAGTTTGCTCAGATGCCTTTTGGTTACTTCTTTGTTTCCAAGATCTCTGAGAAAGTATCCTTGTTTTCCCACTTTTCTGGTAGTTCCAAACGAAGCCTCTCTTTCCGAAACTCATTAAAATTTCAGTCAGAGGAGCTGAAACAAATGTACCAAACAATGTGAGACTTGCTTATTAGAGCCCCAGGATGTATTAACAAGCAACCAGAATCATGCCACAGTTAGCTGGCCAGGGTGGTGGTGGGAAGTGCAGGCCTGGGAAGCTTTTCCTTCAGAGTGCAGGTTATGAAAGGACTCCAGGAGCAGAGCAGTGATTGACGGTTGCAACTCTTGACTTCAGTTTAAGGCTGGAGTGGGGAGATATAAAATGTAATCAATTGGAACAGGAGAGCCAGGAGGGAATATTAAGGCTGGTACAGTTTTAAAGAGGTGTGTGCAGTTAGGGAGAATGGTGTTATTCCACCCCAATGACTTATGAAAGTGCCAGGGGTTGATTATGTTGGGAGCCCCTATTTAATTGTGTACAGCTATAACCTGCCAAGGTGCTTCCTGCTGCCAGTTTGTGGAAAAGAAAACAAACCTGTTTTAGACTTTAGAAGAGCACATCGCTATTCCCAGAAGCAGCACAGTTTTCATATTCCTGTGTTTCAAACTGGACTGAGCCTTCAAACTAATTTGTAGTTCTGTAGGGTTTCAAACCAGTAAAATCACTGCTTAAGAGAAAGGAAGTATCTATTCTTTCAAAAACAGGGCAAGATTACTAATTTTCATTTTAAGTAGTAGATTCTTTTCACTACTTCATTTCTATAGTAGTGTCCTTTTTTTCCCCCCCTGGAGAAAGTTTTTCACTTAACAGAGTATTTTTGCATATATCTTCTTCTTAAAAGAAGGGTCTTTTAATTAAACATTTAATCCTGCAGAAGCCAAAGAACAATCAAAAACATTCCAGCCTTGAATTGGTTATAGATGGTATCTTAAAAGGTATCCTTTGGGAGACTTTGAGTCTTTACATTGGAATTTTGAAGATGAGCAGAGCTTGAAGCTGTTAAGTAAAGTACGTGTCTCTTGGTTTTGGCGCTGAAGCCCCTCTCCCCTGGGGCTGTGTGTAATGCTCTGTACTTTTTCATCATCTGCACTGCTGGAGTTGGAGTTTAAAAATGCACTGCTTGGAACATTGGCCCCAAATGTCAGCTCTCATTGGCCACATCACTGCTGGTGGTTTTAGCCAGAGTCCCCAGCCTGCTCGCTGGCCTGGGGCAATCCTGTGGCTGCTGCAAAACACGGCTCGGGCTGAGACCAACAAACCAGAGCCTTCAGTCTTCCCATCTTCCTCGAGAAATCCAGTGCCAGTAGGGCCAGATCAGTGGAGAGGCTACTCCTATGGCAGTGAGCATATTGTTTCAGTTATTTAAAAGGAAAAAAAAAGGTGGAAAAACAAAAGCCATCTGGAGCATTCTTGGCTTGGGACGCTGTGGCTTTGGCATGCAGCTGCCAGGGAAAAGCCCATGGCCAGTGCCCCACAGCTCAAGTTCTGGCAGTGACCAGTGAACATCAGAAAATGCAAATGTGAGGGCTGTCACTTAGCTGAACAGATTGAAGAGCAGGAAGGCATGTTCAGTAACTGCTCCACAGTCTCTCCTGAAAACTAAATCTTTAAAAAATCTGCATTCTACCTTTTGGCTGATCCCAAAGTCAGCTTGAAGGAACTGATTTGTGGTGTTCCAGTTTGGATTTGCTGAAGGAAAGCTCTTGACTCTTCAAGGCCTCTCCTCTGACAGCCCTGCAAAGGAGCTGCTTTTTGACCAGTCTTCCCATTTTCACAGGAGGCTGTTCCTATACAAATGCATTGACCCAAATCCCAGCACCACAGCTGGGTTCCAGTGAGTTCCCATGGAAACAGCTGTGGCAGCAATTGCTGGAAAGGGGGCAGCAAATGGGGTGAGCTGGGTGTTAGTGGGTCAGTCAGCACTAAAACTGGTGGGTCCCCAATGTGTATTGTGAATCACAGTTTAAAATTATTATACCAACCAAATGACTGTACAGAGTTATCCAAATGAGATAATATTTTAGTTTGGCAAGGAATTTGATTCCTGTTTGCTTAAAAAGCCTGTGCTGAATTTCTTTTTAATTAGACTCATTAAATATGGTGATGTTAGCACTGTGCATCATGTTGTACTAATGGATGTTCCCTTTGCAAATAGGCCTGCTTTGAGAGCAGCTGATGAACTGCACCTCCTGTAATGATGCCATGCCACACCAGGGCAACTCATAATGAATCTCCCATTTGCAAGGCCTTTCACTTTGAGAGCAGTAGCTGAATTGAAGCAAGCTTTAGCAGACCAGTCCCTAACTGCTGTTGGGGTCCAGAACAGCTGATATAAATAGAAACCTATGGAGTAATCATAGGGAAGAATGCACATCTGTCTTATTTACAGGTGCTTTCAAGATATTTGGCAACAACAGACTTTTTTACTAGTAAACAGGTAATTGTCATCTGAAATTGATTCTACTTTTAAAATGTTGTTTGGAAACATTTATTTCCATGCTGCAACTTTGTTTTTACTTTTTTAAAGCTTATCAAATATCATTCCTCTCTCAAATCAATATTCAGTTAGCTATTCACTTCAATTTTCATAACAAAAGTCAATATTAGCTCTAGCAGAGATTTATTTTCTTGAATCAATAAACCACTGTGTGGCAGTACATATTTTAACAGGAGAGCAGCTAGGATTGCAGGGGGTTATTTTTACTGGATCATCATGTGTGGACTGGGAGGCAAACTGTTAAAAAGAAAGCTTTAAGAACAGAAAGGAGGAGTTGCCTGGAAGGTCAAGGGATTCCACTTTCAATTTTCTACACATCTGTTTGAACCGCTCAGTGTAATTGTGTTTCTTACCTGTAAGATCCCTCTAAAGCAAAAAGTTGTTTCATAAATCTGTTGGAAGGGAACTGTGATTTCTGATGTATGATTAGATTATGCTGCCAGTACTTAATTTTTCTTCTAACACTTAGTAACAAAATAAGGCATCACCCTTCGGTTACAGTTGGGGCACCTGGAGATCAGTGGTCATATTTTTGGCATAGCTCCACTTCTACTGAAGCACCTAAATGAAAAGTTCTGGTTTTTGTAACAGCTCAGCTTTTGTGATCAGTCCTCTTCATCTGAAAAATATGCCATGCTCTATTTCCTCAGAGCTCTTCAGAGCTGCTCCTACACTGCTCACAGTCTATTGCCATGCTGAGTTAAGTTTGCAGCTCTGTAGTTAAGCTCCCAGTTTTTTTGGTAGAACCACAAAACGTTGTAGGATTTCTTTTTCAAGTAAAGTTATTTTCCAGTCCCAGATGTTTCCAGACCCATATTAACCTATCCTGACTATGGAGAAATGCATACTTATTTGGTGGGTTACTGTTGTTGCTGTTGTCATTATTATGCTTTACTGTACATACTCCCCTGATACTATTAATTATTATAGAGTGCATACCAGTTACGAGGAACTACTTGTATAATTAAGAAAGTTGGATATACTCCAGGAAACTTCCTTTAGGGTCCACAGTCTCTCATTGATTATCTCTTCATTTGATAACATTTCTATTCCTGCTACAGCTCCTGAACAGGCTGGTGATAGACCTGAACAGCATTGGCTCTGGAGAAAGGACTTGTATATAATGATGTGTTCTCAATATCTAAGGCAGCAGAGCTTTGGGTTACAGAGAATCCATAATCCCGTGGAGTTTTGTGCATGTTGCAGATATAGCACTTACAGCTTTTTCTCCCTAAAATGTTTTTTTCAGTGGATTTTCCCCTCTGGTTAGAGGAAAGCTCAAGAAATTAAATTTTAGCCCTAACAATCAAAACCTCCCTAAAATCAATCTTGCCTTCTGAAAGCTATTACACTGGATTTTTCCATAATGGACATATATATATACACACACACTCATAAATGTTAGACCTGTGTTAGCAGAGTTTCTTTCTCTCACATATTTTTAGAGGGTATTTCCCTCTTGATGAGAGGGAGTTTGTGAGAAGTGATACCAAATGTCTTGGCTCTTGGACACCTACTATGGTTGTCTTGCGCTTAATATGTCTGCAGCTTCTGCTTGAATAAACTTAGTGGGTTTGCAGGTCAGAGCATACAGGTCTTGCTAACCTGTGCTCTCCAGTGCACTTCTCTGTAACTTGTTGCTGGTAGTTGATTATGAGGATCATATTCTCCAGAAGTCTTTAACCACATTTTGAGAGAGGTTTTTTTGGGTTGTTACTTTTCCTGACTCAGTTTCCTTTTCCAGTGAAGCAGAAAAGCTGACTGTTTCTAAGAGAGTTGAGAATGAGAGGAAACTTTCCCTACAGTGTATCGCTGCTCACTTGAGCCAGAATTCTGCATCTTTTTACATGCAGCCTTTTAGTAGAAAAATGCAGGGATTCAGAGTGACAGAGCTCTTCTCTATCAGCAATGGAGCTCAGTATTCACAGTCCATGAAAATACAAACAGAGAGAAGCAAAGGGCATCAGTGCTATTTGCTGAAATTCTGGTGAGTCTGAGAGTTCAGCTGTCTGGAGTTGATGGAATGGAGATGAGAATTGGTCCTCAGTCCAGAAGTGTGTTTTGCTACAAGTGTTTTCCAGCATCACTTTTCTCCTCTCTCAGTGCACTATATTTGATCTTCCGCTGTGAGACAGGCAAGACAATTAGGACTGTGATGCTATGATAATGAGTGCACAGAGATGGTAGCAACCTCTATATTTAGGCTGCCTTAACATTTCCACTCTAAAGTAATCACTCAAGCTCTCCTAAGTACTCTTACTCAGCCATGTTGGCAGCAGGCATTGAATGCAGCCTCAGATACAGCCTTGGGAATTAGATGTTCCTCTATGAAATTTTGCTCATGTCTCTATGAGTTACAAGGCTTTTGAAAATCGCCGTTCCTCTTCTCTCCCTGGCTGCAAAAATAACCAAACTTGTGTGTTCTGAAGAGCTGGGCTCAAAATGGTGGCTGCAGTGGTGGGGCTGTGTGGGAGCTTGCATTAGGAGCATTGCAGAGGGGACAGGCCATGGGCACATCACCCAGCTGCTATTCCAGATGTGCTGTTAGACCTGTTGGATTAGACACTGGGCTCATGTGGCTGCCGTGGACACACAGACTGGGATCTCTGTGTGCCCAGCTGAGGCACAGATGGGCCAGCTTAGGTTTGCATGTGCTGTGGAGGAGAGCTGTGTCTCAAGGATACTACCGAGTGTTTCTGTCAGAAGCCACCTCTTAAACATTCGTGAGTCATCTGTTCTGAGGCAACTGGTGAGGATGTTCTGAACAAGGTTAACAGTGGCTTGTAGCACTGCATTCCTGCACTGCACCCTCTCCTCACTGGGGGCCGTTCTCACAAAAGCCAAAAGGTGAATTAAATTGGACGCTCTGCTCCAGCCGATACCAGTTTAGATATTTCCAGAGGTACAGATAAAGAGAGTTGCTTTTCCTTCTTCCCTCTTCCTTCCAGTGTACTAAAAACTAATTTTCTTAATCTCCAAGACACTGAGAACAGATGGGTCATCAGTCACAACAGTTGAATGCCTCAAACCAGCTACTAAGATTTGGACGAGCACATGCATACTTTCCCCTTTTTCTGGCTGTAATCTCTCCCTGTGTGATATTTAGAACAGTGTGAAAAAAGATTATTTTATTTATTCTTCTAGTTTTTAGGAAATCAGGACTTCTGGTATTCTTTCTACTTCGTGCTGTGTCGTGAAATAAAAGTTTGTCTCCATTCTAAGCTTTTTTTTACACAGAAATAGCCAACAGAGTTCTGAATTTTGGCTGGCTGCCGAGGTCAGGAAGGCAGAAATACTTAGATGAAACCCTTCTACAGTTTATTATCCCTAATCTTTCATTTAAATTGGCCCTGAATGCGCAGGATTCTTTGTGTTTACAAAAAGAAGAAAAATAGGATCATACATGTTATGTTTTTAACAGCTTTCAAGACTCCTGGTTCTGTAATAGTCTTATTAATGTTTAAAATCAGAAACCAGATATTTAAGGTAAGAACACTGTTCACTTTATCTCGTATTGTCCAATTGAAGACAGACCAAGCGAGATCATACTGAGAATCGTCTTGTCAGGCTTTCAAAGCCTAAACAAAACAAGCAAATTAACTGAAGTTGGCTTTGCCAATCTCTTTAATTACTGCTAGGATAATGAGATCAGGTTTTCCCATTTTGACAGTGTCACCATGAAACAGGAGGACTTTGTGGAATATTAAGTGATCTTTTAATTATGGAAGAACAGTTCAACCGCAACCCTAAAGTCATGCAAGCAAAAGGTATTTTGATCAGCTGTTTGAAGGAGGCTTGTGGAATAGAAATTTCAAATTAGGATGTGTCTGCTATGAAATTAGCTACTTGATAAATTGTAACCCACAAGAAAGTTGCAAGAAGTCATTCCTCTAATTTGTTTGGTTTCTTTACATAGGTTGTACTTTAACGTGCTTGCTGTGAAGGCAGAGCTTATGTGAGCACCTGCACTCAGAGCCCCAGCTGCTGCTCACAGGAACAGTCAGGGAGGAATCACAGCACAAGGCTCAGTTGCTTGGAGTAGAAGCCTATGAATTACATTTTGTTTCAGCATCAGAACTGTTAAGGGCAGCCCCTCCTCAATACTTCACAGAGTCAGTATTGAATGTTCCGAGCTGCTGCTCTGGGGCTGGGAGGCTGTGTGTCCTCTCCCTGCCTGTGTGGAAGCAGGCAGGGACTGAGGGTGTTGCTCCACTGTCAATAGGCTGAAAGTGTGGCAGGCTCTCTCCTACTCAGGGTTTGTCTGTGTGACAGTAGCATCTAGAGGTTTAAAAAGGAATTAAAGCCCACTTTGCTAATGGCTGCATATAATGTACAATCCTGGAAGAAGACAGGAAAGGAAATACGAACCCAGGCTGAGATTGTAAGGAAGGAACCTTTTTCTCTACATGCAGTGCTTGACAGATGATGCTCTGGCTTCTCACCCATCCCCATCTGACTGGAAGAACTGCATGGAGTTTAGAAAAGCTATTTGGAGTAGAAATCATTAATCTGTGAATAGGCTGCATTAGTGACCAGCCATGTTTGGTAACTTTTCCAAGCATTTGCAATGCCATGGGAATCAGGATGGGTTAGATGGGTCATTACCATCACCAAAACCATTGTCACTGTTCATCACTTAAAATTCATCACTTTAAAAAAGTGGAGGAAAAATATTGCAGCATGACAGAGCTGTGACCAGTGTGCCTGCACTTGGTTTTATTAAACCAGCCTCTGAATTTCCTGTTTGGAGTCTAACAGAGAGCTCAGTGGGAAGGCTGCAAAGGTGATTTCTGCTCTGAGTTGAACCTGCCATGCACAGGCCAGGTGATGACCATCCTCTGCTGTCTCTCCACAGCTAAGCCCTTACAGAAGCCATTGCCTGTTTGGCAGAAGACTTGTGTCTCTCTCAGTGCTAAGGCTAAGCTGCAGCAGCACACGATGAAATGGGTTCTTGCTTTGTTCTCTCGTGCCTCAGAGTGATCTCTTGTGTTTCAGATCGCCTACGCTGCAGTGGACTGTGCCAAAGGACAGAATCATGACCTGTGTAAGCAGGAGGGGGTCGATGGCTACCCCACCTTCAACTATTATAACTATGGGAAATTTGTGGAAAAATATACTGGAGATCGAGGGGTAAGTGAAAGCAAGAGCCATCACCTGGTACAGGGAGCAAAGCCCCCTCTGCCTGTCCTGCCTTGCAAATGAAAACTGCAGAGTGGATTTTTACCATGCCTCTGTTGCTGTCTTACATGGATGAATCATAGTGTACCACACCCCTGTACATCTCTGCATTAGGAACACTCTTGGTCTATTTTTAGGAGCATGAGAAGAGGAAAAAGGATTAGATTTGGTAATATGCTTTGTATATTTTATTCTTTAAGCTGAAGTCTGTGAGTGAATTTGGACTGAGTGAAAGGGAAGGGGTTTATTGCATGTGCTGCTGGCAGAAATGCCAGAAAATACAGGGTTCAACTCCTGTCAATTCTGGATTGCATGGACACTGCAAACGTGTTACAGATCCACCAGGCTGCCAAATGGTGACAGACCATTGGTTTTATAGCCAGGACAAAGCTGTCCTTTGGAGACTGGAGGAAAGTAAATATCTCATTTGCCCTGAATCAGATTCACTCCTGGCACTCAGGATGGGAAGACAGATCGTGCCATCTACCCCTGGGCTGAAGTTTCATTCTTTTGTCCTGCTGTGGCCAGCTAATTATATGCTATGAGTGCAAGAAATGGAGGCAGAAATGGCATAATGGCTTCAGTGGTTGTAAAGTGCCTGAAAATAAGGAAGCAATTCAATTATTTGTGGGCCTCCCCGCCTAGAGGGAGGTTACTCCTCAGCAGCCATTGATTGCCTGGGGCCTGTAAGAAAAACTTGGGGTCTTTGAGCCATGCAGTGATTTTGAAAAAAGATTCTTGCCTGAAAGTTATTGCTGCTGTTAGAGCTCAGAAAATTATATAGAAGCATGAATTAAAAAGCCAGGTTCTGAGGTTCTCTGTTAGTCAGGATCTTGGGGAAGTCTTCATGGAGCTTCACCTCTCAGTTTTCTTCAGCCTACTTGGACTCCAGTAATTACCATTTCATGGTGCTGATCCAGCCGTTGTTATGGATACTGTGTTTAGTTCCAATTCTGGATCTTTTCTTAAAAGTACTTTTTACACAAAAGTAAAGATAGGTGCAGCAGCCAACAATTGAAGTAAGATTTCAGCTGCAGTTTTTGCATTTCTAACCCGTTCTTAGAGAAATGATACATAAAGGAAGGATCTGTGGTGGCTGATAAAAAGAATTTATATCTAATACAGGAATGCTCTGAGGCCACAGGAGTTAGGAGATATTTATCCATATGCTGGAAAGTGGACTAACAAATCCCCTATATGCAGCCAACCCTTTCTTGGGTAAAAATTACCCAAGAGGAACATCCCAGTCTCTCTGCTGATGGCTGCTTTGTTCCCCTTCCACCTCTCTGGGGACCCTACAGTCTTCTGCCTGTGCAGCATTGAATTAGGGTTTGTTATCTCTTATCATGGTAATGCTGGAGGCAGTGCTTAGCACAGAGCCTGTCATGGGGGCTGCTGATTGCCAGATGTCTCCAGGTGACAAAGGGCTGAAGCATGTCACTTCATTTATTTACAGTGGAAGAATAGTGAATAGTTTTGGAAAAGCTTTTTGTTGTTCAGCCTTCTAAAAGCTTACCAGCCTGATGTTTTGTGTTGAATTTATTTTGTTTTGTTGCTCCACAACATTCTTTTAAGTCTTTAACTTCTGTTAGTGGCTCTCTACCTTTGGTATTTTCCCTCTTCATTGCCAGTTTTGAGTGGTATGTTCTGTGATTGTTCAAATGCAAAAATGGTCAGATTGAGTGGGAGCAGTGTCACTTGCCCAGAAAACTTCAGTTGGGGTACCAGTAGACAGTGTATTCCAACACAGGTGTTCACACCTCCACCCATCTGAGCCTTTTGAAATGCCTGAGAGCTGTGTTCACAGCTTGCCTTGGAAAAGGAAACTGGAGGCATTCAACAGCCTTAAATCATAAGTTGTTGAAATACAGAGGTTGGCATCTAGACAACTAGGTTTGAAATTTTTGATAATAATTTTAATAGTAACTTGGGGGGGAAAAAAGTGATTTCCATCATTGGAATATTTGGAGAAGGAAAAAATTGTGATCAAAACTATTAGAGGATGAGTGGCAAATTTGTGTATAGTCAACAAACAATCCAGTAACTGCCTTTAAAATGACTCAAATAGCATACAAAGACAGCTTGAAAATATCTTTTGAGTATTTTCAACAAAAAGTCATCAATGGCACTTCTAGTGACAGATTTTACCTTGTCCTATGAGTTTTAGGGACGTTTTTCTCTGTGTCCCATCTCTTCAAAGTTTGACATGTGGGATGTGCATGGATATTTTCCCTTTGCAGTGGAGCAGCACAGGACCAGAGCATGGCAGGATGAGGCAGTGCAGAAGCAGTACCTGCTCCCTGGTTTCTATTCTGCCATGGGCTACAGAAACAAAACAACTGCTCCTTAGTTTATATTCTGCTGGGATACAGAAGCTCAAAGTGTTCTTGATGCATTGTTTTGCTTTGTTGGTAAAAATATGACCCATATTTTTCTTCCTTCAAAACCAGGAGTCTGGATTCACCACTTTCATGCGAACCCTGAGAGAAAGAGATCATGAAAGAGTAGGAAAGAAGAAGGATGAATTGTAGTTTCTGCCTCAAAAGAAGCTTTCCGCTGCACTGTGAATGGTTCCAGGTCTTTTGTTGATGCACCTGAGACTTCACATATTCTCAAGACAGAGACTTTTTTTATAAACAGCCATGGCCATTTTGTACAATTTTGAAATAAAGTGAAACCACTTGATTTTTAAAAGGAAAATAAATTAGAATGTTGCCATAATGTTTTAAAGAAAACTTAGCATTTTCTCTCATGTTGGGAGACTATGCCCACTGACACTCCTATGCAATATTTTTGTAGTCTGTAGTGTGTCTGTAGGTGATGTTGTTTGTTAGGGTGAAATTTTTGTTCCGGTATTGCAGTACATGTAAAAAACAAAGGGGAGGGGACACGGTTTGGTTCGGGTTTGTTTTGTTGTGTTTTGTTTAAATCAGCGCAGGAAAATGGGATTTATAAGACACAGATTTATTCAAATGAAGTTTTTTCATTCTTGTGAAATAGTTATGTGTTCTTGACTGAGATTTGGGGGGAACAATTTTAAGGTGCTCAGGGATAAATAAGGTATCTGAGTTAATGAAGACATTAACATTGACCAGTCCAGATCTGTTAATTTCATTTAAACCTCTCTGGTCTTTAAATCAGAACTGTTTACATACCTTTATAAAATGTATTGAGTGAATTAAGCCCCACATTAAAAATCAGCAGAGCATGGGTTCAATCAGACTAAACCCTCCTTCTTTGGCATCAATACTGTCAATGTATCTGTAAGTTATGGCAGGAATGACTATCTTATAGGGGTACATAGTTATTCTTATAGGGTACACAGTTTCCCTTCAAATTATTATTGGGTCATATCAAATACGTGTTGTAAAGTGTTATGTTCAAATGTTTTGAGAAATTCATAATACTTCTGGTAATGCAGTAATTGTGTGTATTACCTGTTTACATTCCAAATTTATCTGCATTTGTAGGAGGGATTTTTCCTTTTTGCTCCTTAAGGAGTTGCACAATCTCTCTCTGACAGTCATCACTGTAAAACCTGTATCAGCAGCAGTTGAAATGTGTAACACTTTTGATGCTTCAACAAAAAAAAAGCTGATCTGGAGGTACTTCTGTCTTTGCAGGTGGGGAGAGGGAGGGGCAGGAAGTTGTGATTCACTTGGAACGAAAAATAAATTTTTAAAAGGACAAATATTTTTATCATTAATCAGCCTTGTTCAGCTTCTTCCCCACTGGGCGAGTGACCACAGCTGGTAGTGGCTTAGGAAGAGTCAGAGCATGTGGGACGAGTTCCAACAGCCCGTGGCCTTGGGAGTGCTGGGCAGCACTGCAGGTGTGTGAGGGTCACAGTGTGTGCTGTGTGAGGGTCACACTGTGCTGTGTGAGGGTCACACTGTGTGCTGGGTGAAGGTCACACTGTCCTGTGTGAAGGTCACACTGTGTCCTGTGTGAGGGTCACACTGTGCTGTGTGAGGGTCACAGTGTGTGCTGTGTGAGGGTCACACTGTGTCCTGTGTGAGGGTCACACTGTGCTGTGTGAGGGTCACACTGTGCTGTGCGAGGGTCACACTGACTGCAGCTGTGTGTGAGGGTCACACTGTGTCCTGTGTGAGGGTCACACTGTGCTGTGTGAGGGTCACACTGTGCTGTGTGAGGGTCACACTGTGCTGTGCGAGGGTCACACTGACTGCAGCTGTGTGTGAGGGTCACACTGTGCTGTGTGAGGGTCACACTGTGTCCTGTGTGCTGTGTGAGGGTGAGACTCTTCTCCTATCAGAGAGCTGTGACCTGGGTCTGAAATGTTCCTCTTGCTCCCCATTCTGCCCGTCTCGTTTTCTTCTAGTTGGGGTCTGCAGGCTGTGCTGAGGGGCTGCTCAGGAGGTGAATGGCATCTTGCTTTCTCCCTGGCTGTTTTTCCCTTCCCTCTCTTGCCCAATTAATGGCACTGCAGTTTGGCACGGTTAAGCTGCTGAAGCCATTAGTGAGTATTGTGCAATACCAGTAACCTGATTGGCCTTGTATGGTGGCCAGCTTGTTAACCATAACTTCAATTGGAATGGCCATGGATCTGTGCCAAGTATCTTCTCTTGTTAGGCACCTGATGAGCCTCTTCACCCAAAAAAATCAGCTGCCTGATAGTACATAATACCATAGTGTAAAAGTAGCTTAATTCATGAAGACTCTTACTCTGCTTTTTTTTTCCTTTCAATTAGCACAGTTACTTATGTTGTGTATAGCACTTTTGCAGTTGATCATGAAAATTCTTTATTTCAAGCTATCCTCACATAAGTAGCAGGCACTCCACTCTGCATTTAGGAAACAATACACATTGATGCCATTTGATCTCAGACAGGAATTCTTCTGCTTTTAGCAAGCTATTAAATATGACCAGTCCAGAACTTGCTGCCTCTTTTGATCTCAGAGTCAAAGCAGCAGGCGCTAACAAAATACAGCCTCCATAAAATGCTGAGCATTTCTGTGCATAGGCTGTGCCTATGTTTGTGCTAATTGGTGAGAAATGTAGACTTTTTCAAAAATAAGAAAGAAAAAAATGATAGCTTGCCAATGGTGACTTCACTAGTCAGGATCATTCTGAATTATAGGCTTTAGTAAATGTTTAGGATAAGACAATTGCACACTGTGCTTCAGACCAGTAATTCCTTACAGCTGGTTACACCATAATAAAATTAGGAATTCCCATTTTTGTCTTCAGTCTTTTGTCAGTTGCTTCTTGGGCTTGGGCATTCATTTTTTCTTGGCAAAAGAAAAAATGTGTTGTGCATGTGTTAATGCACAAATATAAAATATTTGAGAATAATTTACCTTCTGTTACAGGGTCATGACTCATCTGGTTTATGGTCTGAATGGTTTTTGAAAAATACAGTTTTGAACACCATACAGGATTACATCAAATGGCTGACAAAGGCCTTAGTTACTGTGAACTAGAGTGTACCAGGAGCTCAGAGTTTTGCTTTCAAGCCTTTTTAATTAGTAGGCCAGGTCTGGTCAGTCACACTGATTTAGTTCTGTTGCCTCCAATAAAGCAAAAAATGGTGTTTAAAGTGTTAGTGAAGTCAGTTTATGTTTATATTCACATCAGTCACGTTGAAATTGAAATTTGTTGTTATTTTTTACAAACTGTGAATGGAAAGTATATGTAAGAGCTCTGATTTTCTGTGTTTAAATGGTTGGTCATTTCACACATTCAGACTCCCCAGCCTCTCACAGTAGATGTGTAGCGCAGGCGTTCATAATCACACAGGAATTTCTGCCGTGGTTAAAAGTGAGTAATGTGGGCTTTCAAGTCATGAATCATTTATCAGCAAGAAACTTAATTGCTGATAACAAATGGTTTGCAGTGAATCAGAGATTCTGCTCTTGCAATTATGGGCTTGGTCTTTCGATCTTTTTAAGGTGTGATTCAAAGGTCTTGGACATCCGCTACATAGTTAACCCTAAGCAGATTAAATCTTGTCGAGGAAGGGTAAAACGTGTACACAGCAGAGAGGCTGAGCCAGGATTGTGCATCATTTTGTTCCCCAGTGTTGGCTTAAACAAGATATAAATAGCCCACAGGGCTGTGTTAGTCCTGCTGTGTGGCTGGACCAAGAGATGAAGGGCAGCAGGGCCAAGCATTTTGTGCACACTTGAAGCTGGGGAGGAAATGTTTTTCCCATCTAATGAAAGAGCTTGAGATGTTGGATTTATTTGTTTCATCCATCAAAAGGAGGGAAAAGGAGTGAAAAGTTCCCAGGAGAGTGAATGCTCTGGAATATGGCAAACACAAGTTGGGGGTCCCAAGATGAGCATAAGCTTCTCTCCTAGCCCCTGCAACCTCAGAGGGTGATTTGGCTCTGTTGTAATCCATCTATCTCTGACCCAGTAACTGTGTCCTTACTTGTTCAAACCAGAGCAACTCCTCCAAGAGGAACTGGAAGAGACTTGCTTTCCAATCTGAGTCAAGAAAAGCAGCCTAACAAATCTCCATTTCCTCCTTCCTCCCCCTGTAAAATTGCATTTTGGATCTGACAGTCACGTTGACCCCCAAGCTCCTCCTAAATAGTTGCAGTTGGGTGAAAAAGCCTTGGGAATTTTTCTAAACTCCCATTCAGACCAAATTAGGTCCCCAAATCTTGCTAACTTAAAATCCTTCTGATAGGCATCTGCAAAGATAGATTGATATTAGTGGTGAAAAAAGATAAGAGAGGTAAGGTCTATGTTCTTGCAGCATTTAATTTGGGAGTAAAAAAGCAGATAAAACTCCCAACATGAGTAAGCTCTAAGAGAATGCTTCAGAGTGTCTTTTTTCAGGTGGAATTGCTTTATGGGTGATTTTGATTTTAGACGCTTTTCAAAAGAAAAGTCAAGACTTGGTGACATAGCCTACAGATGTTTTGTCTGTTTGCCTTTTAAAAAATAAAAATAAAAATCATAATCACTCTTCGTTTTCCTGATAGTGCTATATTACAAGAAAGAAATGTTGCCGACATGGATTTCCGAGAATAACGCTGAACCCCTGCCAACTGCATTTTACAAACTATGAAACAAGCTATTTGCTCCAAACAACACTCACACTCGGGGGAGTGGGGACTGCTGCCCACATGCACCTTGTTTTAATTTAATAGCTTACTTTAGTGATTGGCTCCGTAATGGAACACTGAGATTGCAGGAGTAAATTCTGAAAACTGAGAGGTGGGGTGGAAATCAGCTCTTATCAGCAGGTGTTGAGCACTGTAGCCAAACGCTGGCATTTCCTTTGCCTTTGGCAGCCCAGCATCCCTGAGTGTTCCATGGCTCTGCAGG
Organism: Ammospiza nelsoni; assembly: GCF_027579445.1. NCBI lineage: Eukaryota > Metazoa > Chordata > Aves > Passeriformes > Passerellidae > Ammospiza > Ammospiza nelsoni. The sequence goes on from NC_080639.1 coordinate 29,383,945, forward strand.
AACCACAGGAGTGCAGCCCTTTGGCTAATCCGGTTGTGTACATTACTGCTCTGTGCTGGAACTGATTGGAAACCAGAATTTTTTCCCATTAGTTTCTTTGACTGGTCATGAGAAGATGCTGTGTTTTCTCTGCACATCCTGCTTTTATTTACAGAGTGGAGAAGGAGGATACTTGGGTATCTAAAAAGGAAATGCAGCCAAATGCCATTTTTTCTGCTGGCAGCAGGATTCCTGGGGACTGACCATTGCTGCTGAAACATTCCCTGCAAAGCATTGTTGACTGGCTTGGCTTTTGCAAGGTTTTGGAAGGCACTGTGTGATGCAATATTGCAAAAAAATCTCAGTATCCAAGGCAGCAATTTCCAACCTCTGGTTTCCGAGGAGTTAAGTTGAAGTGTAAACTATTCATCAGCCCAGTGTAGTTGGTTTTGAGATAGAAAAAAAGATGGTCTGTTAGCCCAAAATTTAGGAAATCACAGCTCTAATGCAGGCCCATAGGATGTCTGGGTGTTTCCACACAGCTGCCCTGGTCCTTGGTTGGTAAGATTCCTGCCCCTGGAAGTCACGTCCTCCTGCCCAGAGCACTTGGCACTGCTGCAGGGAGGCAGTGCTCCTTAAGGAACAGTTATTCTGTGTTTGCTTAGAAAGCATAATAGTGCTAATTATTCTCATTAGCTTTGAGCCACTAATAAATTATCTTTCCTATTGCTCTTCCATCACTCAGTAATGAGAACCATTTAGCCAGATTTTGCAGATACTGCTCGCTCCCTCTCTACAGCATGATTCCCTGCAAGCATTCATCATAGGAAAAGAGCTACATGAACAAAATCTTTTCAAATTAGTCTCTGGTGCCCCAGTTAAGTGGGTGTCTACATCGCAGGCATGCAGAAGAGCCTTCTTCATTAATATGTGCAATTCTGTGCGAGCTGATTAGCTCTTGCAGCTCATTTGATAGCAAATGTGTAAATCCGTCACACTCTAAATGCCAAATATGTGCACAGCTAAATTATGGAGAAGTAAGAAACTGCAAGAGTTGGGAGTCTTTATCTGGAAAAAGAGGTCCTTATCCCATGCATTAAATTGGAGCTATGGGTTTATCTAGAGCATTTGTCACTCCTCTGCTTTGTCATTTTACTGCTGGCAAAATGAATAATTCTTCATGTCGTGTTGCTGGTCCTTTCAGGATGTGTGGGTGTTTAATTTGGTGCCCAACATTTGTAACAGACATCTGGTATCCAGCCTGAGTTCCCAGAAGACAATAGTCACAGCACAATGCCATCTTCCTTGTGCAGGACAGCAAACCAAACTAATCAGTTACAACTATGTATTATTAATAATGCAGTTGCCATCACTACTCTTGGGGTTTTTTGTTTGTAAAAATCTCATGAAGAAAAGGAGAGGGATGAAGTTAGTTTTTTTTAACGTCCATGTTTTTTAGCCAGGGCAGTGCTGCACAGTGTAATTAATGTCATGGTGCATCTGCCAGCACTAAAGAGTGTCACCTGTCAGCAGAGAGGGGCTGGTCTGCTGCTGCAATACAAATGCCCTCGGCCAGTTATTCTGGGACCAAAGAAGGAAAGTGGCCTTAAGAGCTCCTAATTTATGCATGTTTTTCCTCCTCTCCATGCCAAGTAGCTGCAGAGCCAGCCCAGCCTCAGGGCCTGGACACACCAGCTCAGGGCAGCCAAGCACCCCCTGTTTTATTTTCTCTCAGCATGAAGGAAAATCACAGTGTGAACCCAGCCTGACCTCCAGCATATTTTGGCATTACCTTCTGGGCATACAGGCTGGGGGGAAAAAGCTTCCCACTTCCCAAAGTTCTGGCGTGGGAAGCTGTCTTTCTCCCAGCTGAGCATAAACTCTTCAGAGAACATTTCCTAGGAAAATATGAAGCACAGTAATGGATAGCTGATCCTGTAGCCACCAGGCTGATGGTGATAAATGCTTATTACTGTGCCCCACCCCACAAGCATGGAACAGGATGAGCACATCCAACATTTCCTACTGCATCCCCAAATGTACTGAGAGCTCTCCAAGGGTGTTAGGGTTTGCTTACCAAGTGTGTTGGTCTCACCAGCAGTGGGTGCACAGTCCTCCCCAGAGGCAATATGGATGAGAGGCTCTTTCTTTTCCCTTTTCACAGAGGGACAAGCATCATTTAAGGCAGATTTTCCCTGCTTCAGTGGGAGGTGAATGGGGCCACAGGAGAGCTGCTGCAGAAATGCAGAGATGCTGCACAATGCTGCCAGTTCCATGCAATTTCCTCTGGGCTCTGGGGTCCATCATGCCTTCCACCAGCAGTGCACCACAAAATCAATGTCACTGCTTACCCTAAACTTAACCCTCTGCCAAAGCTTTTCTTAGGCAAAAGTGCAGCACAAGAGGAAGCACTGCAGAAATCAAAGAAACAGAATTCACCATGGAATAAAGTCATGTCTCTCTGGCAAGGTACTGTAGTATGAGGTGCATTAGGTATATTTTGGATGGATGTATAATCCTAATTGTTGTGTATTGTTTGTGTTGTAGTCCCTAGATTCAAGTCCTCATTATTCTAGATGCTGTACAAATATATAAGAGTCTGTCATGCATGGAAAGGCTTTTATTATGTAAATAGTCAGGTTGGGAAAAAAGAAGTAGTGTTATCTCTGTTTTACAGATGAGGCAGTGAGACAGGAAAAAACCCCAACAAAGCATTTTGCCCAAGAACACACAAAGTCTGTGGGTCAGCAGTGGACTTGAAATTCAAGTCTTGGTTTCCTTTCTTACTAGCTCTTCTTTCCATTTGTGTATTGCCCACAACATAATTAAAATTAAGCACAAAGAAGACAACACTCTGTGCAATTTATCTCTATCTGTAACAATCATCCAGCACTTCTCAGCCAAATCCTCCACAACTCTTCTCTGTCTCTTCAAAACCTGTATTTCTGCCACACCCAATGCCTGTGACCACCATACAAGTCACTGTACCTGTTGTCTTCTGATTTTCTGCAACATGTATCAGTTAACCATAAAGCTGTTCAGGAAAAAACCCTGTTGCATGTGGGGCTGTGTCTCAGTTGGACCAGCCTGCCAAATTTGTATTCCAATCCTTTTAAAAAGTGATACTAACCCTATTTAGAATAAAAAAGGATGCATATACATTTCTGCTGCAAATATAGAGCCAACCAATCTATAACTGCTGCTCAACACTACCTGCTAGTCAAAATTGTATATTGCTGTAAATTACTAATCTATACATAGACAAATAAAACATGGATTTTTCACTGAAAAATCACAATATATTTTGCTTTGTGTACAGCAATATTTTATGTCAGGCTTTTGGAAATAATGTGGGAGGAGAGAATTGTACAAGTCATGACAGTCACTGGAAAACAGAATAAAATGGTATGGGTATTTACCAAGGCTAGATAATATCAAACTAATTCAATAGGTTTCTTTGATAGAGTAATTCATTAGCTAGACAAAGAGGAAAATGTGGCTGTCTGGACCTGAATAAAATAGCCAATGAGGAGCCATGTATAAATTTATTTTCCTGCATGGAGAAGCCTGAGATTTATTGAGGAACTGCAAGGCATACATGGTGTTGGAAGATGAGAAGCTGAACTGTATTGAAAGGAAATTATTCAGAGCTCCTAAACTGTAAGTCTTAAGACTGATTGGTATTATTTTCATCAGTGACCTATTTGGAAAACAGAGGTGTCTGATCATAAAAATACATTGAAGTCACCAATTTAGGAGGTATCATCAGTGTAGAGAAAGTTCAGAATATCACACAGCAAGAGCTGAATATCCTTGAAGAGCAAGGCCACAGAAGTAGTAAGGGAGGTAGCAGCAGACAAAATTCTGCAGGAAACCTTCAACGATACTGAAAGATTTCATGTTTCAGTGCAGCATGGACATGGAAAAGGCAACTGAAACTCTAAAAGGCAGTAGGAGACACATTTCTAGCAAAGCAAGGGAAGTATGAACATCCTTGAATAAGACCCTAGTAAGATTTTGTTTGGAATAAACCCCATTATTCTGATTGTGTTAAAGAAAGCTGGGCTCGTAATGAAATGGGTACAGCAAAGGGCTGCTAAGGGAGCACTGGAGAACCTTTCATGAAAGGACAGAGCGCACAGGGTGCTTGTTCAGCACAGCAGCTGAAGAGTGAGATGTGGTTTGATTATTTCTGTAGGGGGAATATTAAAGGTAGGGCATCTGCATGTATGAGCAAGCAGGTATAAATTGGCCATGAATAAATTAGACTATCAATTAGGTGTTCTTTATCCACCTGCATAGTGAGGGTATAAAAGTTATAGGGATGAAATCATACCTAGCTTTTCATGAAGCTCACAAAATGTATTAAATGGACCATGTGATCCAGCTGCCTACCTAGGGACTGGATTTGATAATCCAGAAAGTCCTGCCTATCCTGTGTCTTAGTGGGTTTCTACTACAGGGAGCCACCACCTCCACCTTATAATGTTATTAGCTATTACAGTACCTATAATCCCTTCAGTCCTAAGAAACCTTTCTATCCTTCTGAATTAAATTTCAAATAGAACAACCTAACTGTGGATTACAGAGCCATATGTGTTTTCTTTCTTACTCAATAAATTTGTTGTGGTGACTATCGTAAACAAAGATGAATTTCATTAGGGACTAATAATTATTTTCATATAAATTACAGTGTTTATGGCACAACTGTACTGAAAAATAATGATGTTTTTATTTATTGTAATTGTTCAAATGGCTCCTAATGAAATTTTTGGCCTCATGAAGTGATCAGCTTGGAATGACTTTCCCTTCTATGAAAATATTTAAATATAAACAAAGTCTGCCAATGTGTTCAATTACAGTCATGCAGGGAACTAAAGGGATTATGTGTACTAGGAGTATAGTCATGTGGCTTTTCAGATCAGCTGCTTCTACCAGAAAGGGAATAAAGTAAGCAGAAAAGCCCCAAAGAGAGCCCATCACTGTTGGAATGGCTTGGGACACAATCATCAGAAATGCTCACTGGTGTTATTTCCATAAGCCCATGATGCTTATGGCCCTGTAAATACAAATACATTAACAACATGTTGCTTTTCAAACTAATTGAGATGCAGTGTGAAGATTACTTTTCAGAAATAGGATGTTCTTTATGCAGGAGATCATACTGGGCCCTGCTGCAACCAGAGCCATTGGGACAGCTCTGTGTTGTGTTCTAACAGCTGCATTTATTGCCAGTGAGAGACTTTCTGTGACATTATGAGGTTGCTCCAGTCTTGCAAAGCCCTTGAGAGTTAAATACTACTGTTCCAGGAAAGAAACTTTTGGGCCCAGCACAGCACCTTAAGACTGAATCAGCAGAGGAGGTTTTTAAAAAAGAGAAGCAAGGAAATAAACTGCATATTCTGCTGATGATTTTTATGACCTTGCTCACACTTCTGCTGATGCTGTGTTAGCAAGAACAGTTCATTCCAGTGAGCATAATCCTTGCTCTTGCGATTATGGACACAGGCTTCTCTAAAACCTCAAAAATCAAATGCAATTTTTTAGAGTGCAAAATTGTTAGAAAGTCACGGGCTTTTAGCTCGTGCCATGATTTCAGCAGCCTGATTCAGAGTGCAAAGGCCTCGTGATGCAGCTGGGCTGCACTCCTCATGAATTCACTAATTCAACATACCTGGTTTTTCCTGGGAATTGACAGCACTTTCCAAGGAACAGGAAGCATATTAACGGTTGTTAGTCTGGTTTTTAGCTAGAGCCTCAGCTTGAATAATACCTCCAGCTTCAAGCACCAAACTTTAGGAAATGTGTAAGAAAAGAAATGGTACAGAGCAAGGAGCAGTAGAATGAGAAACGTGTAGTAAACAGAAAGGGTTTTTCTTGCTTTTTGGGTTAAAAGAAAAAAAAAAATATGAAGGCTTTGGGTTTAATTAGTCTAAATCAGAGAAGGTTTTTATTTTCCCCATAAAAACAGTTACAAAGTGGATCAGTAATCTGATATATTCCATAGTTTAATTTGCTGCAAAAAAAAATACCCTGAAGCTGAATGTTCCTTTCAGAACCTTACTTTTGTGTGGCTCCTGTGACTCCATCACTGATGAACACAACTGCTGCCAGCTTCTCAAGCTGGGTGTTTTCCTTGGGGAGACCTGATTTAAAAGTCATGTTTAAATCCAGTGAACAGAGCCTAAGGGTTTATGTTCCCTACCTTAAGTCATCCAAAGCCAAGGTGTATAAATGCAGGCTGGACATGTCTGCTACCTGCAGTGACTGAGGAGAAATAGCAACAAAAAACTTCTGCACAGAGGGCAATTTCCAGATCACTGAACATTGGTGAGGAAATCCTGTCCTAACTCATCTCTGAGCATTCACTGTTGGGCTTTGCTTTCAGCTGGCTGATGACACACTCAGCAAGTGATGCCTTCTCTGTTTTGCTCATGTAGAGGCCCCTCGTTGGCATTTCTGAGGGGTTTGGCACCACGAGCACTCCCTCGTCACTCATCACCCTCCCTTCATCCTCTGACACTGCCCACACCTCTTGGTCTCCTCATCTCTCCTCCTCATTCTGAAACACCTCATTCCTCCACTTTGGCTTCCCTTTGCACTGACTGGATTTACTTCTTATGAATGTTTTATCTCTGGCTGCAGCTTTCACTAATGCATTCACTGCACGCTGCCCCTCTGACAATGTTTTACTGCTTCCGTGTCTTAGGGGAGTCCATGGGACAAGGAAAAGACACAATTTAAAGTGTAACTGGCTTGTTAGCCATGCAAATTCTTGAATAACACATATGATTTAAGTTCACCATGAGAGCTGGGAGCTGTGACCTCACTTCTAACTCTGCCACCACCTCCCTCAAGTGACCTTGTGCGATTTATTTACCCTCTTGAGGTCAGGTTCACCTGAAAATAAAGAATAATGTGTTTTTTTTCCCCTAGGAATCTTAACTAATAGATGCATATACAATACTTGAAATCCTGTTTATGTAAATGGAAAATACTTATCTTTTTTCTTTAAAACATTTACAAAAGGTTAAGAGAATTTTAGGGTTGAAAGATAAACAGTTCAAAAGAACTAGAAAAATTAAAATTACACATATATGCACTTATCACAAAGCTTTAGACAGCCTCTAATTAAGTAATCACTAGTTGTCTGCATTATAGTAGATGCTATCATAAGCTGTTAAACTGTGTAGCAGCGTGTAATACTGTGCACTCTGTTTATACAGGATAAGGACTCTCTGGAAATTATTCAGATTAATGTATCATCTGAATGTGTGCTTTACTTGTGCATAGTCAGGATTGAGATGTTCTCATGCTCCACTCTACAAAAGCCTGACTGGGATCAGTTTTTTCCTGACAGGCCAAGATACTGACCTGCAGATGCCAAGTTGTGTATTCAAGCATGCAGATTCCCCATCCCTTGTGAGGCTTTAGCAGGACCTGTTTGTGGTGCACATCCTGGGCAGCTCCTGCCCACAGTCAGCTGTCACTGAGAGAAGGGTGCTCACGAAAGGCTCTCCAGGACATCACTTTTTCTTGAGCTTGTATGTTCAGAGAAAAACTACCTCACCAAGCAGGAGACCTCTCCTGCTGTGGCCCCTCTGCTCACCTGCTCCTTCCTTCCTCTCCCACATCTCCATGGAGCCCCATCTTCTGACCCCCTCTTCACCACTTTCCTGTCACGAGTCTGCTCTAAAAACAGTTCTTCCCTTATTTCCCCTCTGTTACTCAGCCCCAGAGCTACAATTAATCTTGTACCCCTTACTGTGGTCTTGCTTGACTCAGGGAGCTCCAGCCCTTGGCTTGGCTGAGCTTTGCTTGAAGCACAGAGAAGAAAGCCTGGAGGCTGAAAGGGTGCAATAAATCTCCAGCAACAGTAGTTTACTCCTGTTCTAAGATCCAAGAGTGTGGTGTTGTGAGGTCCCCAGGTTGAGGTGAGAGATGAGAATTTGACTCCAAGTTCTCAGAAGACTGATTTATTGCTATGTTATTTTATGTTATGATACGTTATGTTATGTTTATTATAAGAAATTATATACTAAAACTATACTAAAGAAAAGAGAAAGGATAGGATACATCAGAGGGCTAAACAAAAATGAATAACAAAAACCCGTAACTGACTCCGAGATCTGACACAGCTGGCTGTGATTTCCCATTAATTAAAAACAATTCATATGTTTGGATAAACAATCTCCAGATGACATTCCAGAGGAGCAAAACATGGAGAAGCTGAGACTTCTCATCTTCCCAGGAGAAGAAATCCTGGGGAAGGGATTTTTCAGGAAATATCACGGTGACACAAGAGATTGTTTTTCCTCACTTGGATCACTGGAGTAGGGAGTGAGGCAATGCCGCTCTGATATCCAGGGTTGCCATAGGTATCCACGTAAAATTGCTTAGAGAAGAAAGAGTTGAGGTTGAAGAGCATTGATTTTCTCCAACACCATCTTCCTGATCCCCTTGTTCCTAAGCAGAGTTCAGCAGAGCCTGAGAGTCCAGAGTATGAGGTGTGTTACTTCCATCCCAACACTGCCGTGCTACAGGCACTTGGATAGTGAAGTAGTAACAGATGGAAGGAGAAACTGAGAGGGGTTAGCGAGGAAATAAGCTGCTTTCATTTCAGATTTGAGGCAATGGACTAAAACAGTGTGATTTGGTATAAAACCAGTGAAGTCAAAGAGTGGTACAGGGAAAAAATTATCCTTGTATCAGTAAAGAAAGTTTTAAAATAGGAACCTCACTCTAAGGTTACTAGGGTACTTTTGAATTGTCATTTATTGTTCAATCATGCCCAGTTGATTTGTTGGGAAATGAGAGAGATTAGCCTAGCATCTGGTCTTATCTCAGTGCACTTTTGCTGGTGGCTATTCTGTCCCCATCACACAGGTGCCAGCAGCAGAGAACCCCAAACACACCTGGTTATCCACACAGTGCCAGGCACACGCCAAGGGCTGTGTCATCCATGAAACCTGGTGGACACCAGCCAGCCGCTGTCAGAAGTTATTAGACGGGAGAACCCAAAGAGCACAGCTCCTAAAGCTCAGCTGTGTTGACAGCAGAGCCAATTGTCCTGCAGGAGAGGAGAGGAGCGGAGCTCGGGGCCGATCCAGTGGCTCCCCACAGCTCCCTGGGAGGAGGCTGGGGACAGGTGAGGGTTGGGCTCTTCTCCCAGGGCACAGACAAGGGGACAGTACGATGCACCAGGGGAGATTCAGGCTGGTCATTAGGAGCACTTCTTGACAGAGCGGGTGCTTTGACACTAGACTGGGCTGCCTAGTGATGTGGTGGAGTCACCATCCTTGGAGGTGTTTAAGTAAAGACTGCGTGTGCACTCGGTGCCCTGGTCTGGTTGATAGGGTAGTGCTGGGTCATAAGTTGGTCCCCATGATTCCGCAGATATTTTCCAACCTGACTGATTCTATGACAAACTCAGCCTCAGACAAGGCTGTGCGAGACAGCGCTGCCGGTGCTCGGCTGCTCCCGCCCGGGCGGTGAGACACACCCACTCCCGGGAGCCTGGCCCGGGAGCGTGGCCGTCGCATGCCAGCCACGCAAGGGCGAAGGGCGGCGTCCCCTTCGCACACAGCGGCCCCGGGCCCGCCCCGCAGCCCTAGGGTAGCCTGCCAAGCTCCGCGGGCTGACAGCGGGGCCGGCCGGGGCCCCTGAGGCGGCGGCGCCGGGAGCGCCCTCAGGACGGCCCCGCCCCGTAGAGCCTCGGCTGCAACGCGCGGGGGCGCTGCGGCGCGCGCGGACGTGTCCGCTCCCACAATGCCCGGCGGGAGCCGCGCGCCGCCGCCCCGCTGCCCAGGTACGGCTCGCGCCCCCCGCGCGGGGCCGGCCCCGTGAGGGGCGCGGGCGGGGCGGGACCCGCGGCCGGAGCCGCCGCCCGGCCCTGCCCGCCCCGCCCGCGCCGCGGCCTCGCCTTCGCTCCCTTCCCCTCCCGCCCACCGTCGCTGCCGGCCCCGGGCCCGGCCGCGGAGCCTCAGGGCCGGCTGCGCTCGCGCCTCTGCAGCGCGGGCGCTGCAGCCGTCTCGGGGGGTGGTGGTGGCAGCAGCACCGCTGCCGCGGGCAGGGCGGGCGCAGGAGGCAGGCAGGGCCGCTCGGGGCTCCTGGCAAGCGGCGCTCGGTAGCGGGAGCCCGCTGTGTGTAGGGGTCTCCGCCGCTGTCCGGGCTCCGCGGGAGGGTGTGTGAAGGTCTGTGTCCTGGGTCGGTGCGGATCCGCCTCAGTCAGTGACCACTGAGTCAGCGCTTCTGCTGCGGCTGCAGATGGTCCGGTCGGAGCTGCCACGTAAGTAGGTGCCAGGTGAAAGGGTCAGGCTCCCAAACTTTGGGATGCAACTGGTTCCGCTCCCTTCGTTTGTCTGAATTGTTTGGACTTTAGGAGGAATTTCTTCAGAAGGGGAGGTTTTATATTGGATTGGGATCCCAGGGAGGTGATGGAGTCACTTTGCCTGGAGCCACCTGTTAAGGAAAGACTGGACGTGGCACTCAGTGGTGGCTGGTGACGCTGCACTCGAAGATCTCAGAGGTCTTTTCCAACCTCATTGAATCTGTGAATCTTGATTCTGCCCCTAAGGTCTCTTTCCTCTGGCTTTATGGAAAGGATTATATTGGCTGGTGATTTAGGATTATTCCCTTGTCTTATCATATCCGGTGATGTCAAAGTGGCTTTATTTGTTGTGTCCTTCTGTAGTGCTCCAGTTTGTAATGCGAGTTTCTGAAATATGATGTAGAGTGAAAAAATTAGGCTCCTTCCTGTGTAATGCAGCTGTCACAATCCTCAGAAGTGGAGACAATAAATTGTCCAACAGTATTAGGTACACCTTTGAAGTAAGCACAGAAGTTTTATCTGTATTCTGTGTCAGACAGGAGTGCAGCTTGCACCCGCTTCCCAATTTTATGTTTTATGGAAAGTTTTTATGAGAGGCAGACATCCCAGCAAGAAATGCTGTGATTAAATTGGCTGAAGGTTATCAAGTGCAGGAGGGTAGGCTTGCCATTACACTACATCTGCTCAGAATTTTGAGAAAGCCAGAGTTTTTTTTACGTGAAGTATCCTGAGCAAATCAAAGTCACAAGCCACTTTCAAACACTTGTTAAAAGTGTCACCAGACTATGTCAGATAGGTTTAAAACAACTGTCAGATCACAACTTAGATGAATTTGTTACAAAAGGCAGAAATGTTCCAGTTTTTGTTTTCAGTGTTTCTAGGACTTGCCTACATGCTGCTTCAGGATCAAGTACTATCATAATACAGAAATAAACAGCATGATAATTGAATATGGCTTCAAAAAAAAAAAAACAAGTACAGTGAAACAGGCTCTGCTTTCCATCACCTGAGGTTTCTCGTTCCTGGGAGGAAATGAAACAGGGACATGTGCTGATTCCTCGTTGTGAAGCAGTGGATGCTGACGTGCATGAGGAATTGGACAGCTCTTGGGAAGGTGCAGTAGCAGAGGAATAGCCACCCTGCTGACCCTTACCTGTCTGTGGGCAGCTTTCTCCATGCTCCTCTTTTCCATGAGTTCTCTCATTTGTGGGGAGGCTATGAAGGGGAAATCAACAACGATGGGGCAGAAGTAAATACTAACCAAGGGAAACAGGAATGGTGCAAGCATGGAGCAAGTGATGCTTCTGTGATGTACCCTCCTTGTGGGTGTTTTTGTGGGGGTCAGAATCCCTCTGAGCAAAGGGTTGTGACTTGCTTTTAATCCCCCTGGTAATTTGTCTGTGAACTTTTCCAGTTTCCTCTTAAATTCACGTGACATTGTAGCACGGACAGCAGCCTGTGGCAAGGGGTTCCACGGCTGGTGACATGTTTTGGACCCTCTGTGATACCTGTGAGCCAAACAGCTGCTGGTTGGATTTGGTATACCACAGTTCTGTCATGGAATGAGACAGCAAACCTGATCTGTTCATTTCCTTGCACCTGTTAGAGATTCACAGACCATTTGTAGTGGCAGTGTAGTCTTTTGTCATCTTCAGGTGGTTGAGGGATATAGAATTTCTGGAGGAAAACGTATGAAGTTTGTAACGATTTCGTGAATTACTTAATGGAGCTTTGAACAGATGTTTCAAAAAAACATTTAGAGGTAGCTCTGAAAGCATATTTATCTTTCTTCAGTCTCTAAATATGTAAGTGCATATCAAATTTACCACTTGGCTCCTTGTGTAAAGCTGTATTGTTTTGAGAGCTGGATAAGGTAGGTTTAGTAAACTTTTTTTTCTTTGTAATACATTTTCAGGTAAGGCTGAATGTTCTGTTACAGTATGTGTATTATACATCTCTTGACATTTGTATGATCTTCCAGCCAAAGTAGTTTTCTGTTATTAGCTTTGGTTTTTAGATAGCTTTCTGATTCTGCTGTTAGGAGGCTGAGAAAAAAGCTCATATTTTCACTGACTGCTTTTTAAGATGATGGTAACAAAACCTAACTGGTGTTGAGATCTTCACCTCAACACAGTTTCTACCTTTTGTGATTTCATAGTATATTAAGAGAATTGGCGGGTTCCAATAGAGGCTTGTCTTCTGTTATAGAGCCTGTTTTTCTCTGAATGTAAGTAGAAGTCTCAAAGTTTTGTTCAAGATTTGTGCAAATATTTATTTACATACAGGATAGACATAAAAGTTGAAAGAATGCCTCTAAACATGTCTTTACCATTTGCTTTGTCTCTTGTCTGTGCGTTCATGTTACTGTTAGTGGTATTTGTGTTCTTTGTTCTCAGTTGTAGGAGCAAAGCAAATTGGACATTGGAAATCTTAATGCTTTGGAAATGTAGCTGTGGTTGTGCTGTGTTTTGTTCTTGAAGTGCTCTGAGCAGAGGAGATGATGAATTACTGAAATGCAGTTGCTGAGGGGAATGATGGGGTTCAGAATCAAAGGTTGTGTAAACCTGAGTTGCTCCTGTACTGTGCAGATGGATAGCATGTTTTCCCATTTTAAATGCCTCAAGTGATGGGACTTCCTGAACTTCACTTAAAGAACACAAACATTTTAATATCTCTATTATCCTAGTTTTCTTTTTCTTTGATTATCTTTTGACTAACCTCCCTTAGCTCTTTTCAGGCCTTTCTAATATGTAAGGCCTCACAAAACAGAGCTGAAGTGCATTGTTACCCAATAAATGTATTTATTAACTTTTTTTGTTTGTTCTTATCTCATCAGGTAGCTCAACATGAACTTTAACCATCGAGATAATTTACCAAGTGAACAGAATATCTTTTCTCCTGAGAGCTGGCTGCAGGATTCTGGGTTTCTCCTGCAGAGCAGTCCTATTCCCTGCCTTTTCCTGAAACAGGACATGGAGCTGCATTCCTTTCTTCATGTTAGGTGCTAAGTAAGTTATTTGTTTCATCAGGGGAAATGCACATCCATGAAATTACATTTTGTGCAAGTAAGTTGATGAAGGGATATTTAAACTGTGCCATGGCATCACTGCTCTTGTTTATATTGATACAGCTTCCTAAAGTCCCTGTCAGGATCGAGTTCTGAGTGGTAGAGATGGTTATTGGCAGAGAACCATCACAGTTTAAAGCTCCTGTGGAATTTTGTTGTGCTCTTGAGCTGCTTGGTTCACTCCTTGGTTATTGGTTAGCAGCATAGTTAAGAGAATGAGTCCATGTGCATTCCGTGTGAATTGTCCTTCTGGGAATATGTGCATGAACTTGGGGATAGGTAAAAGTTTCTAGAACTGTGGGTTTAGTTGCTTGCATGCTTCATGCCAGCAGGCTGATCTAGAGGAAGTCCTGGAGTTGGGATTGTTTTCTGGTTTTGTGTCCAGCTGATGGAAGCACTTTGTTCAGGAGGGAATTCTCCAGTGAAGTGCTGAAATAACCAAGGCACCTGATAAAAGCCCCAAGGTGTTCAGCAGACCGTAGTCAACAGTTACAGCTTTGGGGAGAGTCTGATTTGCTGTACAAGTAAAATATGAGGGTATTAATTTGGAATTTATTCAGCTAATGTGATGGATCTCAGAGGAGTTTGAGGTTTGACTGCTGATGAAGCTGAATTTACTAAACTGAAAATGACAACACATTTTTAGTGCTTACATTATGATATGCCTCTTTCTCTCTGAGGAGTAAATAACCTTGAAAAGCCTGAATATTGTTGATTATTCATTAAGTTTCCTAATGGATATATAATCTTTGGGGAGTGGGAAATAGAGAAGATGGGAGTTCAGGTAAAAATAGCTATTTCCTCTCTTTTGTGAAGAGGTAGTGTCTTTTTGGGGAAGATGGATTTCTGACTTGTGAGAATGCAGTCATTCAGCTGCTGGGGCTTGTAAAGCACCCTGAACGTCATCGTTTGAAAGGTGCTGTAAACATGTCAGTATCACACACAAAAGCATATTTCAGCTGTATCCAGAAATATGTTTCCTCTTGCAGTTTGTGACTGGATGGAACTTGAGTAGCATCATCTGAGGGAGGCAAAAATATTTTTTCATAGTGTCTGAAGTGCTAGGTGTAGTATATGGTAGGAGTCTGCAGAGCAGTGTTAAGAGCTGAGGAAATGTTTGCTTTTGGCTTCATATAAATTCTAGCAGGTCGCCCACTTGGAGGAGAACAAATTTGTGTACTGATGCTTAGCAGATAAGTAATCCTTTTAATGCTTGTCTTGCTAAACTTTTGCATGTTTTGATTTAATGTTTTGTGGCTTGTGTAGATTAGTAGGTCCCGTTCAATTAAGACTAGTCTGAGTTACTGTTGAAAATCCTGACTGTTCCCCAGTTGAGGCCTGAATCCACTATACAGTTTGAGAAGTTTGATTCATCACAGTTGTCTCTGTTGTCTGTGCTTTTACCTTAATTCTGATTGCTCCTGATTTGTGTTTTGTTGCAGGCTGTTGTTAACTCTGTTGGCAATGTCTATGATTTTATCTGCCTCTGTGGTCCGTGTGAGGGATGGACTCCCACTTTCTGCATCTACTGATTATGAACAGAGCACGGGAATGCAAGAATGTAGAAAATATTTTAAAATGCTCTCAAAAAAACTTTCTCAGCTTCCTGATAGATGTACTCTGAAAACTGGACAATATAATATAAAGTAAGGCATCTCATCTAAGTATTTGCAACATGCTAGGTTGTGTCTTTCTGTAAGTTAAAAAGTTAACTGTGCACATTAGAAATGCTTAATCAAAGTAAGATTAATTCTTGGCACTATTTATGTATCAGAAATTTAAAACCTGAGCAATTGTAGAAAGATTTGAACCTATTCAGATTTTCATGGAAGTTCCTTTATAATGGCACAATCATAGGACAACATCATGGGAAGAGTGGCTTTACACTAAATGAAAGGGTATGTTTGGATTAGATATTTAGAAGAAATTCTTTATTGTTTATAGTTCACTTGCACTTAAACTGACCTAAATTCTGATTCTAATTTAGATATTTTAAATGAGGTAACTTCATCTTAGCCCCTAGTTAACCATGTAGAAGTTACAGTAGTGGAACAATGTACCACCTGAATGATCCTAGAAAGTGCCAAGACCTCTCCATCTCCTATAGGTATATGTGAGTTTCCAGTATTTCTTGGATTAAAGCCCAGGATGGACTAAATTGTTTCCATCTTTTTTTTTTTTAACAAGCTAACTACAGTTGGCATGTAAACTGATTAGCTTAAAACAAACTTTTAAGAATAAGCTATAAGGCTTAATTAGGTTAGATTTTACTGCTTTTGTCTTTGATTACTTTTAATACTGTAAGTTATCCAGCAAGATTTTAAAGACATTTGAATGTTATCATGAAAACCTAAACAATAATGAATTGCCTAAACACAACAGAATATGTATGTTGCAAACTGTCCTTTTCTGATTTCATATTTGCCATCTCTGGTTGTCTTTGCAACTATCTTTGGAGAATTATTAATTAATTAACTCTATAGAACAGTTTTATTTCTTCCCATGCTCTAGAAAGAGCCAACAGCCCTCCCCTGAATCTGAAGATAAGGTTTTGCATTTTTGGGCTGCACCAGATCCCATATTGTACATTTGAGATGAGTGAAAAGCTGTTATGGGATGAACCTGCTGTGTTTCTGCATCCTAAAAGCTTTGTTATTTTCTGTTTCACAAGTATGTGTATATGTGTGCACACACACACATATAGATATCTGCATACACAGTCATGTAAAACAGCTTCTCATGTGATTGTACAATGTGGTGTTCAAGTAAAACATTGCCTAAAAGTAACTTGTTTTTCTTCTAGAATACTGTTGGGCTTTTCAGTAAACATTTATTCCTTTGCTCCCCCAGATAGTTTTTGTTTTTTGGTCACAGAATATGAGATCAGACTAGAAAAGCACTTAATTCACTGAATTTAAATTTGAAATTTTGAATATGTTTTCTCAATTGTAGCTTTATAAGTTCTCTGGGAGTAAGCTATATGATGTTGTGCACTGAAAATTATCCCAATGTCCTGGCTTTCTGTTTCCTGGATGAGCTTCAGAAGGAGTTCATCACTACCTACAATATGATGAAGACGAATACTGCTATCAGACCATACTGTTTTATAGAGTTTGGTAAGGATCTGACTTTCTCCCCCTTCATTCTCATACTAAGACAAATGAGAATTTGAATAGATACAACTTAATGCCCACAAAAAATGTCCAAAGCAATTTATAGCTCTGTTTCTGGTAGATTTAGAATCTGATTTAACTGCTGTTAGAGTCAATAAAGAAGTGCTTCTGGGGGCATTAAATTAGGCTACTAGAGTTTTATCCAAACTTAGTTCTGTTCATTCCAGTAGGTTTTGGTTTAAGCCTTGTGTGAGCAACTCTGGAATTCATCTTCTGGTAGTGATACCAGGAATTGTTTGACTTCATACCTGTTGAAATACTCAACCTGTGAAGTCATTGAGCTTCATAAATTTCTCAAGGAAAAGATTGCAGTTTCATGTTAGCTGTGCTATCTCTTGTTCAGTGTATGAAAGGGAGAAATTTTTACTTCTCTTATGATGTAGTGGCACATTTAATCTTCAGTCTCCAAATGCAACTCATCTCATATATATCAGATAACAGCTGTTACAAATTCCATTAATTTATATTGCTTTAATACCATGTATTAGAAATTACTGTAATTAGATATTCTTATGAAACACATTAGAGCAGAGAGAACTGCAGTTTTAGAAACACGGGGGAAGATACTCCAGTTGGTTAATTCCTGTCTATAATTCAGTCAGCTAATGACAATTCCTGTATGACATTACTGTCCTCCTTGTGAAGATTTCTTATGAACACATTTTTTCTTCCACAACATATTTTTTTCATAAGGATATTTACTAAACTAACAGAAAAGCTAGAATAAGTGCAGTAAATCCATTGTATTAGAAATGCATTCAGTCTCATGCAATGAAAAGCCATTATTTTATTCAGTTATTACATAATTAGATTTTTAGAGCTTAATTTTTTTAACTGCAGAATTAAATAACCCATGATGTATTTGGCACAAAACAGAAATAGCGTTAAAAATCCAAGATAAATACAAATGTTTCAAGCCATATATTTCAGTTTGTGAACTGAAAAGCTGCATGGTCTTAGATTTTGTAATTAACAAAGTACATAGAAAAATACCTTTTTATTTTAAATTTTGCACAGATAATTTCATTCAGAGGACCAAACAGAGATACAACAACACACGTTCTTTGTCAACAAAGATGAATCTTGCTGATATGCAGACTGAAATCAAACTGAGGCCACCGTATCAAATTTCAGTGTCAGAGCTTGGTTCAGCCAATGGCTTTTCTCATGTACCTGTGGGGGAGTATAAGGGTACTGGTAAGATATCTGCAGGTAAGTTCCAGACTTGTGTTGTTGCATCCTTAAATGAGACAGATGCAGTAAAATTAATTTTTTTTTCTTTTTAAAAAAAGCTTCTTTTCATGTTTCTAAAACATAAAGCTGATATGACCTTATGTGTATTTTAGCTCAGATGTCTGTTTTGTCTCTTGCTCCAAATACTTACCTTCTCAAGGCACTCAGAGGAAGAAATGGCTCTGTCCATTAGACTGCTTTATTGAAGGGAAAAAGCCCTGTTAATGAAGATGAGCACTTAACAAGAAGATTTTTTTTTGGTTTTTTTTTTTTTTTTTTTTTTTTATCTTTTAGGATTTCTGAGAAGTTTTGATATTTCTGCCCAGTAAGACTCAGTGTTGACACAAGCTGAGAGCAGTGTCAGGAGTCAGAACAGCTGGAGGGAGAAGCATCTCCTTGGGAAGCCTTTGCCATGGTGAAAATCCAAAGAGCTGTGCTGGCTAGAGATGCACTCTCTAAAATGAATGCCTTATGTACAACGTTAGGAATTGCCATTTTGTATAAAGCTGCCAAATTTATTGAAGTAGTCATTAATTTTTTTAAACTTTAATTTACTTCATGTAGGAGTTAAATGTGGAGTTGTGGGGTTGAGCTGAGTTAAAGGTTTGTGCTGTTCAGTGAATCCTCTGAATGGGTTTGAGGCCCATCTTCAGATGTTTCCCAGCAGGACAGAAACAAAATGCCAAATCCTTGCACTGATACATGGGCTCCACGTGTCAAATTGACATCATCTGATTTCAGTCTTCCAAGTTTAGTGAACCAAAATCATAAATAGAATGGAAGGAAGTGTTGATTTTAATTAGTTAATATATTTTCCTTTTTTTCCCAGAAGTACTGCTGTCTATAAATTATCCTGAGCAGGCACACACTGATGCTGTTCACTTTACAGTGTCAGGGTGCAATCATAAATCATAGAATTGCAATCATTAATCTAAACACCTCCTACAATGTTGTAATAAATGTGATTTTATGCAGTTTATGTATATGTATATGTAAATGGGATCTCTTTGCCAGTATATTATCCTTATTATGTACTTACTCATGAGAATTACTCTAGAAGATTGAAAACTGCTTTCTATGGAAGATGAAAACCAAACAAAACCAGTAGGGTGCCCTGTTTGTACTCTGGGGCCCTGATTCTGAGAATTCCAGGTGCTATGAGGCAGTGTAGAAATAGCTTACAATCTCTGTATTTGCAATTTAACAGTATTGGAGTTAGAGTCAGGAAAATGATTAAAGGAAAAGTGTGAAGGTGTTTAAATTGTTTTAAAGGGTGGAATTGTCTAAGCAGCACTGTACATACCTTTGTCCTCTTTTAACATGTGTGGGCTCTTTTTAAAGGTATGTAATGCTGTGATACCACTCGTGCCACTTTTGATTCCTATATTGTTGTTTACTCTTAATGTTCTCATATAATCCTGCTTTGTGGAAAGGGTTATGGTGGCAGACAGGGAGCTGGTTAATTCTGAAAATTGTCTAGATTTGAACTTCCTGCAGTTGGAAAAAGAAAAAACAATAAGCATGAGAGAATTCAGTCTGTGTCAAAATTGGCTGTTTTTTAAAAGTTGTCCATGTAGTGGGAGATGTGATTTTTATCACTTTTTTTAAATAAGAATGTTGGAAGGTTATATAGACCTAAATTAAAAAACATAGGGACCATTTCCCTTTTAAGTAAAAAAGAAGATTCAACAATAATTGGCAGGTGATTGTCTGTTTTTTTTACTTACCTCTCCACAACTTCTTACAGAAGAAATTCTGTTGTCTTCTTTTCTTTCCATGTAATTTTTCTTCTGTTTCTCTTTCAGTTGCTTTTAACTTTCTTCTTCCTCTGAATTCCATAGATCTCTGTTCAGTTATCCACTTCCTTCCCTGAGTTGCTGTAGAAACTCACCCTCAAAGGGCTGTACATTATGGGAAGCTGGCACTTTGCTACTTCTTCAGCTCTTCACATTTTAGATGCTATTGAATAACAGTGTCTTTTTTAGAAAGTCTGCTAATGGTTTTGTAGTTCTTTACATTCATCACTTCTCTCCACCCTTGAAAAGAACTTTCTCTGGATGTTTGCTGCCCACTCAGTTGGCTGGACTTCCAAGTTTCTCCTTTGCTCTAAGGACAGAGCAAAAAGATTCTCACAAAAAGATGTTTTGCCTAGTGGAATTTCCTGAATATGCTGTACTGTTAAAAAGTAGGACTTTGTGGAGTGAGCTGTGTTAAATGAAGTTGGAGGGCACCCAGAGGTGGGAAGTTAGGTGGATGCAGATCCTGTTTTGTTGTGCAGAAGGGCAGAGTTGGAGGCATTGGCCTGGGCCGTGGGGGAGGCAGTGGCTCTCGCCTGGCACTGCCTGCAGGAGCAGCCTTCTCCCTCTGAGAGCTGTGCAGTGAGGAACAGGGTGATTCTGCATGTGGGAAGCATAAAGTGTGCAGATTATGGATACAGTCTTCCTGCAAAGGTACATGTAGGTGTTGGCAGGCATTAGAAATAGGGTCACAGCATGCTGATGTGTGATGTTTCAGGTTAGGATGAAATTACTGTTTTCTGAGCTTTTTTCAGTGAAGAAACAGTTGTCAGATCAAAGTTAATTTTTGCTTGATAGTGTACTCCATGCTTTTGGTTTGGTTTTTTTTTAACATTTTAGTTTTAAATAAACTTTCTTACAGTAATGTAGTTTCTCATGCCATGTAAATTACCTGATTTTTTTATGTAAATGTCAAATCAACATTAAATTCAGAATTTGTGCTTTATTTGAACTGATAATTTTTGATATGGCTCTTAATCATATTTAAAGGTTGATGGATGTACCAATTTGAAGTCAGTTGCCCTTTACCCTGCCTTCTCTGACATTCCTTCTTCATTCTTTGGTTTTGCCTTCATCTTTTTGTGTATAAATGAGTCTTGTTGCTTTGATAGTAACACTAAAATTTGTTACACTCTGGAGAGTTTAATGACATTATTAATGGTTACACAATGTCCTTTATATATTTTTTTTCATATTTTAACAAGAGAGAAGTTACTATTTTATATACCTTTGTAGACTTTGTTGATTTAGCTGACCACACTCTTTACTTCTCCCCCCATAGTTCTCAAAGAGGTGTTTTAAGTGCTATTTTAGCACACAATGATTTTAAGTTACCCAATACGTGGGGAAAAGGAGATTTTCTGGAGGGCTGCAAGTGGAGAGCAGTGAAATAATTTTATCCACCAGTTAATGGAATGGAATTGCTACTGGCTAAGAACAGTCATATACACCCTCAGCTTTTTTCCACTCTCTAGATGAGATGGTTAAAAAAAACCCCAAAACACAATAAACATTTGGGAGTCATTGAAAAAGAGTGGTTTGGTATGCAAATAGCACATCTAGCATATCTAACCTGAACTGAGTGATTGCTGGGAGTAATGTGCTCTACAGTTAGAAAAGCAGTGAGCTCTCTCAGTTAAACATGGGTTATACTTTTGTTTAAAAAAAACCACCCCAACTGATTATACACTATTAAATTCAGCACAAATTAACTGAACTCATCCTGTATATTTTTGTTTTATTGTACACTCTTAATTAGACAGCCCTGCCTGCTTATCAATGTGAAATAGCTTTTGTTGGGGCTTTTTTAGGTTCTGTAACTTCATAAACTGTTTGAAAAACCTTTTTCCTGGGTCTGTGCAATACAAACAACTGGGATTGACACCCCCTCTCTACTAATGTTACAGTTCATTAACCTCATTGTTCACATCTTTACACTTGGTTGATTTGAACAGAATGGAGTACAGCTCAGTAGTCCCATTATTATCCCAGTGTTGCCCAGACTGCTAAGAGTTTTGCATTGTTTTTTCACATTTGCTTTCTGTTATTCATTATGGAAAGGGACAGTAATGAGGAACATACATAACTGTTACATACTTGTCACCCTGGACAAGCTTGAAGGAGTGGGTGTGCATGGAAAGAACGTGGTTTAATTTTAATGTGTGTTACCTGTAAGATGCTAAGCACAATCTGGAAGTCCATATAAGATTGTGGCACAGATGCCAGCTGAGTTTCAGAGCTGTCCCTTCATGTGTGTCTTTGGTAGCACACACTGTGTTTGTAAGGAAGGGAACTGTGATAGCTTTGCCTCAGTGTTCTGTTCAGCAAACAAGCTACATCAGTCTCAATATCTCACTAAGGCATTGGTGTTAAAGGAGAGTGGAGGTTGTGAGAGAAGCTCTTAGGCACATGACTTATTAGCTGTTTACTGGTTATGGGCAGATTTCAGTAGCAAGTGCATCTTTTACTTTTGATTTTCTGGCATGTTTGAGCAGCCATGACTAACATACTGAATAAATGGAACCTATTGAGATAAAGACGAAATATAACAAGACAATTCCATATGTGAACTGGAGGAAAATTTACTTTTTGCTAAACCTTGTGCTGAAACATTTACCATGTTTTGTCTTTTTAGAAAACAGAAATGACATTTTTTGGTTTGCTTCAGCGATCTCTTGAGCTAGAAACCACTGACAAATGAGATTATTATTTTATTGAATTTCTGAAGGCATTGCTCTGACCTTTGATATCTTCTTTTGATCTGCTTTGCAGCTCCTCACCAACGTCTGGAACCTGTGACTCTGCCAGGGATTGTCTCATTTGTGCTTAGTCTGTTATGTGGGGCTTTGAATTTAATCCGTGGCTTCCATGCCATAGAAAGCCTTCTCCAGGTATTGTACATGTTTTTGAATTTAAAAATTATGCATCATAGCAACCACAATTTTCATTTTAGAAGACTCTGTATGAGCTGAGTTGTGCCAGTTTTATTTCAGAAGTACTGTTTGTGAGGTCAGGCCTCTGTTACAAATCCTGTATTGTTTATGATCTGTGTATCCTCCTTGAATGTGCTGCCTCATTCATCGAGGCTGTGAGTTCCAGCAGCAGTGGCAGGTGGGTGGCCAGCTCCTTCCCTGGTACCTTGGGAGCAGTGAGGATGTGAACATAATGTTCTGTTTGCTAAATTTATGCCAGGGTAAGAGGTGTTTAATTTCTATAGATGCTATTTAAAAACCCTTGAGTGAAATGATGAACAGCTTTGAAAGTCTGGGCAGTTTTTTTGGAAAGTCCACAGAGCAAGAATCTTTAAACAGGTTTTGTAAAGTTGTTTCTTAGGAGAACTTTTGTAGTTTTTTGTTTGTATTTAATAAACCTTATTTCTCATTGTGTATTGAAAGGATCAGTGTCAGAAAATTGTCAAGTAATTTCTTCTAAACTCCCCTCACCAAACAACCCCCTCACACCAATTTTTTTTCTGTAAAATCTCTACTATGACCCTCCCTGTAGCCTTTCAGTTTCTTTCTATTCCATTTCTTGTGCTGGTTGTGTTCCCACAAGCTGGTTTATGCTTTCAAGCAACTCAGGTGAATATGCTGCTAGTACTTGGCAGGCATGCACAGAAAGTTCATATGTGTTGCCACAAAAAAAACCCCAAAAACTAGGAATTCCTTACAATTTAATGGTTGTTATTGTGGTGATAGATATAGAAACTAAAAACCCCATGGAACTTTTCTGAGAGAAAATGGTAATCCTCTTGTTTGGCTGGTAGAGAGTCTTTTTATTTTAACATATCTGGACTTCATAGAGTCATTTAGGTTGGAAAAGACCTGAGTCCAACCATAACTCAGCACTGCCAAGTTCACTAAACCATGTTCCAAAGTGCCACATCCACAAGGCTTTTAAATTCCTTCAGGGGTGATGACTCAACCACTTCCCTGGGCAGCTTGACAGCCCTTTCAGTGAAGAAATTTTTCCCCTGATGCAACACGAGGCCATTTCCTCTCATCTTACCCATTGTTACCTGGGAGAAGAGCCCAGCCCCCACCTTGCTACAATTTCATTTCAGGTAGTTGCAGAGAGCAGTAAGTTCTCTCCCAAGCCTCCTCTTCTCCAGGCTAAACAGTCCCAATTTCCTCAGCTGCTCCTTGTAAGTCTTGGTCTCTAGCCCTTTCAGCAGCTAACTGCAATATTTTTGATACCTAATGGGAAATAAGGTAAAGAAGAGTTCCTGTATTCCAGGTTATCTTACATAGTATTGATATATGTAAAGATTGAATAAACAGTACTGTTGAGTGTCAGTATTTTGGGAAGACTAGTTGATAGATGAACAAGATTAATGAAAATGTTCCATGCTGGGTCCTTCTTTCTGAGTTGTCTTTGGTTTGTTTTTTAAAGAAAGACCAAGTGAACCTGCATCTCTACTTTATCCCTAATTAGGTTTTTCTGTGTTGTGCACAATTCTCAGTTTATAAATAGGAATGATTTTAAAGTATGCTGTAGTACAAGTAGTACTGAACAGATTTGTCAGTTAGTGTGATGTTGCTAAAACTTATTTTGTTACCTTTCTGCAGCTGATTTTTAAAAAAGAACACGAATGTTAGATTAATCTATTTAAGGCATGACAGGACATCCAGTTAATTTTATTCTCTATGTTATTGCATCTGGAGGTAATAGATTGCAGTACAGATGGAAGATAATTTTCATTTCTGACAAATGAGGCACACTAAAAATCCATTAAAATTTCCCTTAGTTTGCTTTATTATGGAAAAGTCCACAGGGTTTAGGGAGAAGTAATCCAAAACACAATTAATGGAACGTGTTCTGAGAAGTCATTCAAAAGCATGTCTCTGAATTACTGTTTGCTTCATAATCAGTGGTTTTATTTGGGTGTTAATAAAATTCTGTTACAATCTGTAACTGTACTCCAGCACATGTGCATTGCACTGGGGCAAAGACACACTGGGTAGAAATTACTGCATTGTGGATGTAACTTCTGTGTGCAGAAATGCAAAGTGTTTCCTGGCCAGCACAGGACATGGGAATGCTTCACACTGAGCATAGTCTCAGCAGACACAAGTTGTCCTTGTGGATGGACCACCATCTTCTCAAGTGATATTTGCTCTCAAGGACAAACATTTGCATGAATGCCCGTTGTTTTCCTAGGAAAGTTTTTGGTGGTTGCAGATGTTTGCTAGAAATGCAGTTAGAATAGTCATTGAGCATGGAAATTTACTCTGCTCAGCTCTGTAGGAACTGTAACAACCTGTTGCAATGAAGTTAAAGGGTTTGGTTTGTTTTCAAAACACATAGTAGAAAAATCTGTCACTTCAAGTCAATTTTTCCATCTTTCCTTCAAGAGAACCCTATTTTCCAAGTCTGATAAATTCCTGTGCTGCTGTTAGCTGTCACTGCATGAGCACAGAGCTGCCTTCGTTATTCTCTGTGCAGAGTTTTACCCCACCCTAGTGGCCAGGCTGGGTCCTTTGCTGTTACCTCGTTTCCATTTTGTGAAGCTTTAGGAAGGCACAAATCTATGAAGTTGCTATTAAAGGTAGTTACCAGTGTTTAGACTTGAATTTTCAAAGGCATCTGGAGAGGGTAAATATCCAGTGTTAGAGCTGGACATCTTTAAAGCTTTTGAAGATCTTGGCAGGAGTTTTTTGTTGTGAATAAAAATTTTGGTCAGACTCCAGGACATGATGTTTTTGCAGATATGTAAGTAAGCACTGATTAGTCCTAATTGTTGGTTTAGTGTGGTAAAGGAATTGCTATAATCCCTGTGTGAAACTGTTTTAACATGCAGTAATTCATAACTTTCATACTGTAAATGGCTGGTATTTCACTTGTTTTATTGTAAAACATGGCTTTTTGTTTTATTCTTGCAGAGTGAAGGTGAAGATTTCAGCTATGTTATTGCATTTTTTCTTGGAACCGCAGCCTGTTTGTACCAGGTGTGTTTTTCTGTTTGTATAATTCACTTGAGTTTAAAAACATTACCAGTCATGCATAAGTGTCATCATGTTTTCTTAAATGCCACAGATACTTGAAAAGGGTGATTACAAAAAATATTTTCTGCTCTGTTCTTTTTTCATTAATCATAAACTATCATGTAGTAGTAGATTGATACAAAAGATACAAAGAGCTTCTGTTTGCTGGCATTTTTTTCTCCAGCTGGATGATTGAGATAATTATCTCTAAAGTCACAAGCAGTGGAGGTTATATTATTTTTTGATAATTCTGCACCCCAGAATTTTCCTCACTCTGTACTTTAATGTGCATCTCCTTCCTTTTAAAAGCTTGTGGCCACTTTTCACTGTTTTCCTGCCTTATACTTCTTGTTTTTCTTCTCTGTCAGCTTTCCATTTCTGCATCTGAATTTGACTTTCCTTTATTATTTATAGCAAGGTGCCACTGGCACCTGTCATTCAGTGACACTGCTGTTACATTAACCTCTGTCTGTGTCTCATGCTCAGTTGCAGTTATTATAATTACTTTGACTTTTAATCTTAGGCTTGTGGAGTATCCAGTTTTTGCTTGTTTCTGTGGGCCAGTGTTTAGTGCTGTGTCAGACAGTAATATAAGAAAATGCTTTTCTATCAGTCTTTTGTCTTGTTATCTGTAATCTTCATTCTTTACAATTTATTTCTAGCAAAATGTCCCAGTGCAACTTGTGTTCTCCAACACTTGTTGACTTTGCATTAACTTCTGCCTTAAATAATTTAGATTGGTGTTATTTTCCATGCCAACAGTCTGTTCCATATCAGATAAGGTAGAGCTTCTCCATTATTTTTTGTATAAAAAATAAACTTTTCCCCTCCTTTCCCAAACTGGAAACCTTATTCTTTACAAAGTATTCATGTCTGTCCATTGAGACATCTTTCCTCCACTGTTTGCCTTGAACAGAGCTGTCTGAAAGAATCCACACAACTTGGAATGTAGGCTTTTTATTAATATCCAAAATACATCTGTTGAAACTCTTGTTTCCCACTCTCTGGTATCATTCCTGTAATATGTGATTGGTCAGCTTTCAGAATTGAGGGATGTTGTTTCTCTGGCATGTTCTGATGTTCTCTGGCTCCAGTTAAGGGCTCAGGACATTAATTCCCTGTGTTGTATGGCAGCCCATTTCACTGTCATTCACCCACCAGGTGTCCATCATGCTGCATTGTCCTGGTCAGTTAATTACAACACAGCAGTGTGTCTCTGGTTCCCAAGAAATGTTTATAACTGTGCAGGCAAAAGAACAGGCCTTACATGGAATATGATGTTTTGGACTCACTGACACTGACACTCACTAACACTAGACACTGACATGTCTAGTGTTGCTTCATAGTTTCTAGTCTTTTATAAAGGAGGAAAAGTAATAACTGCCTCAGTTGTACCAGAAGTGCAGAGTATGAGAAGCTGACCCTTCAGTCATCTCTTAACATTCATTAAAAAAAAATCAAAAATCAAAATCTTTGAAGAAGCACAGAGGAGCCTTCTCCATAAAAGCATGCTCAGTATAACACTTCCCTTTAGTAGTAGAAAAACAACCCTCAGGAGTTTCATATCAGTACTTGTTACAGTAAGCTGTTAAAGCTGCACTGTTTTGGCCTTTTGACTGTTTTTTGGCATTTTCATCTGTTCTGTAAGGGGCATGTCCTGACAGCTAGACCAATGAAAGATCCACTTCAGAAAGTGAAAAGTGGAAATGAAAGATCCACTTCCAGTTCTTCAGTAAAATTCAGTCATTGGACATCATGTTATAGTAACATTTTTAAACCACTGTTTTCAAGCCTTTATTAATCATTTTGATGAAGCATATCCTGACTCTTATTTTAATCTTGGAAGCAGTCACACTTGTTTGTACATTGTCAGCGGGAGTGACAACACGAGGAAATTATCTGAATTCTTATTGCTGACATACCAGTGCCAACTAATTGCTCTTTTAGATATGATTTGTGAAGTTGTCAGCACAAGCAGGTTGCATTTACTCTCCTCAAAATGGCCAAGCAGGTTCAGAACATTTCTGTCTAGATTCTGAAACATGCAGGTTATTAATCTCTAGTTTTACTTTGCTTTGGAGGAAGAACATACAAATCTTACTGATAATTAATGCCAGTCCTCACCTCTCTGACAATATTTAGATACCCAGACACTACAAGTAGCTGTGCTGCTCTCAGCCACAGTTGCAGTGGAAATGCATGCTTTATAACAAAGTGGTAGAGTTCAAATAGAATATAAAGTAACCTCAATAAATTGTATTGTTCAGTTGCCCTTTTTTTGAGGAACATGAAAAATGAAAAGAAAATTAAGTGGAGTTTTTTTGACTGATAAAACATGGCAAATGCCCAGGAAGAACAGAAATGGCATTCAGATAATCTGATGATAGATGCTGTTAAATCTGTGTGACCATAGTTATAAATCCACTGGGAACGGATTTGGAATAGAAAGTAAGCATAAATACTATTGTTATCTGCCTTAAAGCTCAGGAAAAACTTCCTTCAGCAGAAATGACCTGAATCCAGGGAAGGAGCAAAGGAATTTTTTGATTTTGTGGCAGTTAAGGGAGTAGTTCAAACAATAGAAGAAATGAAAATAATGTCTGGATAAAAGCTTTATCCTTTTAGAGATGAAAACTGAGAGAAAAGACTTGAGTAGATTTCCAGTTACAGTAGGAAGTGGGGTGGGTAGGGAACTGTGGGCAGTCCTGATAGACTGTGTTACACCACAGTGTGCAAAACATTGCCTAAAATTACAGGAGAGTACTTGTGTGTCTCTCCAGATGTGATCAGTGCTGCAGCAGCTGAAGCAGGGCAGTGGGTGTGAGCCTCTCCATCTGCCAGGAGACCCTGAGCATCACCCCTGGCAGGACATGGGAGCTGTCTGGGGATTGCCTTGTGCTGGGCTCTGGGGCCCTGGTATTGGCCCTGACCTTTCCCATTGCTTTCCTTTCCTTCTCTTGTTCCTTCTGCACTGCTTGAGTAGAGCAGAGTTTTTGACCAGAGATTGCCAGGAACATCCACTATTCTTTAGTCATGGGCCACTCATGTCAGGCTGTAATTAGTTATTATGAATGAATTGTTCTCAGGGTTTAATGCAAGGCAAATGTAACCTTGTATTGATATCAGATGCTCCTCATCCTTCTATGACTGCTGAATTCATTCTCTTCTTCCATGTGTGATTCCCACTTTTCCTTGGTTTGGGCTGTAATTTTTCAGTGACCTCACAGTTTTTTCTTCAGTAGAAGTTACTTTCCATGAGGTAACCTGATTTGTTTTCTGTCTCCTGGCAGTGTTACCTGTTTGTGTACTACACAGGCTGGAGGAATGCCAAGTCCTTCCTGACGTTTGGCTTGATCTGCCTGTGTAACATGTACCTGTACGAACTGCGCAACCTGTGGCAGCTCTTCTTCCACGTCACCGTGGGCGCCTGGTGCACCCTGCAGATCCGCCTGCGGCAGCCCCAGGGCAAGGCCCCTGACTACAACGTCTGACACCAAGTCTGCTTCCACTCGTTACTCTCAGGAATGTAAAGCTGTTCTCCAAAAGAAGCTGTCTGAATGGGGCTTTTATTTTTTTCTTTTATTTTTAATAAGTCAGTGTAAGATGCCTGTGGACATTCTACACTTGGTGGTTGAGCCTTTTTTAATGATTTTTTTTATTTTCTTGAAAAGGACACAAAAGAATATGGGACTAGAGGAGGAAAGTGAAGTATGTCCATGCAGTGAAATGTATGTAGAATATGAACTGGTGGCATAAAAAAACCTTCATTCATACATTCATGGAGATAATCTGATGTGGAATTATCTGATGGTATTTGATGATCACATTATCTGATGGTAGTGTGGAAGCACATTTGTACATTAATGGAGGAATGTGTAGAGTATGTTCTGCATATTGTGCAAGCTTTTCACTTCCAAGGTCAGTTTTGCCTTTGTGAGGCAGTAGGGAATAGGCTAAATAAATAATAATAATAGTAATGCTATTGCATATTAGCAAACTAGATGTGGCATATGTAAGATACTAAATTTTGGAATGTTTTATTTCACATTGACATATATGTGAATGTTTTCTTAATTAAAATGTAACCTGGAAACTCAGTTTCTAGGGATTGGCTTCACCTGTGGTGCTTTGTCTTGTGCTGTAAGTTCTTTAATGTGTTTTCATTTATGATTTTCTTTTAATTATTCTTTGAAATTGATTTATGTAGATAGGGTTCATTTTTTGTAATTATTCAAAAAGTTCTTCCACTAACCAGGATTCTTGCACACTTCATGTGTTTGGACTCTGGAAGAGTTGAAAGAGAACAGATTGGTGAGTAAATGGAGTGACTTGTACTTGTTGGAGTACTGTTCTTTTTATATGTTCTTCCTTACTCTCAGAAATGGATGAATAATTAGCTCAAACCTGAGACAGACAGCTGGTGACAGGAAAATAATAAACCAGTCTGATTAGCTTAAACAAGAAATTACAGGGGTTGTGTTGGTTCTTTGGGCTTCATGGGTTGGGTGTTTCTGTGCTGGGATAAAACCTCTGTGATTGAGCTGAGAGAACAATTGTATGCTGCTAAAGCTGGTGAATCAACCAGCAAACTCCAACCAACCATAGATGAGCACCATCACTTACACTGGGGTTTTATTTTTATATGACAGTAATTTATGATGTTTATAATGTACAAATAGATGTAAGTTTTTATCTACAAGTTTTAATCAACCTTAATGGCAGAGAGGTTGCAATGCCCTTGTGTTGCTGGATTTGGGAATGGGCAGAGCTTTGCTGTGCTGTGAAATGTTGGTCCAGACAAATTTTCTTGGGCAATTCATACCAAAACATTATGTTTCTAATAAGTTAGTTAGTGCAGATTTTATGGCCAGGAAAAAAGGAACTGGCTATCTTATTTTCTTTTTAAATAGATGGAGTGTTAGTTAAGAAAATTGTGCATAATACAACCAAGAAGAATTAGAGAATGAAACTGCAGTGGGAAGTGCTGTGTCTCAGGCTGCTGTCTGAGGTGGAGCCTTTGGTGTGCAGGCTCCAGGGTTGGTGCTCCTCAGTTAATTCTCTTCCCTCCCCACTTAGAGACAGGGAAGAAGAAGGTGTTTATGAACATGAGCAGCAAACAGCCCTTACTTAGCATCCAGAATGGTTTGTATTAGCATCCAGTGCACCATTCTGTAAAGGTGAAAAGCAGTCCTTTACATTTAAAATCGGTGATTAAAAAATAGAGGTATTATGTTTTAAGTATAAAACCAGGTTTTATTTTGCTTACAGTGTCTAGAAGAACCCTTATACCTGTATTTTCACCTCCATTGATAAGCAGGGAAGCTACTATGAATGTCTTAAGTATTGCTAAGATTTTAACTCAGGTTGTTGTGTACATAAGAATTTCTTGTTGCATCATTTCTTGGTTTATATGTTGGCAGAGAATTTTGTTTGCTCTGAGGCACCGTCCCTTCCTGCTATTCCCAAAGATCCATTTTTAAGGAATGAAAACTTCCTTTGTCATAGCATCTGGAGCCATTATTCCATTCCAGTTATGCTGGCATTAAACTAATTGCTGATTAGCAGGTATAATGAACAAATGCAACTGCCAGTGTAACAGAAAACAGTTGGGGTTTTGTTTGCCTGCTTTTATAGCACTGATAAAAATCCCATTTCACAATGAAAAGTTAATGAGCATGACTGTTGTTCATTATGTGGTATTACTAGGTGCTAAAACCACAGCTTCTTAGCATGGTTGAGTTTGTAATATTAGAACTTGCTGACATCTTGCTGTGAGATCAGAACAGCGATACAGCAGGCCAGGCTGGAGGTGAACATTTATTGAAAATTCCCAGGATTTCCTTTTTGCTTACACAAACTCAACACTCAGGCAGGGGCTTCCCTGCTCATTTTACCAGGTACTTGAGTTACCAGACTTAGGAAGATGAATTTAGGAAAGTTGATTACTCTCTTGAACAACAGGCTTTACTTCAGTGTGAAGTGCGATTACCATTTGTGGTTGCTTGATTGTTCTGTGAGATTTAGTAGCAGCAGAGCCCATTTCATGCTGTATTTATAAAGGAGTGTCCACCATGGAATGTTTATCTTTCAATAAGGTGTCACTGCATTTGCTTTCAGGAAGGAATGAACAAAGGCTTGCCTGACTTAGAAAGGTATGTGTATAATGCCATTTCCAGTAGATGGCAATGGTTATTTGCATCTGAAATTGTTAAGAGGTCTCTGGGGGAAGCTGACTGCAGCTGTTTTCCCCTGGCGATTTTTACTGGAATGCCAGTGCCGTGCTGCCCCTGAGGGCGTGTCAGTGCTGGGCTCTCCTGCTGCGGTGACTCCCTGCTGCCACCCCCGCCCCTTCCCAGCCCTTTTCCCAGGGGAGCCTCGGGACAGGGCTGGCCCCAGCAGTGCAGCCACCTCTGCTTTTCACAGGAAACTCTCTGGCTCCCAAAGGGCAGGAAAATGTTGCTGCTCCTGCCCCCCATCCGGCCTGAAACTCAATTTTCTCAGTCCTCCCCCACCTCCCCAGAGCCTACTTGCTCCTTCAGTTGCAAGGACGAAGTGGGTCAAGAGCAAGGAAACTTGAGTTTTCTCAGCTTTAAAACAGCTGCGCTGCCCTTTTCCCAGCAGCATCCCAAGCTTGCTCTCTCTGACAACTCCTAAACTTCAGTCTGGAAGTGATGGTGCCCTGAGGAGCAGTTGGGAAACTCAACAGAATGAAAATATTTGCCTCTGGGCATATTTTTTGGCCAGGTGTTGGTGTCTGTGGATGTTGTTGATAAACAGCCAGGCTGGAGATACTTGCAGTGGAGGACACACATCTAAGAAATCCAGTGTGTCCCAAATGTATAATTTTATTAAGTGCAAGCAGATACTTGAGGTAGTCAGATCTGTGTTGGGGAGAAGTGGCTAAACACCTAAAATTCATCAAAATGCTTTCTGGGTGGGAAAAAGATGCATTTGGGGAAAACTATACAGCCAGTCTGTGTACAGTAATTGAAATGAGAGAACACTGCATTGGAGACTCCTGCCTTCCCAGCCCAGGGGAATACCCTTCTACAGATAGTTTAAAAAAGTTGCTTCCATCAGGCAATGTCCTAAACTGCTGTTTGTATGATTATGTAGGAGAGCACAGAAAATATTAAATAGTTCTCCTCCATTTTTCATAAAGACTGGTACCTTAAATACTTCATTGCTTTTTGTTCCTGCAGCTGTGTTCTCAGTCCACTCATAAAATCCCTCCTAACCTATAACAGATTGCAGGGCATTTCATTTTCAGCTGCCTGTGTAATGTCTTCTCAACTAAAAGAAGTCAGCTGGAAGCTGTGGAGTTTTGTTCCTCAGCTCTACCTGAGGCTCCTGTTAATTGGAACAGTCGTGTAGTGTTTACTTTTACATGTAAAGATTGGAAATGTTGCACTGGCAGCAGTGCTGCCTTCTTCCAGTGTCCTTGAGAGGACAAGTACCATACCTGGGGTACTCTTTGGCAGAGGTGATGTGCTTTTGTAAATACAAACTTCTTTTTAAATAGGACACACACATTTAAGCTGTTCAGTTATGCTGGTGTATGTTGTCAGCTGCTTGTGACTGATTCCAGGGGCAGCTGGGAGCCCTAGAAGGACCCAGGGGATGTTTGCTGGGTCTGAGCCCTTGGGGCTCCATCCTGGGGCAGTGCAAAGGACAGGGCATCCATCAGTGCCAGACAAGACCTGGATGTTTCTATTTGCAGATCCAGCATCTCCTACACAAGTGGCATCCCACCAGCCAGCTGCAGCTAAAATAAAACAGAGACACATCACCAGTGAAACAGTGTTTAATATAGTTAAATTACTTAAATAGATTTCAATTTCCATGGGAAATCATAACTGTATCCATTTTTGCAAGATCCAGAGTAAAGAGTGTGTGAATACCCCTTGAAATGATCATGACACACTGTCAACAATCACAGCTAGAGATACTGGGGACTTGAAATTTCATTGACAACACAACTTCATAAGGTGAATCAAAAGTTAAGAAGACTGCAGACTTTTGGAAAGCAGAAAGCAAACCTAAAATCAAGTGTATGGCATGAAGGAAATGAAACTCAGTGAGGGACAAAGGGGATGGGAGGTGGAGGAGGGGACAAAGGCATAACACCGTGATGCAACTTAAGTTTATTTTGCAAACCAGGAAAGATGAAAAGGAGCAAAAGTATAGTACAAGGGCAGACTTGGCAGTTTTACAGAAGTCAATATACTATACTTTTCAGAGATGTTTCCTAGTGGAAGGGAGAAGGAAAGGGGAGATGCCATTTAAGCTCATGTTTAAATGGCTTAATGCTCAGGTCATGCTTAGCAATAGAGCAAATTAATTAAGACAGGTCCATGGATTTTCACTTGTTCTCATTGTTGAGTAGGAAAAAGAAATCGCCACCACCATAGTGCAATCATTATGCTGTGAGTACTACAATAATTCTGCCCTGAGAAGAGTGGAAAAGAAGTTTATTAAATGTCAAAAGATTGGAGTAATTTTTCGTTTTAGCCAAATTCAATATCAAAACCTTCCCCTCATAGAATATAAAAAATATAGCTTTTTAAATAATTTCTTTTTTTAATAAAATATCAAGGGATTTTCTTTCATAGTTAGAAAAGGTACATAAATGATAACAGTGAACTATTCAGAAACCCCCCCACTAGTGATAAAGATGCCCAACACAGTCTCAATGGCACTATTTTAAGGTTAACCACCTCATATACACACTTGCCATCATAATCTTTTTTGAAGATCACCTAATTCCTGAAAATTGAAAATCTGTGAATCAGTTTAAATAAGTGCTTACTACAGGAAAGTAAACTCGATGCTGCAGCACATAGTTCCTTGTAATGTCACATGGCAGTTACAATGTCAGACAACTGTCAGATCAGCAGGATTCTATTAAGACCATCTATGAAAAAGTATTTTTTAAAAAGAAAAGTTCAAATGAGTTTTTTTCCTTTTCTCATAAGAGCTCCTGTTAAGAGTTAGAAGATTTGGGTAGAGCTCTTTTTGACACGTTTGATACCATCTCAGGAGCTAAAACTCAAAGGTCCTGTTTCCATTGGGAAGCCGCCACCCTCCGCTGGAATGCTGCACGGAACAATTCTGTGACTACCGCGGGTTTTTCCTCTTCTTTGGGGTTGTAGATTTTTCTGGAGTTTCATTTTTAAATGCCTCTGATTCAGCCTGGAAACTCACCTGTTTGTTGTTGGTTGATTGTATAGTGATAATCTGAAAACTGCCAAGTCTGTGTTCAGAGTATTACACAGAAAAAAATTACACAAAAGTCTACAGGTTATATACACCTCCCCCCACACCTTGGTGTGGACAGCCTGCCTTCTAATTTATATATAATTTACAAAATATAGAATTTGGTATATCTGTTAGATCTCCATGTTTTCAATATTACAAAATAAAAAATACAAAAAAACCCACAACAAATTTCAGGGGAGTTCCCCCCACAAAGTGTCTCTTGTTTACATCTAGTCTTTCCCATGTAAACTGATAGATACCAAAGAAGAGCACAGACGACTTTTTAATAAATATGGTTGTAGAGTCATCTTCCTTTATCCTGATCTTCCCCTTCATCAGGTGTGCCAGCCCCACTCAGAAGAGCAGTCTTTTAGCCATGGAGAAGAAGGAAAAAGAGGGGGCAAGGCTATAATGTCTTTTCACACTAAAACATTACCAATGCCCTTCTAAAAGGCCTTTTTGTGTGCTGCAACAGTGGGTGTCAGTTTTGAAAGCCCATTCAAAACAGCTAATAAAAGCACAGTGGTACACTTCAAATAGCTGGCAGTATGGGATGGAAACATTATGGGAGTGCAAATCCATTCCAAAATAATGCTTTGTAGTGAATCATACATTCCTTCAACCAAGTAAATGTTGTGTTGCGTCAATAAATACTTAAATAGCTTCTTATGCCATCCTGTGGTAGCAGCCTTTTTAAAAATGCCAAATTCATGTCTTATCTGTGAACTCTGTAGTGCACATCTTTGGTCAGCTTAGCACTCAGCCAGGAACAACTCCAAGGTGGTTTCTTTCTCTTGCCTTTTTCAATGGGTGGCCAAAGAATTTGCTGATACGAGTCATGGGGTGAAATTTCAACTGCGCCAAATGTTCAGCTTCGCTACCAAGAAATGATTCTTCTCCTATTCACAATCCTGGGTAATGCAAAATCCATCTTTGTGTGGCGCTGCAGTCGGTGCTAACTAATTGGAGGCCCTTCATTTAGAAAGTAGGTGGTCATTTCTCCTTTGCCTTTGACCTTTATAACCCCTCGATACTCCAGCTGGTAGTTGTTGGCTGCTAAAACCTGGTACATGTCCGTGGTTACCTGCAGAATAAACAAGAGTGAACAGGTGCTTGCCTTGTCTTCCACACAGTCTTTCCATCTGCTTTTGGAGTAATCCATGGACAACATAAAGTAGGATCAACTGTTTTGTTTCTAAGTCAATCAACGTTTGCACGTCAATCACTAACTGAAAAAGGTTGGCACAAGTTGCTGAACAAACACAACCATTAGAAACTGAGAAAGTACAGGTGTCACACACAGTTCACAACTGGGGAAATTGCATTTTTTTCAAGGAGGTTGCTGGATAAAGTGTAACAAATTAGTCACATTTTTTAAAACACACCAGTCTACTCAAATGGACTCATTGTATCACTGGAGTGGCAGTAGGAAAACAGGTCAAACTTACTAAAATATCCTCAAAAATTACCTAGAAGTTACACAGTACAGCTTAGGAGTCAGGGGTTGTTTTTATGAAGGAGAAGGTAGCGGGTAATGGGAGAGAATTGATCAAATGGAATACTCTAGCCAGCATCCAAATTGTCTCTGCAGATGTCAGTCGAAAATAATCACTTGTGCTGCAGAACAACACAAGTTTAAAGACCATTTCCTGAGGTATTTATTTATTACAATGTGATTTCTCACCCTTTTTCAGGTGGTTTTACAGACCATCTCAAGAGTGATGCACAAATATCGATCCAGTTAACTGACAGGCAAGGAAACAGCATGGCTGCCCCTCTTGGGCTTTACACCAGCTGCTCTATTTTTATAACCCTTCAGTGTTTTCCCAAGGAATGGCATTCTGTTACTGTGGACATTGGCTCAGCAAAAGCAGGACACTGGAATTGAATCACTCACTGGAAAGGTCACATCTGGAGGCTGAGGAGACTGTGATTATCAGGCAGGTCCCATTAACCCCTTAAACAATCCTCTCTCTCTGTTGTGTATCCCCATCCTGCTGATGCCTGGACCCTTGCTGGCCTCACGCCTCACATGGCACAGAGAGCAGCAAAGCAAATGACAGAAATACAGGGCTGAATCAGGCCCTTGGAAAATGAAACAAACACCTGACACAGCTGAGCAGCACATGTGAGCAGGGATCAGGCAGGACTGTGCTCAGTGCCAGTGAGGCACACTGGGCCGGAAGCTCAGCTCAGCACTTCCACCCAGAACTAAAGTGCAAGCTTTTAAACAAAGGTTGCAATGTTGGTCACAATTAAAAGAAAAAACTTGCTGGTACCACCAACATTCCCTAAGTGGCTTTTCTTTCAGTTCTGTGTAGGTAAATGTATGGAATAAAGGAATAAAATGAAACCAAAATTTCAATTCTAATTAAGTTTCAAAATGGGCAAGTGACACAGGGCTGGCAGGGTAAGTTTTCCAGGGATTGCCTTACCTGAATCCTGTCAGGCACTCCTGTGCTGTCCATTCTGCTGGCTACATTCACTGTGTTGCCCCAGATGTCGTACTGGGGTTTGCGAGCTCCTATCACCCCAGCCACGACAGGACCAATATTGAGGCCTGGAAGGAGAGGAGAAATATGCTCAGATCCATTTGCTTGAGGCAGGTTATTTTTCAGACAGTAAAAACCCATCCTGAGCCTCCCTGGTTCTAGCTGTGCTTTATTTACCCTGACATCTAAAGCTATGGCCAAACTGTGGGGAGAGAAATGTTAAAATAGCATTTGGCTTCTTTGATCCATGATCCATCATTTATGCCCAGCTGACTGGCAGCTCGGGCTGGATCTGCTCAATCCAGTGCCACATAATGGCATAAAGTTTTTTTGCCACCTGGCTAACAAGCAAACTGCTCACTTGAAGTCAGCACATACCTGCTGCAATGCTGAGGGCCCACAAGGCAGCAGCCCAGAGACTTCCAAAACAAACACCACACTTGACATCCTCAAATTTCTTCTTCCTTTTCTGTCACTTTTTATTCCCTGACTTAAAAGACAATTTAATGTCCAAGACTGCCAGAGCTGGAAGCACAGGGCAAAATGAGCCCAAGGCTAACCACCATGGAAGGCCATGCTGTGGCAGCACCTACACTGCTTCTAATTCCCTAGGAAGCTTCACTGATGCTGCTATAAGCTAAAAAACTACTGTAATGTTTCATAGAGGCCAAAGTGGTCACCAGCCACCAGCCAATCAACATCACTGTACAGCTAATGTAACATCTGTGGTTTTTACTGCCCATAAAATCCCCACCTCAGAATGACCACTACCTACATGGAATCCTGTGAGCACAAGGACATTACCTATCTTCATCTGGAAGTTGTTGAATGAATGCTCATTAATGTATTTCATTTGGTCCATTAACCTCATGGCAAAATCTGCCAGAGCTTTGATGTGTGTCTTCCCTTCCTTGTCATAAGTGGAGTCGTTGAGGCCTGAGGCAGCCATGTAGGTGCTGCCAATGGTCTTGATCTTCTCCAGCTGCCTGAACTGGTCTTCACTTATTATCTGTGTCACAAGAGCAAAAGAAGCAAATAAACCTTGACAAACACACAGGTGCTGGTAATGTCCATGCCATGTGCCCTGCCTTGCTGCAAGTAGTGGACAGAGCCAGGAAGACAGAGGAAGAAAAGGGATTAGATACTCAAAGGCATGACAAGGGAATAGAAGGGATTTCAGTGTCGAAAAAGATAAAACTGAAGACTCCCAGAGTAAAGAGAAATGAACCACGGATTCAATAAACCACCCTCCTCCAGGAGCCCAGCAGAGCCCAACTAAACTCATGCATTCAGCTCACTTTGCTCACCCAGATTTTCTGCGACTTACTTCATCAAAATCAGCAATGATCTCATTGAGCAGCCTCAGACACTCCACCCCTTCGTTGTTGGCTTCCAGCTCCACGTAGAACTCGGAGAAGTTGCTGATGGAGGCGAACATGACGGCCACGCACTCGCAGGACTGGTAGTAGAGCTCGTCGTTGCGCCGCTCCTGCGCCAGGAAATGCGCGGCCACGTCCTTGGGCAGGATGTTGTGCAGCAGGCGCCGGTTATAGGCCTGCAGCTCCTCCATCTCCTCCTTCTCCTCTGTGGCCTAGGGTAGGGGGAGACACAGGGATGCACTTATGCCTTTGGGAGCTGCTCTGGGGAGGGGAAACAAGCTGAAAATTAACTTGCAGCGAGGGCAGAAATAGAATGGGGAAAACTGCAAAGGAGAGCAAAGCCAGAGAGATGCAGAAACTTGTGGTTTGCAGTGGAAAATGTTCCATCTCTTTGTGAACATGTGTATGGAAAAGCAGGCAGAGAATAATGCCAGAATCCAGCATTGTGTTTCTGAGCCCTGAACTGGTTAACCACTCAGCTCACTCCTTCCATTGTTTTACCACTTATAAATGAGGATTACAATGTTTATCTGCTTCCCAAGGAGCTTTAATTAATTGTTGCTTCCTCAGTACCTTGTACTCAAACCACAAAGACCTATAATTAGAATGATGTCCTGCTACCCAGAAGGT
This sequence comes from Ammospiza nelsoni, assembly GCF_027579445.1. Lineage (NCBI taxonomy): Eukaryota > Metazoa > Chordata > Aves > Passeriformes > Passerellidae > Ammospiza > Ammospiza nelsoni. Next base: position 29,423,266 of record NC_080639.1, read on the forward strand.
AGAAAATCTAAATAAAACCTGCAGTCCTGTGGTCCCCCAGCCATGAGTGCTGGCCAGAGCCCAGGCCTGTCCGGCTCGCTTAGGAATCATATACGAGGCCCCAACATCACTCATGGGCACAAGCAGTGAAAACATTAACAGTGAACCAGTGACAGGAGCACAGTGTGGCATTATCCACAGTGTGTTGGATAGCCAGTACTGATGCCTGGGGGCTAATGAAGGCTGGACATTGAGCCAGTTCCCACTGCTTAACAGGAAAGTGAATGAAAATGCAAATGTGAATCTTTCACACCCTTGAGCGCAGCAAACTAAAGCTCACTGAACTCTGGGAAACAATTCAGCAGTGAATACGAGCTTCCTATATTTACAAATTGTGTTACATTACATGTTCCTGCAGCAGTAACAGCTCAGTTGCCCAAATTCATTAATCTCAATCTTCAGATCTATAACTCTTTACCATGGGGACCATCCAAGGTGCATTTACAAGGAAAAAAGGGGTTGAATAACTGGGATGAGATGCACAGAGTATGCAAAGTACCAAAGAAGAGCAGAGCATTATTAGTATGCCCAGTTATAAGCCAGATTCAGATAAAATTCAAATTTTATCACACTCCTCAACTTGACAGTGAAGAGCTCAGTCATTTTATATTAACACCAAAGACCACATGTGATCCTCCCACAGCCAACACCCACCAACCTGAAGTTTCCAGAGGAAATCAAGCCTTGCAGTGGATTCCACTTGCTGGGCATGCAAGTACAGTGCCAGGACAAAGACAGTGATGATGACAGGGGTCACAATCTTCAGCGCGACTCGTGTTGTCACCGGGGGGCTGCAGCCAAGCAGAGAGACAACTTCCCTGTTACTGGGGGAACACGGCCCTGCCACACCCCACACTGCCCACTTGGAGGCTAACCAACCTCTCAGGCTTTGTTTTTCCTTTCCCCTCAAAGCCTGTGTTGGTAAAGGGACAAACCTTTACAAAAAGCTGGAGACTCTGGCTCACAGGTGCCAGTTTCTAAAGGAGGACTTGGAAATTAGAAAAGTAATCCAGCATCTTGGGAAGGGTTGTCATTGATGTAAAGGGCACTCTGCAGAGAGTGGCTATACATGCTAAGGGTGACAACATGAAATGCTGACAGCTCCTCAGACTGTGTTCATCCTGCCTTCTGCACTAGCTTCCCCAGGCTCCTGAGTAAGGAACTGCTCTAACTCTTGGCTTCTCTAATTAGTCACTTCTTAATGGGCCTTGTTGTGTAAGTGCTCTGTAAGCTGAAAAGAGCACTAAGGCACATTCACACCTCCTCTGACAAGCAGGCAAATAAAAACTGTTAAATATGAATTAGTGAGTTACACAGTATGAAAATATTTTGATAAAACCTTTAAATTGTATTACAAATAATCCCTGAGCTGACATAAGTCCCACAGGAAAGAGGATGCTCTGAGAGTAGCTATCCATACAAAAGGGCAACCCTCAGTCCACTCAGGGCATCTGCACTGTGTTGTACCAGCTCACAGCAATGCACAAACACCAGACACTGCTGGTGAGTCAATGTGCTGCTACTGCACCTTGTGAACAGAAAATATCTACCAACAAAAACCTATAGAATATTTCATGCCAGAGTGACTCACCATGAGGATGTATCATTTGCAGACACGCTGAAAAAAAAAAGCACAAACACAAGGTCAGAGGAGGTTTGGCTCCCTGCAGCTCCTGCCCTTGTGCACATCATTGCACAGCACCTCTGCAGTGTGGCACCTCTAACGCTGTGTGGGGCTGCAGCTCTTTGGAAGCAGAAAACTACCAAAAAATGGGAGGGGGAGGAGAAAACAGACTTCTGAGCTACACTCAGAACTCCAGAGTGATAGTGTGACATGGTTAATGTGGGTAAAATATCAAAGAAGCATTAAGAGTGAGAGAATAATTTGGGATTTTAATGTCAGTGTGGGATGCTTGGCAAATGCCTGTGCATCGATCACTGCTTCATTAGGTCAGACTACAAAATTTGGCCTAAGGAAGAAAGCTTTGGGCTTTTTTATCTTGTGAGGGATAGCTCTTCTCCTTTTATTGTGGCATGGAGATGTGTTTAATTCCTTTAACTGTAATCCTGCTCCCTTCTTCTGCACGTTCCTCACTGCCAGCTTGTGCCCAGCTCTGGGTACCACACACAAGGGCACTGAAGAAAACCCTTTAGCACATTCCTATTACTACTGACAATTCTGCAGAGTACCCACGTGTATCAGAGCTGCTGGGGGAGATGGAAGGTGTGCTTTTTGACACTGAGAGCACAGAACAAGGGAGCTTTCTGGTAGGTAGCAGCTGTCTGAGCTCCTGATTGATTGATTGCTTAATGCTGCTGGCTTTGTTCTTGAGTGTGGGTGGAGTATTAGGTGGCTGAGAACCATGCACAAGCATCTTTTAAAACACTATTGAAATGCAAGGAAAGAGATCAGTGTTTAAATTACTGTAGTGTCATTGATGCAATCAGAACTTTGCAGGCTACCAATGTGATATTAGCCTGAGAATGTGACAGCTCTCTAGAGAGCTTCAGGCCACAGTTTTATGGGGTTGGAGGGAACCTTGCACACAATCAGACATCTAAATAATCAAAATAGGCAAGGAAACCTAACTGGGCATAACATCAAAAAATAAAAGCTTAGTGACTCTCTAACCTTGTTTGTTCCAAGACATTTTCTGCAATTCTGAGCATGGAATTTCTTCTGACATGGATTTTGCAACCCACTGTTGTCTTGCACACAATCTATTGCACGGCTCTTGGCCAGCTCCAGCACTGAACATGAGTGCTTGGACACAGACATGGTTTGGAAAGCCTGGGGACTCCCCCATGGAAGGATCTAGCTGGAGACAGTTCCCACATGGAGTGTGATTCCCCTGCATCCCTAAATCATCTGGCCAAGGATGACTGACTGCCCTTCCTCATCACTCTCCCTCATGATGGGAGCATGACCTGACCCTTAGTACTGAGGCTGCAGCTCTCTGTGGGTGCTACTCTTGCTCTAAAACCTTCATCAGAGACTCCCACATTGCAGAAGTGCAGCAAACCAGCATTTACAGTAACTCTGGATAAGTGAAGATGCCCAGTGCAGGCAGTAGGGGTTTACATTGGTAGGTTGCTCCCCCATGGAACAGACATTTCCAGTAGCAGATGGTTCTTTAATTACTGGAAGGGAACACAGAGAGAAGCTTGCTAACTACACTCCTGCTCAAGTGAAGTGCACATTTTTAGCAGGAAAGGCAGTTCATTTTAGAGACAGCTCCCACAGGACCAGAGCATCTCACTTTTCCCAGCCACAGTTGCAATGACAGACAGCTGGAACAAAAATGATGGCTTTGATGAACAAATCACAGGGCAAAGCTCTCTGGGCTTCCCTGTGCAGGAACTCAGTTTAGAAGACCACATTGGCCCATCACATCTTTAAAGCAATGCATTAGTTTTGTCTTCTGCAGAGGAAAAGGCAACACGATAGCCCTGTGCATGCAGTGACACTCCCTGTGTCACACACTGGTGTGGCTGCAGCCAAGCCTGGCAATTCCCAACGTGCTGTAATCAGCCATTCAGCTGCCTGCATGCTGGGCTGGTTTGTACACACAAGTGTGAAGTGACATCTGCATCACTTCCAATTAGTCAGAGTACCACAGTGGCTGCAGAGCAGACACTAATTATGTAGCTACAATGGGCACCCAATTAAAGTAGTATGAGGTCATGGTGGCTTTTCTGTTTTTTTAGTATCAGCTGGACAATGAGGTCCATCTCTGAACTCTGTGCTACATGCTGAGCTCCCATTTCACACAAGTAGCCTTCCAGACACTGGGGCAATAAATAGCCATCCATGGAGCTCTTTAGACAAAACAAATTGTCCTGGATTCCACTGGAATAGAGTTAAATTTCTTCCTAGCTGGGCAGTGCTGTGTCTTGGATTAAGTATGAGAATGATGTTGATAACATGCTGATGTATTAGGTGTTGTTAAGTAGTGTTTATACTAAGTCAAGGACTTTTCAGCTCCTCAACAACCCCAGGGAGCAGGCAGGAGGGACACAGGATGCTGGGAGGGGACACATCCAGGACAGCTGACCCCAACTGGCCAGAAGGAATGTTCCATACCACACGGCATCATGCTCAGTGTGGGAACTGGGGGGAAACCTGGCCTGGGGCTGCTCCTCAGGAACTGGCTGGGCATTGGTTGGCAAATGGTGAGCAACTGGATTGTGCATCACTTGTTTTGTCTATTCTAATTAAATTAATTTTTTTTTCTTTTTTTTTTTTTTTCTCTCTTTTCTGTCCCTTTAAACTGACTTTATCTCAACCCATGAGTTTTCTCACTTTTCCCCCTCCAACTCTCTCCCCATCCCAGCACAGGGCAGTGAGTGAGTGGCTGTGTGGGGCTGAGCTGCAGCTGGGGCTGAACAAATCCCTTTTAGTGAGAGATAATACAGCACCACAGAAAGCTATTTCTGGGAAAACATGCTAACCTTCTCCACTTTATTACTGACTTTATTACTGACATTCTGATTGTGAAGTGATGTAAATTACACTTCCAAGTGCTGTAATTTCGCTTAGTGCTTGAATTACAAGAATGAAATTATATTTGAGATATAAAATGCTTTTATTTCACTAATTGTGTTAGAAAATGCTAAATAGCTTCTGCTGATGGAACACCTAATATCTGAAAAAAAGGGAAGAAAACCTCATTCTCCCTGTACCTCCCCACAGAAAGCTCCATGGGGTTTCCTACCTAATTTCACTCCATTGAGTTAACAAAATATTTTAAGTGATTACTGCCAATGGCAGCAAAAGCTACACTTCCATTAACTGGCAATGGCAGCAAAAGCTGAATATCCATTAATTATTGCTGGGCACATGGGAGTGCTGAAATCATGGAACAGTCATGTGAAGGAGAGGAGTAACCAGATGCATTGGGCTTGAAGGGCTGATGGTTAATGGCCATCCTGAAATCTGAGCAGCTAGAGAAGGTATTTCACAACACACTGGGAAGGGCCAGGGAATCTTCTCAGCCTCCTTCCAAGGCAGGAACAACCACAGCTATCAGCCTTGAGAAATAGTTCACCTAAACTGGCATTATTTGATTCACTCACCTGTAAGTACAATTGTTGCCTACAAGGGGAAATCATCAAAACAAGGAGTTAACACAACAGAGCAATTTCCAACGAGAAACAAAACTTGTGGAGGAGGACAGGCTTGTGGATGTGCCAAACTTCCCTCCCTGGTGTGGGGAGCCCCAGGAGATGGGGAACCACCACAGCAGTGGAAGGAGCTGCCACCAGGATTAATGTGTGACCTGATGACAAGCAGCTTTTGTAAGCAAAAGGGCACCTGCCCATTCCCACTGAGCCCAGCCCCTCCTGCTGGGAATTGTGCTGAGCCCAGCTGTGATCCTGGCTTTTCAAACAAGGACATTTGTCCTGGAAGCAACTGGAAGCAGATCACTGGCCAAACATCAAGCACCACCACCCCAAGCTGGGTTTGATGTATTGTGGTGGCTCACATCACATCCCTGAGCGAGCTCAAGTTTGTTGGAGGATTTTTTTTTTTCTTATTTGAGAAATGACATTTCTATATTGAGAGTGTAATACCAGCATAAAGAATGACTAACTCCACTCGCCATTTCTGGAAAAAAGGAAATACAGATCCACTCTGATTCCAGTTATATTCTGTTATTAATAGATAGTTCATTAGTCAAGTCCCACATTAAAAAGGTCTTAAAGGGAACTGTATTCTCCTACTCTTCAGAGGCAGAGCACAGCATGCACGTCCCTGGCTTGCACCACAGCCTTGGCACTCCCATCCACCTAATGCCACACTGGAATCACTGTGTGAAAAAAATCAGGCAAAGATTTCAGAAGTGAAAGGCACTTACTAGGTGTTGGCTGTAACCAGAAGATCTGCATTGTCAAAAAGGTTGACCCCTGGCACTTCCACAATGAGAACATATATAAATTCAATTATTAACATAAGGATCAATTTTCCAATACAGCTGATCTGAAGGAACACAGAGCAGGCCAGGAGACTCAATAAGACACTGTAGGTAAAGTACTGTATAAAGACAAAAATGGGGAAAAAAACCAAAAGAGAGATGAATGTCAGCTGGATAAATCAAAACTGAAAACAAAGGAAACTAAACACAGGGATAGAAAGGGATTGGTAGTTATGTAGTTGAGTTGACCAAACATATAAACCTGGGGCTGCCTGTGGAATTCTCCCACATTACAGAAGCTTAAACTGAATGGATGAACAGGAAAACTGTGGCTTTCTTCTCCAGGCATTACATGCTTCACTCTCAAGGGGCACAGGCCTCACCCAAGCTGGACACCCAAGGCTGTGATGCAGCTTTTCCCTGGACACAGCTACTACCAGTTCTGCTGGATTAAGTCATGCTTTAAAGTCACATTCTAGGCTTAAATATCTGTACCACCCATAGGACCAAAGGTATTGGCAATTCACCCCCCTGGGCAGATGCCCACCTGAGGACAATGGGGAAGCACTGTCCCCTCCAGTGTCACACACTGGCTCCATCAGCAAGGTACAGGCTGGACAAATGTCCCCATGCCCACCCCATGATAATTTGTCCAGCCAGCAGCTGCAGAGGTGCAGATGTGCAGCACCTCTGGCACAGCTGGGTGGTGCAGCAGCAGCTCCTGCCAGGCTGGGAGCTGAGTGTTCAGCATGCCAGTGCTTCCCAGTGTGACTGTGGGTGCCATTTATGGCTCCTGGGAAAGACAGCAGGGATGCAAAATGAAGAGAGGCATGTTATCCAGCTCACCACCTTCCTGCTATCAAATCTGTGAAGATTCAAGCTTCCACTCTGTCTGGACAGGCCTATTTCTGGCAAAAACCCCATATCATGTGCCTGAGGCAATCCATCCTTTCAGTTAAAAGCAAGCCCTAGTTGAAGCAGAAATATGCTTATGTTCTGAGCTCATTTATTAATAGTCTGATATATTAAATTAGAGAAAATAACTTGTACAGCTCGTTCTTGGCTCCTCACTCTTGACTGAGGGTAGGATTCCACTGTCTCCTGTGTGGACACTGGGAGCAACAGGCAACCCCTGTAGCAGATCCAAGATGTGCAGAGTGCAGCTGAGGGACTCCTCACTTCTTAGCCCACTGAACAGAAGGACCTGGCTAAAGGCTGCCAGAGCAACCTCAGTGTGCAAAATGGTAATTCCTCATTGCTTAAAGTTCCTCTCTGTCCTGGGCCAGCACTCTGTACAAATTCATGGTGGGCACAGACTGTTCCTAGATCTGCACTGTGCCAGATTCTGCTCCTGGGTCTTTCTGCAGAAAGCCTCTGCACACTAAAGCCTCTGCAAGGCTGAAAGTTGCAGTAATGGTGGTCTCAGAAACCTCACTGAATCACACAGGGACCATATTCCTGTTAAGTTTAAAGGAAATATGTTCAGTGGGACACCAGGACTTTCAGTAGCACCTTGGACATCTGGATGGTAACAGATCCACCATAAATCTGTCAGGTCCCCATAAACCCAGATGACCTTGACATAAGTTCTACCTCCATCCTAGACAGAGCTGTTTTTCCTTTCAAATTTCCAGTAAAAAACACATGTAACAACCATGACCTAAAGCTCTGAGAAAGGTCTTGAATAGCTATGCAAAAAGAGAATTTTTTTTTCTTTGTAAAGTATTCTATCAATGTGAAAAACATATTTGGGCTGGTTTGGGTTGTGGGTTGTATTGGGTTTTTTTCCCATTAGAAGCATTTTAACTTTTTCTAAATGAGATGTCCTGAAGACACAGGAATTGCACTGGAAATTGAAGCAGACCATTGTCTGATCTGTCTGAGGCCAGACCTACCATACCTTGGGAAAGAATATATAAGCCAAGTTTTTCATCAGGATATAAAACAATGGAGGGAAGCATCAAATCTATGACTAGACACTGATATTCAGAGAACTGATTTTTAAAACTGAGCACCCACAAACTCCTTTGAAATGACTTTCAGTTCTGCATGCCATTAAGGACCTCTTGGAGAGGGACATTTTCCCTGCTACAGACAGGACCCAACTATTTTAAAAGCCTACTAATTATTCAGCCCTGAAGGAACTTAAACATGAATGTGGATTCATGATAATAACTTCAGACACTTAAGTCTGCCTGTGTCAGTTCTGTAATGTCAGTCAAGAACAACCTTGTTTTCCTCAGAATCACCGAGATTTACCAAAAAGGTTTGATAGCCTTTTTCCAGACAGACCTCTGAAACCCATTTTTTCCAAGCAATACCTCTGGAAAGTTGCAGCTGGGCAAAGGGCTGTCACAGAACCCCTGCCAGGTGCCCAGGCTGTAGTTGGAAGTCAGATTGCTGATAAGGCAAATGTCCACCCGGTCTGGAGTGATGTTGTATTCAGCAGCCATGCAGCTGGCAAGATCCACAGTGCTGCACATGAACTGCAAAACAAAGTTGGCATTAAGCTCCACACCACAGACAAAGAGAAGAAAACAAAATAGTTTATATCAGTTTAAAAGCCCCTTGGAAATGGCTGTAGCAAAATACGCAAGATGAAATCATCAGCTTAGGTTTTACTGCATGTGCAGTAGCTATGCTTTTTCTTCCCCAAAATATGAATTAACAAAATCCATGCCCCAGAGAACAGCCACCTCAGTCCCAAAAGTGCACCTCAAAGTAGAGTCACCACCGTGCCCATGAGCTGATCCCTGCCCTTGGAGCAGGAGGCAGCCCCGTGCAGGGCTGGCACCAAGCCCAAGGAACACTTATGTCCCACTCAGTATGGTGGGAGTTATTACAGTGTGTGTTATTTAACACTTCAGCCTCGTGCCAGCCCTTCCTGCACGGATCTGCATCAGGTGGGCTCCTGTACTTGGAGCAGAAGCATTTAAAAAATCACAAAAGGACCTGGGCACAAATCAGTGCCAGGCATATAATGGGCTTTGGGGATGGAGCTGTTGGCCTCCCATTTCTTTTCTGTGCCCAAAAAGCAAAGGGCACCAACCTCAGATGTTGTCAGTCCTAGGCAGGGTCATGTTAAATTCAGTGGTTTTAAGTGTCACAATGCTGCAGAGCATCAATAAGAGAACAATGCAGAACTGGATGGATCAAAAGGAAATAATGGACATACCATGTTGACAAAGGCAGACAGAAAAACCAGGATAATGGCAAAGACACCAACTAAGGTACTGTTGGTCCTAGACTGTACAATCTTCTTAGAAAGAGTCTGGAGAGGAACTGGGAAAAGCTGCAAGAGAGAAAAAAAATCAAATAGACACATCAAATCCTCGCTTGTTTTACAGATTACAACCTGCATTTGAGCTGCCTGCATCCTTCAGCGTGGGTCTGTGTGGATGGAGGATGTGATGGGGGATGGCAGCTCTGGGACAAGGGCAGGCAGAGACGTGTCTGCCTCGTGGCAGCAGGCCCAGCTGGCTCTCCAAATCTACTTAGCCTTCCTAATGGGAGTGATGGCTCCTGAGCCCAGATAGCATGGCTTGCAGGGCTGTGCTCATCCTGTCGTGAGAAGCAAACCACAAGCCATCTGTAACTGAAATAGCCAGGAGCTTGAGCCTGGAAATTACTGGAGCAAAAATTTACAAACGCAGAAATGAGAGTGCATGTCATGTCCCTTTGATCACCAAGGCGTGTCGTGGGGCTCTCTGGTGCCATTTCAGACACTGACTGAAACCAGCCCAGGCCAGCCCTGTGATGTGTCAGGCCCTCTGCAGAGATCAGCTGGTGCAGGCTGGGCTGTGGCACTCTGCTCCACACTCACAGTGACAAAAATCCCCCTGGCTGAGGGCAGTCAGGGAGCCCAGCTGGCCCAGGGACTCCTGCTGATGGCTACTGACTGCAGCATCCACTGCAGATGGAAAGCAGAGCTGACCCTGCCCTTCCCAGCCTGGCCACCCCTGGCATGGCCTGAGGCCTCCCTGCACTGCTCTGGCTGCAAGTGTCCAGGACACAGCCAAGGCACCCCTGTCCCTTCACGTGGCACCGCTGTATGTCACAGACATCTTCTATGAAAAATCTTTTCTTTAAGATTTTTCCTCCTGAGAAGCTGAAAGGCCTCAGGAACAAAATGTAAATAATGATTATCTGCTGCTGTGGAATGCAACAGGTAGATCTGTAATTAGTGTCATGTAGTTGTTTCTAATTAATGGCCAATCACAGTGAGCTGGCTCAGACTCTCTGTCCGAGCCACCAGCCTTTGTTATCATTCCTTCTTATTCTATTCTTAGCTGGCCTTCTGATGAAATCCTTTCTTCTATTCTTTTAGTATAGTTTTAATATAATATATATAATAAAATAATAAATCAAACCTTCTGAAACATGGAGTCAAATCCTCATCTCTTCCCTTATCCTCGGACCCCTGTGAGCACAGCCACAGCTGTGCCAGTGGGAGCTCAGGGCTGGAGCAGGAATGACAGGAAACCCTTGTGCTCCCGAGGGAGATTGTCCTCCCACAGTGCCCTGCCCCTCCACACCACCCCACCAGGACAGAGGGGCCCTGCCCAGCACCACCAGAGCCTTTTCCAGAGCCCAGCTCTCCCCTCCCTTACTCACTGCACCACTAACCAAGCCACTAGAGGGTATTTTTAGAGACACAAAGAAACAGCAGCACAGCGCCATGGCACTGCAATTTAACTATGACTAATGTTTCTATTAAAAGTCTTGCTTTTCCCTTTTATCCTTCACTCTTACATCTTTGGGTATGCAACATTTTGTCAGCACTGTGCTTCCCACACAGCAGCCCTGCAGTGTAATTACCGAGTGCTGCAGCTGATTAGCTGGAGACTCTTCACAGAGGCAGGGAGAGGCTGTGGCAAGAGTTTTGAAAGAGTTGATTTCACCTGCTACCACCACATGCTCCAGGTGAAAGGAGAGAACAAGGCTCTGTGGGGGACTGGAGAAAAGGGGAAAGGGGGGTTGTAACTTATTTGCACTGAATGAGGATTGATTGAAACGCACTGGAAGCTTATGCAATCCTTCAGGCTCGGTGGCAGCCACTATAAAACAAAGGAAAACACCTTTTTCTCACAAATAAACCCTGGTGACATAGAAATCCTTAGCTTTGTTGATAAGCCATGAACCAAATATCCCTTTGCCCTACCATGTCCAGCTGTTTCCACACAGATGTCATCTAGCAGATCCCTACTAGAACTGGGTTATGGAAAATCCAATGGGGCTTTCCTCTGCTCTAGCCCCTTCAGGATTTGAAAGGAGGAGGATGTGTACTGCATTTAGACAGTTTTCTCACTAGATTAGAGCAGGACAGGTTTTCCTGCCATCTCTTTGTTTAGGCCTCAAGGCCAAGCTCCACAAAGGTATTCAGGGATCTAACTTCCATCTGCAATCTCTGGGAAATCAGGCACCTAAATAAAACTTTGGAGTTTTTTGTTGTGGATCTTGGCTCAAGCCCCTGCTGCCAACAATCCCAAAAAAGCCTGACTTTGAACCAAGCCTGAGATATCAAGCAAAGCAATCAGTGGAAGACACTTGAATTCTAATGAAAACATGTTTTCTTTGTATTAATCTTGGTTCTCATTACTTTGCAAACTAGGAAAAATTTTATGTCAGTAAACAAGTACAGCTGGGAAAAGTCCTGAAGAAGAAAGAAATGCCAAAGCCCATTGGAGGTCAGGGCTACAGTTGAGAGTGCAACAGCACAGTCATGCCATGCCTCTGAGGAACCTCAGCCTCATGAACACTCGTGGGGGCCCTGTCACATAAATCACGCTCTCCCCGTTTCACGGAGGCAGCTGGACACCAGGAACACCTGCAGCTTGAAGGATTTCTATGACAGACATGGGGAGCCTATCTCAGGTCTGACAATTCAGCTCCATTCATGCAGTGCTTCTCCCATAAAAACATCCACAAGTCAGGGGTATAGCACAAAAGTAGAAAAAAAGGAAAGAAGATGACTTTCCCTCCCATTTTCGAAAAAACAAAAATAAGACCTCTTCTGTGCTCATAAAAGAAGCAGAGTATCAGGACAGTACAGTGAAAATCCAAGCAGCACTGCTGGTGGGCCATTGGCTTGTACTGTCCAAAGGGACACTCAAATCCTGCCTGAGTGACAAACAGGGATCTGATGTAATGGCAGCTCCCAGACCCATCTGCACTCCTGAGAAGGGGCTGAGAGCAAGGATGTGATCCATCTGGGCAGCTGAGATCCATGTTTGGGCAGCCACACAAGGTGAGGTCACTCATTAGCACTCTTAAATCCCCATGTAAAGAAATATAACCACAATGGGAAAAAAGAAAATTGGATTGTCCAGTTGATTCCAGCTCACTCTGAATTGAAATGTGTAAGTGCAGGTAAAGAAAGGACACTGCTGTGCAGGTGAAAGTATAAGTTTAAAAAGTGATCCAACAAGAAGTGTGTGACACTGAAAATAATCCATAACCTCCAGTCATTTGCATGATGAAATTACTCTAAAGAAAGTAAACTCCTTGGAACAACAGCTGATGTAGGACAGAAGAGAAATATTTCTTCTTTTTGTCTTCTTAACATCTAGTGTGGGTATGGAAAACTGCTTAGATAATTGCTGTTATGTTGTAAGATGAGGTCTTTAAGGTCTGATTTTTCAATTTGTAATAAAAGCCTTTGAGTCATTTTGAAGTACATTAAGATGCTTCTGCAGTAAAAGACAACATCTCCAGGCAACTTGATGTTGCAAGTCCATTTCTGTAACTTATTTCACAGTGATTTATTAGTCTATTAAAAAAGTACAGTTTTCAGAGGGTTTTATTTTCCTGATTGAGACAAAAAACCCAAATGCTTTAGGAACATCTAGACCAGCTTTTGGAGGCAAAGAATGTGATTGGCAAGCTACACCTATGTAGAGCTACAGAAAAGCTTATTTTCTCATAAAGGATAACTTGAAATTTCTCTCCTGTGTTCTCCCAGAACCATGCAAGAAGTTGAATTCCACACAGCAGTGTAGATACCAGAAGTTAAAGGATTTTAAGAAAAAACCACAAACTTGATAAGTTAGTAGCAAAACAGATGTCTGTCAGCAGAGTATTTGAGAAGGGACCCTGGTTCCCATGACCTTAGACTCTACTGGGAAGGGACACCACCTCACAGTGGCCAAGACTTCATGGAGCATCAAAGCAAAGAACTGGAACTCTCTTGTTTATTACAGCTGAAGAAACTTGGAAAGCCAAGCTGGCTGTGCTGGCAGTTCCAGGATCAACTTCTAGTCCGTGGAGAATTTTATAGTGGAAGATAATAATGACAGCAAAAGAAAATAAAACATGATCAAGCTGTTCAGAACAAGCCTGCTGGCCACTGTCAAAGGCAGAGCTGGGGAGGCCAAACAGGGAGGGGAAATCTCACATGAAAGCTGGAAAGAGGAAGAAAAAAGAGACACTTATCATGCAACAGCACAGCAAACAGGCAAAAGTTGTGCTTATGCTGGTGTCCTGGGGTGAACACCTGCTTTCCAACTTCATGTGGAATGAACCACTGGTATTTAAAACACATGCTCTCCTCTCCCACATCTGAGTGTGAAACAAAACAAACAATGCTGACATCTCTGTCTTTAGGGGTTTCATCTGAAGGATCTGCAAAACTGCCTTCCTTCTGCAGGTGTGTGTTTCCTGGAGCAATGAGGAGTACAGAAATAAAATAACACCCCTTATCCAAGGGCTGGGTAAACTCACTGCTTAAAAATCAAAGACTTGAAACACAAAGATGTTGTTCTGGATGACAGAAGTGGGCTGCAGCTATTAGGAGCTGCTGCCATCAGACATGGAGCTGACAAGCTAGAAGTACCTGTTCCCTAAACAAGCCATCTCATAATCTGGTGTTGTCAGCAGAGGCTAATTTGGAGCACTAAGAAGAGGTAATCAGAAAGGAACCCGAGCTAGAAGGCTCAATATTTTCAATATTTGCAATCTCTGCAGAGAAGCCACACTGGATGTCATACGTGAGTATGTTGTGGGGATGAAAACTCACTGCTGGAAATGTCAGGGGCTTCAGAAAATCCCATTAAATTCTGATGTTATTCTGAATTCCCTCTGATGTCTTGTGCATCCAGAGCCTATGCACTGAGGCAAAGCCAGCCTAGAAACAGTTGGAGGCACCACTGAACAGACCTACAGACCTCTTCTAGAGGAATTTGGAAGATCAAGACAAAGAAAGCAAGAATGAAATCTGCCTAACATCCCAGGGACTGAAAAGTCCTGTGTGCCTTTTAAATTCATCAGTAATTAAGACCAGCAATAATTTTAACCAAAAAGCCCAAACCATTACCAGAGGATTTGAATGATGACAGAAGAACTGAGTGCTGCTGTCAGGATGTGGCAGTGGCCTGTAAATGCCACTGGGTGACAAACAGCTCTGAGCCTTGGATCAGGCAGCTGGGGTGCTCCAGGGCTCCAGGGCTCCCCCAGCTCCTGTCCCAGCAGAACCAGGGACCTGGGGTGGCCCTGCTTGGCTGGCAGAGTGCTGGGATGGTGCTGCCAGAGACCTGCAGCACGAAATTCCCAAGTTCACTGTGGCTGTGAACTGTGAACTGAATCTTGTCACATTGGTGGTTAATTAACTGCTAATCACATGAACTGCTGACACCTGTTTACAAATGGATGACTTTCAGTAGCATCCTCAAGTGCAATGGACACAGCAAGTACAACCAGGCATCTGTTGGGTACCATACAGGGCACCCAAGCCTTCCTATCAGCAGTGTTATTTCTGACTCTGCTTCTCATTGCTGGTAAACAAGCCCAACCAATGGGATGCTGCACTTAGAAACTAGGCTCCCTTTAATATTGTCATAAGGCCAAAGGAAACCCTGTGAGTGAGTCGTTAACTTCAAATAGAAGTTGAAGATTCTGTCACTGGGAACACTCTGCAGCTCTCATTATATGAGAAAGCAAGGCTTAATTTCCAAATTTAACTTAAAAAAAATCAAAAAGACATGTAAGGTGCAAGTCTGTCAAGAGCACCCACATTCAACTGTTGAAAATGGCACAGAGAAGATAATTAAAGTGAGACAAATCATCTGCCTGACATTATCCATTATCCCACTGTTTCTTCTGCTGGAAACATAATGCTACTGAGCTATTTTATTTCAGGCACTGAGGAACAAAGCTAAGCTTGGGCTAAGGAACCCGAATCTGAGTGTGTTCCATGTTCAGACACTTCTAGGCTAGAAGGATCCCTAAACCTGAAACACATCCATGTTTTTAATAGGAACACCTCTGAGTGAAATGGATGAGCACAGCACCCTTCCCACAGTGCTCAGTGCCAGTTTACCACAGGCTGACAACAAGAATTAATATGTTTTTGGACTTCACACAATGTATTTATTTTCTGATCAAAGGCAGCTACAAGAAAGAGCCCAGCGAATGTTGGAAGCTCTGTACACTCATGTGAGAAAGGCTGATAAAATTCTATATGTTTATGGCTTTTACTTCCCTCCAGGACATTTTTCCTTGATGATATTCTGCTTCTGATTATCTGCCTACCCAAACAGGCATATGCAGCAGGGGCCAGCACACAGGCAACGCTGCAGGAAGTTTACAGGGAGGAAATGAATGGTCAGGGCTTGGTCCCACATTGGAAAATGTGCTCTTCTGATATCAATATGAGAGTGTCTGCAGGGGACTTAATAGACATGCAGATCCACAGAGTGATTACTTCTTGCTGAGCTACAGAGATGCCAGCCCTAGCATCTGTTTGCAGTTCATTCTGCCTTATCAAAGGCTTTTTCTGTAACCCTTATCACATAGTGTGGAAAGGATGGCTAACAAAACACACTCTGTTAGCTGAAGAAGCAGATTGCTGATCTGGTTATCTTATGCAGAGGACTACAAAGAAACCACAGTACTCACCTTTACACAGGAGTAAATGACTGACACAAACACCACCGTGGTCAGGATCAGGAAACAGGTCAGGAAAAAACCCAGCATAAATGTAGAGCTGAAATCAAAGAGAGGTTTGGTTGGTTTTGTTTTGTTTTTTAAATGCACATTGTGTAGAATAGCTGCAGCTCTGCTCTCCAGAACACATTTGTACAAGCTATGACACACTGCACAGGCTTTCCAATTAGGATAGCTGTGGGAGACACGAGGTGCCTGGAATACCAACAGACCCTCTGGCCTATTTACAATTATTCAGACAGGCTGCAGAACAGAGAATGCTGCATCTTTTACAGCAATCACCTTCCTGCTGGGGTGACAGAGGTGGGACTGAAACACATTTCGTGCACTAGAGGAGGTGACAGAAGAACTTGTTGTGGCAGGTCAGCCCCCAGCTGGCTGTGGGCAGGGCACCCCTGGGAAGGAAGGCAGGCTGAGTGCTGAGGTGCAGCTGGGTGGGAATAATCTCAGTGGGAATGGCTTCCTGTCTTGCACAGGGAATGTCTGTGCAGCACCACTCTCTGTGCTCTGTCTGGTGCTGGGATGTGAGCAAGCACAGCATAAGGATAGTCAGGGATAACAGCCTTATCTTGGCCAGCCTGAGAGGTTCCTGCTCCTCCCAACTTTGAAGTACAAAGAGGATTCCAGGGCCAACTTTGTTCTGTGAATTTTCATCTGTTTTCCTCACAAAGAGATTCAACACCAATATCCCAGTGATTGGTCTCAGTGTGACAGGATAGGCCTCCTCCCAGGAGTCAGCCTTGTTCATAATCTAAAGGAAGTACTCTTGCAATGTGACATTGAGGGCAACAACACCAAAGCCAGCTGTTCTCTGTGTTCTCTCGTGACTACTAGGATAATTGTACTTGCTAATTCTCTGTTTGAGCATTTTTTTAAATTCCTTAAAGCAATTCCTCTTTATCCTAATAAATTGACACTGACATTCTGTCTCTATTTCAAATTCTGATTCCACGGTGTGTCTTTCATGAAGCTCTGATGGTGACACATATGCACCTGTGGTTTCACTTGGTGTTCAATAAAAGACCAAAGCTATGCAGCTGAAATATAAGGAGAAACAAAGCAAAAGGTGAAGGGAAGTGTATCTGACCTACAGTTAAAATATAAGATTTTATTTACTCTTGAACCAAACAGACAGGCCAGGCTGACTAAGGACACTTCAGAACTTGCAAAAAAAAAAAAAAACAAATAAACAACCACCCTCCTTATGGGCAGCATGGGAGAAGACTGAACAGCACAACATTTACACCACACTGCCATAAGGGATGGCTCCTGCATAATACAAAGGAGGCAGCCATATGGCTGCCACACATGAGAAATTGTCAAGTTGTCATTTAAATGTTAAACTGGGTTTTATGGAAACAGCATAGGGGCTGCTTAGGGAGCTTGATGAGCAACACAGGGCTGGTAGAGGGCCTCTGCAGGTGTGAAGTTATGACAGCAATATTTAGAAGTCCAAAGTGTAAGCCACTGTTAAATTAGTTACTCTCAGAGAACATTTTTGGATGTAATTAACATTGCATTAATTGCTAAGAATTATCTAGTTCCAATTTTGAGCCTCTTTCAGCTTCACTTGCAGTTTCCCAAAGCAGACCTGTCTGTTTACATTGTGCATTTGTCCTGATGTTGTTTTGCTGATTCAATCCTTCTGTGAGCACTTGTGCCTGGGAGAGTGAATGATAAACATCAGACTATGTGTTATTTCTGTGACCTTCTGAATATCTGATCCGAACACTGCAAACCAGTCTCCAGCCTAAAAAGAGTGGTGGGAACAGACATAGAAAACAGTTGTGATGGCACAAAATAGTGCTGGAGCTCTCTTTAGGGACAATTTTTTGTCTTGTAAGGAAGATAAATTTGGAGCCTTTTCATAGCTTCTGCGATCTTATTCTTCAGTTTAAAAATTACTCTAAATTTATTTCCAACACAGCATTGCTCAGTGAATGGTGTATTATTGCTACTAAACCAGATTATAGGAAATACCCACATGCTGTAATTTTAAGTGACTTTTAAAGAACTCTTTGAGAAGTCCCATTTCTGCAGAGCTCACTCACTGCTGGAAGAGATTTAGTGAGTTGAGCTGTGCCTTGCAGGCAAAGCTGCAGACCAGTGCAGTGGGCCAAGAGCACTGTGCCCCATAGCCCTGAGGAGCTTTTGCCATTCTTGCCTGGGAAAAGAAATGACAGCAACCCTGAAACCTGGAGTGAGCCACAAGCTCAGGCATGTGCAGCTCAATCTCCTCTCTATCTCTTCTCTTGCCCAGCTGCTCTGAGTCCAGAAGAATAAATGTATGAGAGATTATCCTCCTTTGCAAAGCAGATCCTGAGACTCAGTGCTCTGAGCAATGAGGCTGTGATGGGTTTCCACCTCCCTGTCCCAATGTGTTTAGACAAGAGGGCAGCCCAGACTTGTGCTGTGAGTGTGTGCTATGCCTTGGTAGCCAGTCCTTCCTACTCAGTGATATTTGTTTTCCACAGGCTTATAAATGTGCTGAACTGAATTTCCTAAGACCAAGGTAAATTATAAGAGAAATCACTTTGGGGAAACAGAAATCCTCACATGCCAGTGAAGAGGTTTTAATCTGCACTAGAAATGGGTAAAACAATAAGCACCATGCATCACTTGAGCATGAATTATTTAAGGATTTTTGTCTTCCCCTTGGAGTTCTGAATTTTCAAGGAAAAAACAAAGAAAAGTAGGCTGGAATAGAGGAGGGGAGCAGATGGGAACAAAGGGATGAACGGGTACTCACTGTGGCACGATTATGATTTGAACAAAGCAGATGAAGAGGAAGACTAGGGAGGCACAAGCCACATAGGCTCCAAACCTGTCATCCACCTGCTTGGAGTACTGCAAAAAAACCACAGTTATTATGTTAGTGGGAAATATGACTGGCTGCCATAAAAAACTTCTTACTTGGCTTTTGTCTAGGTCCTTGGAAAGCAGTGCTGGTATAAAACAACATTCCCAGCTCCCCTTCTCTCCCAGGCAATCTGTAAGGGCAAGAACAGGCCCAAAGGCCAGGGCAGAAACCCACAGAGCTGGGTGAAGAGAGGATTCACCAGCTGCCCCTTGCACGAGAGGAACAGAAATGCATTATCTGGGACCAAGATTCTAGGTCACTGTCATCAGACCTAAACTTCTCGCATGGGAAGTTTCCTCCAAGAGGGACAAATGCTGCTGATGAGAAAACCTTGCATTTGTGCAGATGACTTATTCTAATGGCAGTGCAAGGCTGCTGTGCTTGTCACACAGTCACTCCTTCCAGCTTCTTGTCATCGTATCAGCCACGTGGGAGCTGCACCCCATTCCCAGAGATGCTTTCTTTAGCTTGGAGCTCAGTTCTCAGCACAGACCATATCAGTGTTTGAACCACAAAATAAAAGGTGCTCTGAACAGGTGAACTGCTGATTTCCCTGGCAGTTTTCAGGTATAAAATTGAAGAGGAGGAGTGGGGGGAAATTACATGCTCGAGCTTTTATCCAGTCTCACACTGATTCATTGAACAGCTGTAAATCCTCAAAAGCTCTGCTTTTGTAATAGGTAGTCATTCTTGTCAAGGAAAGACCATTTCTAAATAAAATTATAAAATAATTAGTGCAGACTTATTATGAAGTGTTTTCCATGGAATAATGAGTTTAACATACAGACCACTCAAGCATCCTAAGGATATGTGCTTGAATAAAAAATGAAAGAAAAAAAGGATCACTTCCTTTGTGCAATTAAACCCATCATTTCTCATGGTACCTTTAATAATGTCATCCAGGTACCTCTAGACTTAGAAATTAGACTTGGAAATTTAACTTTGCAGCCATCTAGAGCTGATGATAATGGATAGTCTCTACTATATAGTCAGGGAAATGGTCTTTGCCTGACAGCAATATCTAAAACCAGATCAGGATGAAATCAACTGCTCATGAGCTTGAGGTGTGTTACTCCCCTTTCTCATATTTGTGGGATAGAGAACTATTTCTTGCTTAAAATGGGCTCCTAAAAATATCCAGAGTACAGACTGCATCCCAATGAGCCCTAATAGTACTTGGGGCTCTATGGGGACAAAGGGCAGAGGAGTCCCTCCAGAGGAGCTTAGGTAGGCTGAAATGGGTTTCTCCAGTGATTTGAAGGAGATAAGGGGTGACTGCAATCTCAGTTTGGAGTCTCAAAGTCAGAGAAAAAAAACCTGGTTTATTCTGGATTCCCTTTACTGCTTATCACTGCACATTCATGTGTGTCTGATAGAAATGACTTTCCTGGCCAGTGCTCCCTTTAGCTGACTGTGATTTTTTTTACGACAAGTTATATTAAAGTTTCCGTGAAGAAGCATGGATTTTTTAAAATCACAACCCCACCTCCAGCACCCAAACTATAGCTTAAACCCTAGATATAACAGCCTGACCTTCTGCAGGAGGATTAAAACTCCTAACAAGCCTGGCTGACCCACTGCAATGGTTTCTGGACAGCGTTACCTTTTTCTCCAGGTCAGGCTCCCTGAATGTTAAGAGGAATTTGCGCACGTGCTCCGAGCGTAACCGATCGATGCTTCTGGCGTCGATGGCCCGGCCCAGAAACTCATCCACTTCATCCTCTGGGTTCATGCTCTCCTGGGTGCTCCTGGGGATGCCATGGAAAGGGAGCACAAGAGCACAAGATGATTTCTGCCTCTGCACCGTGTGTTATTGCAGTGCATAATGAGCTAGAGGTTAATGGCATTTTGCTCCAGCTGGGAAAGGGACTGGGAGCAGAGAGGGAGTGGTACCAGCTCTAGAGGTCACTGCCAGTCCCAAGTCATTACTACAAGGCTTCTATTTATTTGTCCTGTTTCTATACTACATTCCTTGCACTCAGGTCTCATTTCCATCCCTCATTATCTAAAACCACTGGGTAGCCTCCTTCCCCTTGTCCTCTGACTTATGCTTCCCTTCACTGCTCTACTGCTGTAGCTGTTAGTGCCTGCACTGAAAAAAATGATTTATGCCTCCAGTCATATTTCATGCTTTCTAATAACAATTTCTGTAAATATTATTAAGAAAATTTCCAAACTTGAACAATTTTCCCTTTTTGAGAAAAAATTGTTTACAGAACAAATATTTGAGGAAAAAATGTGGCCTGATTCCCCTTCACACAGTTTACTTATGAGAATAAAGCATAAAACAGAAAGAAAAATCTGTTCACAAGATATTTACTAAAGGAAAGGTTGCAGAAGAAAAAGGCAACAGAAAAAAAAATACAAATTTGATTCTACTTTCTAAATATGTGGAACAAGATTATAATATTTTGTGCCCCTGTTTTTCTGAATCTCTGTGTAGCTAGAGAAAAATGAAGCTGATTTTCAAAAACTGTTGAGAAAAAAATAACACTGTAAACTTAATTTTCCTGAGGCGTTTTGCACTGAGGATGAGGAAACCTGAAGCACCTCCCCAGATTCTAGTTATTTTTAAAATCTAACAGTATTTTAATGACTTGATGCTGTCACTTTAATGGCCTGCCCTCAGACAAGCTATAGGCAGAAATTAAAATCTAATCCTGATGTGCTGTTTTTCTGCTCTGCTTGCATGATTGCCCAGGTTATACCCAGGGATTGCCAATAGTTATCCACTGGAATATGCTCCTCCCTTGCACAAGGGTATATTGCCGCAGAAAACTATTTCTGTGTGCAAATCCCAGGGTGCCACAGCAACCCTGGGCTCCTGCTGTGTGACCCTCCCCAGCTCTGGAGGAAAAATCCTGGGGTCTGACAAGCACGATGAAAAGCTACTCTGCTTTATTTCCCTGTTTCATTTGTACTGCACCAGAGCACACAATGCACCCTGTGTTGCAGCCAGCAGGCTCCCACAGGTAAGGCTGTGCTGGAAAGCAGCTCACAAATCAGATTGTGCCTCTGTTTTAAAAGTTAAAGGTCCCTTTCCAAAAGGAAGGCTCTTTCAAAGCTTTCTGCAAAACTGGATCAGATTTTAAGAAGAAGACAAAAATAAATCAGGTCTTTCTGCTCATTTCCATTCTACCACTCCTTGACCCAGCTAGCAAGCTAAATGTGTCTGCTCCTTACCTGGGTCATGACAGCACAGCAGTGGCATCTACTCAGTGGCCATACAGCAGTTACAAGCCTAGTTTTCTCAAGGTCCAATCTCTATTTTAGTCAACCTTAGTATCAAAGGGGTTGGGGGAAAGAGTTTTTTATTTTGGGGCTCTAGAAGTTATTTAGTTCCTAGAAATTCATATAATCAGCTTTGAAAATAAAAGTGTTTTTTTTCCTACAAGGTCAGGACATTCAATTTACTTCCTCAGAGGAAGTACATCTGCTTGAGCATTCAAGGGGATGCTGCTTTGCTTCACTCAGTCCTTGCAGCGTCTTCTGGGCTCATAAAAACGAGCAAGGAAATCATAAGGCTTTGTATTTACAGAATGCCTTCCAAGGCCCTGTGAGTTTGTACACACTGGGGCCATTCCCATTTCCCCGCTCCGCACACAGGATGCGCTCTGCGCTGCAACCCAGCCCAGGGGCAGCTCAGCAGCTGGCAAAGAGCACTCACATTTCCAGTTCCAGTCTCAAGAACCTGCCTGCTTGGTGTCCACTTCAGCTGCCTGCAGGTCTGTACTAGGTTGTTTTACTGCTCAGGGTGTTTCTAACACTACAGTAAGCTCCAAGCTTGCAGGCTGTGTGGAGTTACCCCTGCAGGTTTGAAATTGCCTTGCTGGGACATTGGCAGTGGGCAGCCACCCTCACACAGACTGCAGGGAAGCTCAGTCACCTCGCACAGCCTCAGCTGTTCAGGTGACTTTCACAGCCCATTGTACCCAAGCTAAATTACAGTGCAGCAAGTTGGGGTACATTTGCATAAATGTAATTTTAAATTGGCATACTAAAGTTCCCAGTTCTAAGGAGTGCTCTGGAGGCAGTGCCTGTAAGTCAGAGCTGAGCTACTGCCACAGATTAATGAAATTCATATGTCAAAATGCCTTTTGATATAGTATGGTTGATGGAGGGGAGGGTGGAATGAGGATTTCAGGCTGCCATGACACTTCCAAAAACACATCCTAAAAGCAGTGCTGAGGTTTCATCAAATGTAGCCAACAGAAAATTGTGTCAAGGGACAGAACAGCACAAACAAGAGCTTGTAGCAACTTTTTCAAATGTGAATGCTACCAATTAACCCAGAGATTCTGGCTTCAGAGTGGTCCAAAAATGTGCTGCTGATTTAATTACTCTCTGCCAATGCAGAGTGTGACCACTGCCAAAACTACATGTGTGCCATAATTTTAAATGCTTCATGCTTAGGTTGAGTAACTAAACCTGCACTCATGCACATGAGGTTTGGTCCTGTTTTCAGGGATGTGTGCTGCCCACGTCTTCCCTTGCTGCCAGACAAAAGTATTGACCCTAAGTATTTCTGCACATGAAGGAACTGCCTCAGGACCTGACATGGTTTAGATATCTAATTTTAACCATTCTCACCATGAACATACTCTGCTAGAGATTTATTTTTGCCAAATCTTTGTACTTGAGTTAAACAGATTTCTGGATAAAGAGAACCAGAGGCAAGTAGTAGCTTCTTTTGGTACTGAACAGCAATGCAAAAATCCTGAAATCTGTATAATAAGCTGGTGCCACCGTGAGTGAGACAGCTCAGCTATTGTAACAGCCCAAGGAACCTTTCAAACTATAGGATGGAGAACAGAGATTATGGCCCTTGGAGCAACAGAGGAGATGCTGCTCCTCAGCTGTTGGGTGGCTCTGCTGAGGACCAGCACTGAGGCAGCTGATTTCTGTGTTTTCTAGCAGAAACTATGAGGAAAAATACTATTTCATGAGGGATACTGAAAATTTCTGTATTCCTATGAATTATTTTGTTGTAATCTGTTAACTCTTTTCAACATCAATGGAGTTTCCCAACATCCCTGGATACAACAGGAAACAGTGAACAGTGGCACCAGAGAGACATCCCAGGGTGCACAGAGCTAAATATCACAAAAAAACAGTTTGCAGGGAAGGGCAAGGGAAGGAGAGAATGACTCTTAATATTGCCAGGTTCAAACTTATCACTTTCCATTTATGCAGCTGCTCTCCACCATAATGTGAATTTTCCCACAGCTGGACGCCTAGAGCTCACAGAAGCATTTACCTGTCCCAGCTCACAGAAATCCATTCAGCCTGAGAAACATGACAAAGAGCAACAGCAACATAATTTAGGCATCAGTCTCCTCTACTGTTGCCTGACTCGCTCTAAGCAAGTTTGTAATTAATGCCATTCAGCAGGACTGAACATGAAATTATTCTAAACAACTTCAACACAGGAAATGCTTTTGTTGTGTCCAGTTGTAGAAGTTAAAACGTGAATGTGCTTGGGTTTTTTCCTCTAAAGGTAAATTTTCAAAATATCACTCTCATTAAATTGTTTTAATAATTTCTCTAAAGTTCTCTAGGAAAAAAAATGAAAATGCTGCTAAAATTTGGCTATATTTTAGACCACTAAACTTTGAATTTACTTTTTCAAACAAGTTATAATTTCTGAGTTTATTTTTATATGTAGAAATAAGTAATATGCAATAATGAGTAATATAAAATATAAACAAACTCAGAAATTATACAGGCATTTCAATACACACATAAACCCTTCTTATTGGAGATGTCCAACACTTGTATATACTTTAGAGGAAGATTTTGTCTTGGGTTATTTTCAAAGAGTAGAGATTATTTGGGGCAAGGGGAAATGCAGCAAAAGCATTTTAATTATAAAAGCAAGTTAGAAGCACCAAACAAATAAATGTTTTGAGGGCAGTGGCTGTTCTGAATGCACATCAGTCAATCCTGTGCCCTCAGCTGGCTGTCCCTCCAGGACAAACCTCTGGGGAGCCCAAGCATTATTTTTGGCTTCTGGGCATCAATTTTTGTCCTGTTTTAATATGAGAAAAAAATCCCAAACGTGTAAACATAACAGTGTATGACAGAAGTAAATTTGCTTACTTGTCCTTGGGGTCCTCGAAACCCTGAAAGAAAGGAAAAGAGCACAAGGGTGAGCAAACAGGCTGACCTTGAGAACACAAAGCATCCCGGGAACAGATTTCACAGGGGACTTTCCAGGGCACTCATTTGTTAGGTGTGGATGGACAGCTTTTCCCACCCACAACAAAATTTTGTGCAGCCCTGCCAGCGGGCAGACAGAGCAGCTTTGGAAAAACACATTCCTTCAGATATAAATTCTTGGAAGTGCAGATAAAGGAAATGTTTCAGCTGACTGCTGGCACACTTTATTTCAGGTGTCTTCTTTTTAGCAGTCACCATTACAAATGACACAATGGAAATTGTATTGATATTGTAACTGAGGATGTGTTTTGCCTGAAACAAAACTCAGAACAATAACATAAATCAACCCCTGTATTCAACAAGGCTGCATCTCTTTATGTCAGGGCTCAGCTAAGGGCAATGGATGCATTTTGGTTTTCATCTCTGCCAGGGGTTTCCCTGCTCCTCCCCTCATCACATGCACACACAGAACACGTTTTCTTGAATGAGATTTCAGGAATTATTTATATTATTTGCAATGGCCCAAATATTCACAATTCTTTCAGGACCACCTGAATGGATTAAGTATTTATGAGTCATCCATAGTTGTCATGGCTAGAAGGCCTTAGACAAAATTTTATATGGGGGCAAAAGTTTATTTGCTTAGCATTAACATACCTAACAGACCAAATTACATCAAAATTGCCATTTTGCATGGGCTGAAACAAAATGTGCCCTCTGACATCTTGGCTTAAATTTAACTGTAGTTAAGAAAAGTTGTATATTTGACAAATAGGGTCAAATACTAAGGCACAGAGTTTGTACCCTGTGTTCCAAAACATAAAACAAATGTAGCTGGGAGATATGAAGAATTGCTTTTGTTTTTCTCCCAGGGACCTCAGGCCAAAACTGCTCAGGGCACGTGAGGATATTCCAGCTGCTGGACCTGCAGCAGCAGCCATTCTGGGGGCAGCACACTGAAATCCATCCTGACTGTGGAAAATCAAACATCTTTGGGCAAAAGTCTTCCCACAGGGGCCTTGTCCAAAACCATCAGAAACAACAACATTGACCAGATACTAAATGAGAACATATTTTGCCCTTGCAGTGAGTTAGCAGTGTGGCCACATGGCAGAAGGAAAGCCAACACACCAGCTTTGCCAGAGGGAAGAACTGAGGTCTGTCACTCAGGTCAGCAGCCAGGACTGTGATTCACTGAGAGAGCAATTCCCATTTTTGCATACTCTGTTTCAGACTAAAACCACACTCCTAAACAGAAACTGCCACTCCAACTTAACCCATCGAAAATTCAGGTCAAGGAAGTCTCTCAGTCCCATGTCACAGCCACCAGCAGATTCAGTGGGAAGAAGGAAATAATAATGCTGATTAGCATGTTAGCATGGCTAGTTATTCAAGTCAAAAAAAGAAAAGTACTTTCTGATTTCTTGTTAAAGAGTGATCATTCAACTTTTTGTTGGGTGGTTTTTTTCCTTCTTCTTTTGCCTAATTATTTTACAGTTGTCAGAAATATCTGATTGATTTATTTATTTATCCTCTAAGTAATCCTACCACACAGTGCCAAAACTGAAAGCTCACTGATTAATCATGGAGACAAAATGCTCACTAATTTGTCTGGTGTCATTGTCAGTTAGGCTGGGAAAAAAAAACCAAAAAAAGTCAACTGAACATGAATAGCTACCAGCCAAGAAATAAGCAGAGGGAAGGGATGAGAAAACAGCCAGTAGTTTATTAGACAGATATGAAGGTCACTAACTTTTTCAAGCTTAGGCAGTTGGGAACTGGATGACTGACTGCAGTGGGAGAGTCCCCTAAAATGGCCTGATTTTCACCACCAGCTGTGTAACCCTCCATCTCACTGAATTCCTCAAACTAAACACAGATCTCACACTCCTGCCTTTGGGATGCACAAGTTTGAGGACACAGGCTGACCAGGTCAAGTTACTAGAACACCTCAGCAAGCATATCCTCAAAAATTTCCCCAATATTTCAAGTATGGATAATATTTAACTGGACATTTATATGGGTGAACACTTAACCCATATGGAGTTTGATTCTGCTCTGCTTCTCTCCCTCAGCAAAACTGTTACAAGGAAAGTTTCTAAAATAAAAGAGAATTAATTGATCTGGCTTTTCAATTTACAATACTAAATTGTATTTGAAATTCTGGAAATTATTCTTGATGGTAACACAAATTAAACTGGTGCTTCAAAACTAAAGACCAAAAAAAACACATATTTCAAGTAAAGCAGAAAAGAAAAAGACTATCATAATTTCTTTCCTGGATCTTCATTTAACAAGGCTAAATATTTAAGAGTGACTTGAACTTTAATTAGAGAGAATCAGCTTAAAATTAAATGTTGTAGGAACCTGTTTAAGTTAAGCAAATTAAATGATTCACTTCAAACGCACCCATTTCATACTAAAGATTCTTCAAGCAGAATTGCCAAAAATGGAATTGTTCTAGAGAAAGGTCTGTGGGATTATTTTAGGAAGAAAATCCTTAAACACAGCTTATTAAAATCTGGTCATTTATTACAGGATAGCTTTCTTATTTGCACTGGAAGACTTTGCCAGGATATAGAGCAAATACACCTCTAGGACCTGGCTATGACCAAAGCTTTTCCTCCCTCTCCACTAAAGCATCCCTGTTTCACTCACTCACCAAGAAGCCTTTCAGGCAGAGGAGGTGATCAGGTGCTCAGGGTCATGCTGCTCACCCTGCTTTGGGTTGGGAGAGGAATTCCCCCTGGGTTTTGGTTAATGTGCTTTCACCTCTCCCACTCTTGCGGGCATGCTCGGTTCATTGAAGAATTTGCACTTCAGATTATTTCCTTCCCCTTGCACAAGGCTTGAGCACTAATGACATATTGGTCTTTTTTCCTTCTCCCCAGCTGGCAAATAGTTTAGTATCTTCAGGAGTCAGATGTTTTGCTCCAGCCAATGGCTCAGAGTAAGGCCGCTCCCATCAATTACCATGGTCTGTGTTATACACAGGATAAACACACAACCAAGCCTGCAGGAATAGGGCCTACATGGATTTTTCTTCATTCCTACTCATAATCTGGTAGCCAAAATTCCAAACTCTAGAGAATTATGAGGGGCTAAAGGCACTGTTCAGCACCCCTCATGTGATCCACTGGAGGCTGGACAGCTGGGCTGGGGCTGGGCTCAGCCTGTTTGGGTACTGCTGCACAGATATGTCAAAATTGACATTTCTGCACAAACATATTCAGAAATCTGACCACATTCCCCCCAAAAAGCTGATAAAAATGAGATGCTTGTCATTTAGGAGAGGGAGTGTAAAGGGATAGGAAGAGGAATAACCAATTCCTGGAGTTAAGAATATAAATCCCCTCTTGGCTGCTCATGGATTTGTACCCAGCAGACTGAAACAATGCCAGTGGTTTTCTAGGGAGCTATGAAGAAAAGGCTGGGAATTGTCAGCAGGAGTGAAAATGACAAAAGCGACGATGGCTACAAGAATCAGACAGATATGAATTTGCAGGAGTTCAAGGATAGCTCCATAATCATGATGATAAAGTTGCTCTTGTTCAGGCCAAAATTCCTTCCTTCTGGAAGGGACCATAAGGCATGAGATAGGTCTGACCACAGTACAGTACTAATGGACTGCTGCACATAGGACCTCATGCAAATTTTATTCAGTCTCATTTTAAATATCCCTGATACTGGTGTTTTCCTCGTTCCCCCATGAAGCTGTATTACTCTGCCATCAGATTGCAAAAGCAAAGGTAATAGCATTTAATAATTCCTCTAAGACTAAGACAAGTCCTCTCTTTGACTTCAGGAACAACCTAAATTCAGCTGAATCAACTCCCTTCAAGGCTCTGCTCTTTTGTCTTTTCTACAGGAGATTATTTGAAAAGCTTCATTGTTTTATGGCAGGTCAGGTGACTCAGAATCCACACTGACATCCTCAGTGGGAGCAGATGTGCAGGAGGAAGAAAAGAGGGAATATTACTGCCTCAGTCCCTATGGCCCCTAAGGCTTACTACTTTATGGGGGATATTTTATGAATATCTATTGTGCTAAAAGCTCATATGACTGCCATCTCTCAGCTTGACTTCTAAATTAACTAAGCCCTTTTCTTTGAAGATTAAAACTGATTCCTTAAATAGAATGACAAAGTGTTTGTCAAAGACATGACAAACTGATTGCTACACCATAACACTTCAAATCAAGAACAATTAGAAATAATAATTCTAACTTTGAGAACACTGGCTGCAATTATTAACATATCGTAAATATGCAAAGAAAATTGGAGTAGATTTTATATGCTTTTAACTTTTCATTTAACTCCAAAAATAAGGCAGTAGAGGGGCTGATGAGCTTCATGACCTCCTTAATGGCAATGTGTGTGGGAAGCATAAATTCCACCCTTAAAAACTTCGTTCTCAACTCCAGCAAAGATCTTGGGAGCAAAAATGACAAAGAAACTGAATTTTCTTACCCTGTTTCCATCTCCAGAACAAAGTCAAAATAGAACTTACATGATGTTAAAGCAGAAATTGAAATAACTTTGGACTTAGGGACAAAATGAGCTTTGTAAGAGTTAAGGCCAACTTGCAGAGGTGCTTCCCAGAGACAGGGACCATGGAAAACAGAAAGGGAGAGTGACAGGCTGAGAGTAGATGTTGATAAAAACAAACTGACTTTGGGTCTACCACAAAACTAATTATTCACATCTATTTTCAGCACAGTTGTACCTTCTGCTTTGTCCCTGTGGTCAAAAAGACAAGGCTATGAAGACAGATGCTGTCAGGTGTAAATGCAGAAGCAAAACTGAAGGACTTCAAAGCGCTCAAGCCAAAAATAACACAATTTCTGTTTCCAGAGTCCAGAAAGAATAAAGCCAGATAGGAAGGATATTTAACAAGCATCTAAGTGCAGAACAACAGACTGGCAGAAAAACAGTTTATGAAACAGATTAAATGATGAGTGTGTCTGCTATAGCTGGAACAGAGACTAATGAGGTCTGAAAAGGAAAGCTGAAGTGCTCCTTTTCTGCAGCCCACCCCACTTGATAAAAAGACTTTAATTCCACGGCACTGGCCACAGATGGTGAAACCCTCTGTTTTCTTCAACTCAAAATGATTCTGTAGAGAGTCCTCAGCTGGCAGACCAGACCTGGCCAATGCCATGAATTTATCTGGGCCATCAGATTTAAATCTATAGATCACAAGGGGTTACTTTGGCTGAAATAGGCTTTCTTTACCTTACTTTTAATTAACTTCTGGCTCTGAACTCACACCTCTGAAAAGTGCAGGTTGCTCACAGTTTTCTGTGAACTCTGAATCCAAATCGCTCCAGTACAAAGGTCACATTTTCAAGTGAAATGGTTTCTGGTTCTGTGCCTCATTTGTGAACAGTTTTTAGAACTTGCAAAACAGACATAAAAATAAGCAGTCCTAGAAATGCTCTGAATCAGTTCCTGGCTCCATAATCTCTGCCCTCCCATGTCTACTCTCCAAATGATGATAAACACCACAAACTTCTGCAGAAACTACTGTTTGCCTTCTAATCAGATGCAGACAGACTGGATCCCAGCCTAACCAGCCTTAATTGAAATTGCCCACTGGTGCTGGCCAGAGCTGCTCACCCTCTCTGAAACCCAGACCCAAACCTGACCTGCAGTATTTTGACATTAAGGCTTAGTGCCTGCTTGAGGAAGCTTTGGAAATCATTCTGGGAAGTGCCACAAATCCACCTGTGCAATGCTTCCATGAATATTGGAAAAAGTGTTTCTGTGAAAAAAAAGGAATTGTATCTTTATTTCTGCAGGCTAAATTTAGCTCCAGTCAAAACCAGTCTGACACATTTTAGTACTGTCTCAATCCAAATGACCTTTCCCATACAAGTAAAATTTATTCTAGAAAAGGGTACTGAATGGTGGGAAAATTATCAGCGCAAGGCTTCCAAGCAAATATCAAACTCTGTCTAGGTTTCTCAATAGCAGCTGCAGATCTGCTGTTGCATTGATTAGTTCTTTAAAAGAGAGATTCTTATCCCTCTTTTAAAGAAGTAATCAAGGATGATTGCAAGTCCTGATCAGGTAGAATAAAAGGCTAGCAGATGGGGATACCAAACAGTGTAAAGCCCCTGACAATTTGAGCAATGTACATTGTACATCCAATCATTTATGTGAGATCCCATGGATCATGTGAATCAGGAAACCCTTTTTCCAGGTGAGCACCAAAGCAATTATACAGCATAACTGCTGGATGGGATTCCTCCCCTTGCTGTTTGAGAGCTATCAAAACCAAACTGGCTCTATAAAACCCAGACTAGACTAACAATTTCCTCCCAGATCTATAGCAATATGTGGAGATTACAGCAGAAAGGATTTTGTGAGTTTCTCCCTGCTTGATTACAAGTTAAATTACTACAACAGCAGTGAAAAAATAGTGGGTCAAATTCTTCTCCATTGGGGGCCCCTGCCCAGCTTTGCTGACGTCAGTGTTGCAATTACCAGATTTAGCAGATGATTGCTGGAAAAGAGGATAATGGTGACCTGCAGTTAAATGAAACCTTTCAGAGGAGGGTGAACCCTCAGTGCCTAATTCATGGACTCAAATCCAATTCTCTTTGACAGAGATGACTAAGGAAAACTTGTCCTATGGAGCTTTTATTTTCTATTTTCATTACTTCTGATATTTTAGAGGTAGAATTGGCACAGAACCAGCTATGGCATCTGTTCCACTGAGGCACCTGTTCCCCAGTTTTGATTTCCAAGTAACAAGATCTATTGTAAGGGCAACTTGGAGACATAAAGAGAGGAAATTAGCTGTATTAACAATGCAAAATGCAAAGAACTGCTTGATTTAGGACAGGGGGAACAGGAGAAAGAATTATTTTATTGTGGAATGACCCTGCTTGTAGATGAGTACTGTTTCATTAGAAAACAAACACCAAGCAATGAAATATCACATAGAAGGATGTGCAGAGGTCTGAGCAGCACCACAAGGAATCAGGACTGATTCCCTTTATCATGCCAGCCAGGATCCATTTTTATAACCTTGTCTCACATCTTTAACATAGGCATGCAGTAGTATTTCCTACACATATATAATCTCTATTTGATTTTATGTCAGTTTTTTACTTTGTAACTAACATTGACTTCATACACAATTTCACTGCAAATTAAATGGTTCATTAGCTGCACCCAGACTCATAACAGAAGCATGGTCAGACTGGAACCAGCATTACAACCAGGGAACAAACTTGATGAGGGAATCAGAGCTGTGCAGAGACATGGTAATAGTCTTCAACCACAGAGAAGATAATTGTAAAGGAGAGGAAATTAAACTGTCTTCTATCTACTGTGAATAGCTCATGCAGCACCATGGTTTCAAACTGAAGTGAGGACATGTGAAGTGAAACATCAACAAAAATCATAAAACTGTTGAAGAGAATGCCCAGCAAGACTTTCCATCCTTTCAGGTCTTTAAACAAGGGCTAGACAAGTCTCTGTCAGCAATGTTGGGGGTACAGCTGGCTCGTGTACAAAGGGGGGAGATTGATGCATGAAGCTCCATGCCCAGATCAGAAACTTTCTAAAATCTTTACATGTATCTCATATTATTAATATATTATTTTTTCCCTATACATTCTCCTAATAGAGTCTTTTTAACCTTATTGTTTCAATATTTGCAAAGGATTTTGTGATGTCACTCCAGACTTAAAAGCCCTGAATAAAATAATTAGAAATTGTTAATGAAGATCAGGGATTTCACAAGCTTCTTATACAGCCTGTTCCTTGCATCTAAGTTTTTTTCTTAATTTAGACCCTCATTTCACCAAATTAGGATGATTATTTTTAAACCTGCACTTTACAGTCATGGAGAATGATTTATCATTATTTTTTGTCCTTATAAATGCTCCTGTATTTGAAGACTTTTACTTCTAATCAGTCTTCTCCCTTCTAGGTTAGAGCAAACACGATATTTCAACATTTTCAGAGGACACACTGTTGAAACTCTGCTTATTTGGAATTTTGTCCACTAGATTAACTCATCCACATCTCCTAAATTATTGTAATCCCAAACTGGATGTGCTTTTCTGGATACAAACTTAATAATGTTGAGCAGAGTAAAAGATGCAAGAAAATAATTTGTCATCTAGAACAGCCCTGTAATTTTGGAAAGTATCAACATTTCCCTTTTTATTGCTGTTTACAACAAACCTCTTTCAGTTTACAGTCGACTACAATCCCCAAATTGGTTTTTCTTTAATAGCAATTTTGTTTTGCTGATGAAAACTGAGACACGAGTATTATTTCCAGAAGTCTAAAATTCATCAATATTTATAAAAGCGCTCTGAAATATATACTGGGAAAAGCAAAGTATTTCTCAGTGGTGTATAAATATTGTACTAGCTATAAATATACCTGTACTCTCTCAAATGCTTTTAAGTTCACTTATTTTTGACCCTCTTGCAATTACAAACTGGACTAGAGAGACAGTGGGGAAGGCAAGGCTGGTGTATGGAGACCTGGGGGAATGAGCAGCACAAAAGTCTCCATTTCCAGAGAGATACAGTCACTGGTGCTGGACTGATTGCTTTTGTTTAGAAAACGAGAAGACAAGCTGCAAAAGGCAATAAAAATAGCAAGCAGCTCTGCTGTTGTGCCAGGCTGCGGCTCAGTTCCTGCTCTGTGTGCAGCCCTGAGCTGATGCTGTGCAGGTTCCCCTGCCCTGGAGCTGCCCCCAGCCCCTGCAGCCCCTTGGGCTCCCAGAGCAGGGCTCCAGCAGAGGCTGCCAGCTCAGGGCAGGGCTCTTGGCCCTCCCAGAGCATTTGGGTCTGACTTCCCCTGCACAGTTACCAGTCTGCTCGGGGCTGGGGCTCCTGCAGCAGCTAATGGAGGTCAGCGTCAGCAGTGTGCAGCATTGATGAGTCTGGGCTGCTGCCTCCCTGCAGCTCTGCAGGGGGAGGAAGGCCACTGCTAAGCAATGGGAAGGGAAAAAGAAGGATGTGTGATGGTCTGGAGAGAAGACCAGTGCACAAGTAAAGCGCTGGATGGGATGAGCTGACACAGTTGCAACTCCTTGACTCAGGCCCCAGATAGCCAGGGTAGGAGTAGGAAAGTGACTCCTGCTTTCCAGGACATTTTAGATTACCACCACATGGACACATGTAGGATAATTAACTTATCATATGTGTCTGAAAAAACTCCTGTGTGCAAAAGGGAAAAACTTTAACTAGAAACATCGTGGAAAATCGGCTGGACCTGGTGCAGGTTAAGGTCCAAGCCACAACATGGAGAGAAGCAGGGACCAAAGGTGCCCCATGTCACTGCCCACGCTGCCATTCCACACAAACCCCACCAGCTGCACTGGTGATGTGCCCAGACATGGCAGCACATGGGAATGATGTGACAAAAGAGGAGAAGGAGGAGGAAAAAAGGAATAAAGGGCTACATTTGATGCTACTCCATCTCCTCTCAGACTACTGCTAATATATCCTAAGAATAGAGACAGCTACCAGAGCCAGCATTCACTGGAAAGAAAAATGGCCAAAATAATTCTGTTTTCTATTAAATATAACAGCGCCTTCCAAAAATGCAATTCAGGGAACTTTAATATTCTCTTTCAGGGAATTGTAAGTAGAGACTCAAAAAAAAAAGTGTCTATTTTTTTTTCTGAAAATATGGTTGTCTTTAAAATGCAAAATGTTTTACATTTGTGACAAAACCCAGTGCCCTTCATACCCATCTCTATTATTCCCTACACACAAATGTATTCATATCTACACATTAATACAATGGAACTGCACATCACTGCAATGTTACCTGGCTCCTGCCTGAGGACAGTCTCACCATTACCCTTATAAATACCTGTTTCGAAATTACAGAGCTAAGGAGCTCCAGGTCTTCAAGAGAAAGGCAATGTTGCACTGCCCACCTTTGGCATAATACTTTGACTAATCCAACCTTACATGTTCACAGCTTCCAAGAAGAAAGACTATATATAACAACATGCAAAAGGTCTGGTGGGTGATGTGGAACAAAGAGCACATTTTCAGGAGGTTTGAGAGCTGGTGCTGCTTACCAAGATCAATGACATGTCATCCCAGAGGAGCACTGATAAAAGCTTCTGTAGCTCTGCTCCCCTTCTGTCTCTCTGCATTTTGTATTTCTAAGCAGGCAGTTTGCAGCCAGCATGCACTCTGCATGCATTAAGCACACACAGCATATGTGTAACACAATGTTAGAGATGACAAAGCACTCTGCAAAGCTGGGTGGTACAAAAAAATGCATATTTAAATTAGAAGTTTACTCTGAGTTGAGATAGGAGATGGAGAAATTGCTCCTGTGTTCTAATCACTAATATATCCATCTAGCAGATATTAAAATGGGAGGCCATGGGGAGGATGTTTGCATTTTCACTAATGCATCTCAAATGTAACAGATCTGTAAATCTGCAAATAACAGGTTTTAAAAAACAGTCCATAAGAACAACAAAAAGTCTAGCTGAAAATAATACATCTGAATCAGGTTTCAGTTGGTTTTCAAGGAACAGCCTGACGCATGCAACATCAGCTTCTCAAAAGAGAGCTTAGTACAAGAGGCAGATTGAGTAGAAGGGACTTTCTGAGATGCTGAATTTTCAAGAAGGTAAATAGCATTACAGGGAAAGGCTGAAGATAAGTTAAAAAAAGGTAAGTCTTTCCTCCTACAAGTGAGGAGCAATGAAGTTTTTAGGACTCAGCTTGGTATTTCAATAAATAATTATGTTTTTACAACTGAACAACCAGCTAGACATGGCAAACTGTAATTAACACCAAGAAGCATAATACCATTTGGCATGCATACACCTTGTTTCTGAACAGGAGGCTTCAAGAACCCCTTAAAAGCTATTCAAAGAAATTTATAATTATGTGCTAGTGTGATTAGTCTCTTCTAATAATGTCATGCCTATTGAGCACACCCTATTGAAAAGCCCACATAAAAAAATGCACAGTTCCACTGATCTGTATGCTCATGTCAGAAGCTCTCATTTGGAGATCTGAGAAATGAAAGAAACATTAGTATTACTAAGAAATTTGGTTTTGCACTGTAAAATAATATTAAGATTGAGTAATCTTAGCATCAACTACTAATAAAAGTGCCAGCATTTCCCTTTAAAAGATACCATATGCAGTTTCTTATAGCTATGACCAAATTTTTAAACTGTGGGACTGAATCTCATGTTCATATATTTTTTTAAATACTTAATGGCTTTGGTGACCTGGAGCAGAACTTTGACTATAGACAACAAAGTGAGTAACAAATAGACACTTTTAACTGTGCATAAAGGGTCAAAACAACATAAATAAGGTTACAGAACAATCTGATTATGCACGCAATTATAGAGGTGTTAAATGTTTCTATTGTTATTAAAAATAGCCACTATAATATAAGCTACCTTCTTAATCTTTATTGCAGAAAACAAAGATATCATCTACACCTTTTATGTAAAATAAGCCATAAAAGTCCTCTCAGTGCAACTGAATTGGCAATTAGCTCTTGTTCATTTTAATTTAGAAAGACTGTGAAAGGTACAAGAAAGAAATGAAGATGCCTGCTACCTGAGGCCAATTAATCCATGTATTCGAGGATGTGTTCTCCAGGATTAAACATGGCAGTGACATCCCTGGGGCCTCACAGCACACACACAGGAGAACAGCACCTGGCTGTGACAATGCAAGAACCCTCTGCAGGTACTGAGCTAACAGAAATGTCAGTCAGATGCCTCTTGAACGCCTGGGTTATGGAGCAGTTTTTGCAGATAATGACATCTTCTCACACAGCCTGGAT
Source organism: Ammospiza nelsoni (assembly GCF_027579445.1). NCBI lineage: Eukaryota > Metazoa > Chordata > Aves > Passeriformes > Passerellidae > Ammospiza > Ammospiza nelsoni. Next base: position 29,459,990 of record NC_080639.1, read on the forward strand.
GAGTGCTCAGAATGTGGGACAAGTCAGACAAAAGATTCTTCTTTGAGCCATTCAGCCTCCCTTCCCCTCTCAAACAACCTTGTGCCTCATCTCACAATCACTCACCTCCAGATGTACCCATTACTGTTATTTCTGGAGTCAAAGTCGAATTTTCCACCCCCATTTGGAAAATGCCCTTGGGGGCTGTAAAAACCTTCAGACAAAGCAGGAGGGATATATAACACCCTATTAAGAAGAAAATGAATTAATGTCCATAGAGCAAGGCATTACCATTCTCTTCATCTCCTTAGAGACCTGGTGGCCCCCCAGGTGGTTGTAGAAGGGCCGGTCAACACCCCAGTGAGGCGGGTTATGGCTGATGGAGTTGGCGCGCTGCCGGTTCATCTTGGCTATCGTGGCTTTCTCGTCTTTCTGGAATACAAACCACAGAGAAATGCATGATACATCTCCAAACATTTACACAGCAGTCATTCCCAAAGCATCTCTCACTTCTGATCTCTCGCTCCAAAATCTGGCTTGGCACCTTGAACTCTGTGAAGCAGTCACTGATCAGCAGCACAGTCAGCATCTCTTTCTCTTATTTTTAGAACACTTTACTCTAAATGTTGCCCATCATTTTATTCCTTTACTTGTTCTGAACAACCACCATGACCTGTGTAAACATGGGTAGTATTCAAAAATGGAGACATCTGTTTTCTTTATTAGCACATTGAATAAAACACAACAATTTCAGATAGAAAATTGCGGCTCCAAGATGAGATGCTACACAGAGGATCCTCAAAAAGCCAAAGAACAGTTACATCTAGAAGAGAAACAACAGACAGAGTGATTTCGTTGAAGAACAGAAGCCTTGAAGCTCCTTGAAGCAATGGGAATACAGAATTGGGTGTTATATATACCTTTCTCCATAGGCACAAGCAAATAATTTTCCACACTTGCAAGAGCATACGCCCCGACATGCTAAGGAAAGCATGTAAATCTTGCAAACAACTGGTCTCATGTTAAGGGTAATGCAATTGCAGAATGTGACAAAATGGTCCTCCCAACTCTAATGCTACCTTCCAATTTGACAGTGACACAAATTCTCCTGAAGTTTGGACAGAGTCTTTGTATTTGTTATCAAGGCTTTGCCTCTTGGCTGCAATGGGAGCTTACTGTGAGGTTAGCACAGATCTGTCAGACAGGTTTCATTCCAGCTCAGTGCCAGTCTCAAGAGCACAGAAGTGCAACCTGTGACTAGGCTCAACAACAGGTAGATTATTTCCTTATTTTGAATATAGTCCCTAGCCAAAAAGACAGGCATGTTTCCACAAGGAATGTGCTCTGTGGACACAAGTCCCTCTAGCAAGGGCTGCACTGCAGACTGGCTCTGGGAGGATTGTGTGATTTACCTGTACTGACTCAGAAGGGTGGCAATTTCTATATCCTTGATTAAAACAGACAAACTCTGGAGAGATTGAAAATTCAGAAGGTATGGATTGTTGTTTATTACTTGAGGGATTAAACTTTTTCAAGAGAATTGCCGCTTCAATGACATTAGAGAAGAAAACAGACTTAATAGTTAATTTTAGATTTCCAGACAAATGAGTTATTTAAAAAGAAAGCCTCTATTGCTTTCAACTCTAGAGTTTTGGTTCAAGTGTTATTTGACAATACAAGTTGGTCTGCTGCTTTTCTTGCCTGGAGTCTGCATTCCATATCTATTTATTTTGATTCCCCACTATTCAATGTAACTTGTACCTTTCAGGAGTTTGCAAAATACCTGGTGTTATCTCCATGGTAACCACAGAGTTAAATGTCAAGTGCCATGCTGCCTTAAATTAGGGTTTTTAAAAAGAAATTTAAAAAGGCTTGCTGAAATTCAGTGCTGGAGAAAGCTGCCTGACTGACAAGCATGGGAAATCATCTTCTCTCTCCTTGCAAGGAAGAGTCAGCTGCAATGACAGCCTTTCCCTGGAGACCACAGCTCACCACACGGGCACCCAACATTGCAGAGCACGTGGGGCTGCAGCTCCATGGCCATGGGCTGGGGACATGGGGCCACCTGGGACAGAGCCCTGTGCCCCACAGCCAGCTGGCCCGTGACAGTGAGCAGCAGTGGTCCTGCAAAGACCTTCACCCAGCCAGGAGGACAGGTGTAGGATCACAAGGAAACCCTGTGGGAGCAGGATGACCATCAGGAGAACCATAGGTGCTCCCACATGGATGCCCCCAGGACAGCAAGTGCCTCCCATATCTCCTCTTCCCCACACTGAACCCACCACTGGTTCATCTGAAAAGTCTGAAAATTGCAGCACTTGGCACCAGCTGAGTTTCACATCAGCCACCATGACAGAGCCACTGGATAATCTCCAGGAGAGACTTCTTTTAAATGTTTCTATAAATACATTAATGTGATGAAATCTTGATGTCCAGATTTGAGTTGGTTTGAGGTTTTGTTTTTTAAGACTCGCTGCTCTTTATACTCATTGCCATAATTTGTAATACTTTCTTGTGGCTTTTTTCAGTTATGCAATCTTTTTCATAGTTATGCTTCTTTCTTTTATGATGTGATGCCAGAAAACTGGTAGGAAATACAGTTTCATTATCTCCAAGCAAATAGATATTGTTTTTCAATAACAGAAGTGACATTGTCAATCCATTTTATTCCAGCTAAGGGGAGGGTTTTCAGCCAAATGGAATAAAATATCCCAGATGTTGAAACTAGTCTGGGGACCCATAAAAGCAAAACTATTTGATTACTTTACAAATGCCTTTACATCAACAGATGATAAAAGTGATGTACAGCAGGTTTTTGCCCCATGAGTTAGTAAATTTGGTTAGAGTTTGAGAAAAGGCTTAATGCCAAAGTCCATGAAGACATACTTCCCCTCTCAGCCCATGAGTGATCCTCATACCTGCTGCAAGTGCTAGTGGGTCTGGAGCACTGCTTGATGAATTTGAAGGAAATTAATGACCTCATACATATTTATTGACACATCTGGACTGAGGTAAGAACAGGAAAATGGGTAAACATGTAATTCTGAGATTGTTTGTAACCATGAGGTCAGGTGCCATAAATTTTCCATGGCTTCTTGAACTCTGGCAGTATTTTACCCCCCCACCTCTTGTAGGAAGTTTCCACTGGATTGTGGACAATGTTTCAGCAATATTTCCAATCAGATTAAAACACATACATACAAGCACAGTGCACTGCTGCTTTTCCACATTACATAATGTGGTACGAGGTCATCTTGAATAATAGGGCTTTGCTGCTAACATCAACACTTATTAAAGAAAAAATTAAACCTGTTGTTTTAAAAACTTGAGATAATTTATTTTCTGCAAAATCACTTGTTCAGTGGGTGATGAAAATAACAAACACTAAAAATGAAGCATTAGATGGGTCACAGCTCCTCTGTGGAAATTTATGAGGATGCCTCCTCTGTTTCTTCCTGGCTAAGTGACAGCATAAGGACAACTTGCACACAAAGCTGCCTAAGGCATAACAAGACTGGAAAAGAAGAATAAAGAAAGAGAAGGGATGATACCTTTCAGTCCTACTCATTACAGGTACTACCAACAAGAGAAGGTGCAAAAGTTTCTGACAGCAATGAGTTTTTCAGATTTTAGGTGGCTAAACTCCAGAAAGCTGTTGTGGGAACTTTTCAAATCTGGACTCACAAAGAGACTGTAAATCTGATTCCCAGGGGTTTTATTGTGTTCCCACCACCAGTTCCCACACACTGAGCTACAGTAATGTTACTGCAGAAAGAGCTGGGGTTTTCTTGTACTTATCAATTCAATCAAGAATGCCTGTTATTTCTTTAGTGTGTGTGTAATAGGATTTTCCAACATATTGATCACTATCAGTGCAGCAGTGAAATCTGATTATGGATCAGCCATATCAGATTTAGCTACATATTATTTAGATTTTCTTGAAGTCCTTCTGACATGTGCATGATGTTTCTGGTAGTGTTACATGCTCCAAACCACTGCCTTCATAAATCTACATAAGTGGAACCCTGCTGAGGTCTGATTAAATGACTTAAATTGAGGAATCATCACATTAGATTGATTGTGTTTTAGGAGAGTCACATGCTCAACATTTAAAGGACCATTTTGTTTCCTCAGCTGGACGGAATTCCAGGGCGCTATTTAGAAAAGAATGAGAATTGTTTTTCTAGGAGTTACAGCCAAAATTTTGTTGAGCTGTTTTAAGGCCACCATCAACAATCATTTCTGAAACTGATGTGTACCTGCTATTGTTAAAAGAAACACCCAAGTGTAATCAATTGTAAGACATTAGAAAAAATAAACATTTTTTCCCTTGCAGACTTTGTGCAGTCAGCCCAGTGTGTTTGGTCAGCAGTATTGCTCATCTGTTTGCAGGCACATTTTGTTTCTACTCATGTCCAAAGCAAAGCATTCCCCATGATTCCTGACAATGTTGAGGATGATAAAGCTAGCTGTAAAACTGTGTGCTGTTAAAATCTTATTCCTCTTAAGGTCTGTTTCCCACTCCTCCAAATACACACTTTTCCATCCTTCTCAGAGTAAAGCTTTGAAGTGCTGGGAAGAGGAGTTGTGATGGTTCTGCAAATTAGAGCAGCACCTGATCACAGAGAAGAGCAGAAAGTGAGCAACAACCAGAGTGACATGCTGCTGTACAGACACCAGAAACTTGGGCAGCACAAGAACTGGGAATAAGTAAATGGAGTACTGTAAGAATATCAGGGAAGTGATAAGATAGCAATAATGACTGGGACAAATGCTTTGAATAAGATTCAGAAGGGCAGATATAAAAGTTGTGATGGTGGAGGATCAGAGCTATGCAATATGAACGCTACAGTCTGCAGGGTAAGCTAAAAAACATGGATAAAACAAAACCACTCTGTAGAAGGCTAAATACATTGCTCTGCAGGCCATTGCAATGCCTAGGGGTTACGTTTGGGAAGTATTAAAACGTGGGCAACAGTTTTAGTAATTCTAGCTGATAAATTGCTGTTTATCTGTTAATACAGAGTTTCAGGTAAAGAATGAAGCCAGTAAGGAAGAAAGGCAAGGATCTCCTTGGAGAATTCCTGTATTTCTACCATGCTAATGTGTTCAGTCCATTAGAAACACATATCCAAATGATTGTGAAAATTAACTGGATAAGAATCAAAGTTAGCCTGTGCAAATCACCCTATACCATATGAGGATAACAGAAACTTCAATTCTTCATTACTGTAGAATAGAAAGAGCAGATTGGTTTTTTCCAGGTAATCACTGCTGCCTCAGTGGAGGTAAAAGGAAGAAGGCTCATAAGCACAAGGTTATAAATGGAAAACTGAATTATAGAATCATTTAGGTTGCATTTAAGATCATTAAATACAGCACTGCCAAGTCCCACAAAATCATGTCTGGAAGCAAAACTTGAAGTGTGATGTGCTGAAGTCAGAAAGACAACCTCCATTCCAGATCTGTGGAAAACTGCCAACTTCCATGTCAGTTCTGGTAACAGATATTTTTAATAACTATTTAGTCAGTGATCATGACACATAGCCTGTAGAGCAGCAAATGCTGGGTTTGGATTAACAGACTGGAATCCAAGTTTTTCTAAAGAGAAAAGAAATGCAGCAGCTCTCACTGGCTTTGTTTCTTCCATAGAGCTTTGACAAAGTGCTGTGTTGGAGAGTAAGGGCTAAGACAGATGGGGAACATGAAGCTGGGAAAAGAGCTTGTTTCTAGTGAAAAGGTAAGAGACAGTGTTGAACAAGGAATTATTAGTCTGGATGGAAGTTACAAGCAGAGTTACTCAGTTACTACTCTTAGGGCAGATTTCATTAATTTTTTTTCTTATCTCACCTGGCAGCAAGTGAGCAATGATTTGGCTAATGGGAGAAGCAGAGGTGCATTTGATAGTTATGAAGAAAGGGAGTATTAGCACCCAACATTTGAGGACTAATAGTGTACGAAATGCATCATTCCCTTAGAGATCACAGACAGAAACTTCATTTCATTATCAGGAATCACATTAGTTCACCACAGAATAAACAGAAGACACTGAGATAATCCAACTTTGCAAAAGGTAAAGGCTTCCTTTGAGGAGCAGGAAAATATGAGAGATATGATTGTCTCCTCTTTGTTGTGTGAAAACATAAGAAGCGTCTGCCTCAGGAGAAAAAAGGAGAGGGAGAGGGGGTACAATTGCTGACAGACAACCAGAGCAATCCAGGTTTTAGAGCAGTCCAGTGTTAACAGTAATGGGAGCAAACAAACCACAGCAAAAGATTCAACACACCTTTATGGCAGAACCTGCTAATTTCATCTTTTCAGGCAAGTGCTCACCCATGAGGGCAGCAGAATCACAGGACAGGGCAAACAGAAAGGTGAAAGCAGATCTGGAGGTAAAGATGAGGAGAAAAAAATCCAAAAAGACTGGATTTTAAAACTTTGCATTTTGTTGTCTTTCAAGAGAAAGCAACTCTTCTGTGTATCAGACAGAAAACAAGGACTACATTTTCAGGTCTAGCAATATTATTAAAGACTGAGGGAGAAGAATCTAGCTTTTTCCCCTCCTAAAACCACACTGACTATATTCCAGTTAATAGCATTTTTTAAAAGGAAAAAGCAAAAAAAAATTTTTTTCAAAGAAGAAGCTATTTTCAGTTCCTGGAACAAAAATATTAGATTGATGTTCCTCCCATTTTGTGCCCAAGAAATGGCATTAACACAATGAAAAAGTTAAACAAATAAAAAAGACAGAAAATTCAAAGTTGCGGCTCCCTGTGGCAGTAGTAAGAAGAAAGAGTAGGGATCACATACCCTTACATTTTATCTATTTATCAAAACTCATGGTATTGTTGGGTTTTGATGGCTGTGGGACTGATGCAGCAGGTATCCAGATAATTCTGCTATGTGAAGTACGGAACAGCTCAGGCAGTTACTTGGCTCTGCTCTCAGGTCAATACTAATGCCAAGCCTTATGTGCAAGGACAGCAGGAACCCAGACACAACTCACAGCAACTCTTCACTAAGCCAGGTGAACATTTTATGGCCATTACTGGAACAGAATGAACTGAAAACCTGGCTAAATACATCCCAAGAAGTCATTAAAATCAAGCAGAAATGAAAGGAAAAAGTATAGTACCAGAACTTTGCCTGCCATCAGGCAAAAAGTTCAAGACTACTGAACTGAAAATGGGCAAAAGCTTTTCTCACTTCATGATCTCCATGATCTTCTCACTTTCTGATCTTTGTGTTGTGTGAAAATGAGTTTTTGAACAGGGAGAGAACTTTAAACACTGGACTAAGTTGTCAGGAGAAACAGAGGATGTCCCATCCCTGCAAGTGTCCAAGGCCAGGCTGGATGGAGCTTTGAGCAACCTGGTCTAATGGAGGGTGTCCTTGCCCTGACAGGGGGGTGGGACAAGATAATCTTTAAGGTCCTTTCTTCAAGCCTTAAGGTCAAGGCCTCCTATGATTCTATGAAACCATTCACAAAGAGATAAAAAACAGCTATGGGAGCACAAAAGTTACAGCAGTGTGGGCAAACCAGAAACTCCTAAAACTCCAAACACCTAATGCCCATGACACTGCATAGCTGCTTTTTAATGTCTCAGTTTAGCCTAATAATTACATAAGTCATCCAAATGTCCCAGTTGTTAGCTACTCTGGGATGCAGCATGTTGCAGCAGCTTTATAGTAGTGCTCAGAGACTTCAGCTAAGGGCTACACTAGGTAACAGAGCTGCAATAAATACATATAAAGCAGTGAAAGAATGGCCCATTTCATTTTCCTATGGCACATCAAGGCATAAAGATGCAAATTCCTCAAAACCTATGTCTGGAATGGAATCCACATCTCTTATGAGTCTCTGTCCAATCTCCTACTCAAAACACATCCTGTGTTCAGAAATGAAGACAGGTGCCAAGCACTCTGAAGTGCTTATCGCTTCATCTTATCTCCAGAGAAACTTCTGGTTCTCTACAAAAACATGCAGACAACCAGGTATGATTTAAGAGTCAGTATAGGGTCTCCACTCCAGGAGATGGGGTCTGACCACAGCAGTATTTTGGCTTATATTCTTAAATCTGCCCAGCAAAGAGGAAGTGACTTAGATACCTAAAACATCAGCCGGCTCACTGACAGGCAGTGATGCTCAGGAACAATAATCTTGCCCTGCAAGTTCTAATCCTCTTTTGAAGATTGACATTGTTAATGAGATTTATTTTATGAGCAGATAGAGACCAAAACATCAGCTTCTCTCTTTAGAAGATGATAAGGGATTTTCTTGGAGATTTTTTACACAATATCTATTAAGGAGATTTGAGACTTCCATTCTCTCAGGAAATGAGGCAATGGTAGCAAAGTCTTTCTATACAGGTGTTGGTTATTCAAATCGACTGTGCTGTTGCAACATGTCACAAACACTAATTCACTTAATCTCATAGCAGTCATATTTATAGATGTGGGAAGGTTTACTTGGTTTTAGATTCAGAAACATATTAAATTATTTTCAATTCAGGTCAATCTGTGTATGCTTGTCCATACTGTGAATAGCAAAGTAGGGGCTACAGTGCAGAAATTACTAAGAGAAATATTATTGGCTATGCTCAACTAGATCAAAAAGGTCCTTTTCTAGTATTTCTATAATTTTTAAAAAGAATACAAACTAGTGATAGTTTGTTATTGACAGTCTCACAAAAAGAAGATTTATTGGTTGACTTTATTGGTTGATGTCCACTTGAGTTTGACTCGATTCAAGTTCAAGTCAGTAATGCCCTCATAGCCTTATTTTGTGCAGCCTGGCCCATGTCACAGTTGGTATGATCTCATCTTACTGCCGCAATGATGACTGATCATTACAGTGGACCAGTTTTTCTCATCTTCAGAAAGAGAGGCTGAAAAGCAATGATAGGAACTGCTCTAATCTTCATGTTCATTCATCTGGTTGAGCAGGCAGACAAAATCACCTCTGTAATCTGTCAGAGAAAAGATCTCTGTGGTTTTAATCTATGCCTTTAAGTATTTCTACAAAATGCATATCTATATTAATAACATTTTTCAACATGATTTTGAAAACAACTGAGGACAATTTCTTTGAAAGAATTAGAAAGAGCTTGATGCAGACACTTTTGTAGATGGTGGCTATTCCCTCCTGTGCACATAAAAGTTCGGGAAGAGGAGAAAGAAACAGGAAATTTTGTCACTGAGTGTCAACTGTCTCATCTATAAAGGCTCTACTTTGGTGTCTCAGAGACATCAAGTTATGAAAGGTACCTAAACCTGCGTTAGTTTGCTTGGCCTTACCCTCTTCTGGCTGCACCTCACAATCAGGAAGGTCTCAATGCTGTGCTCTTTCAGGTAAGCGTTGCGCTCCCCTCCGAAGCCCAGCTCCACCTCGTAGTCTCCATTGAGATAGTTCAGGGTTGCCTTTGTTATGTGGATGCGCCTTCAATGAGACAAAAGACAAGGAAGTTTTGTAGACTCTGTAAAGTGATCACCTAAAAAGCCAGGTCCTGTCAGGGATGGGTTCCATGAACTGGAACAAACAAGCAATGAACCCCAATTGATTTAGCCATGCCACTACTCTTACACATTCAGTGTGGGAGTTTAATGGATAAACACAAGAGCTTGGATGAAGCAACTTACCCAGCTTTGCCCCCTGCTTCCATGTGGTTGGCTAAGGTGACATCGTTGGACCACACATCAAACTGCCACTTCCTGAGGCCCAGGACCCCGCAGTGAACTCTGCCACTGTGGATCCCGACCCTCATGTTGACATTCACACCCGTCACCTCACGGACCAGCCTGAGAAGAGACAGGGGGGAGAAGGGCCTTTACTAACAGCTGAATGGCTGCAGTCAGCAGCACAAACTTGCACCCAGAACATAAAAATCCATCATGATCCATAAATTATTCACAGATACACATGGCACAGCTCATCCACATCAACAGGACAGCAGAACAAAACTGGACGAGCTGTACTGCTCTTGGATGGCCAGGCTGGCCAAGATGAGCCCTAATAAGAACATGGAGCTCTTGGAGTAAATCCATGTACACTGAACTCAGGACCAAGTTGAGAACTCATAAAAAAATTATCTCTGGGCCAGTAAAAGGATTAAAGCGCTGGTCTCTGATTTCCATACCAAAGCTGGACATAACCTGCCAGCACTTGGCCTCATTAAGAGTAATAGCATGTTGCAAAGAGAAAAAGGAAATGATTTCAGAGATCTTAATTTGTCTGTATGGCACCAAGCATCAACTCTTCCACAGATGAAATATGATATGTGTGTGAAATACCCCACTGAAGCTGGAAAGCTTGAACAGGCTTTACAGCAGCAAAACCAGAGAACCACATCTATTGCAGTCACTCCAAACAGGCAGCTACAAATACTCAGGTTCTGAATGTAATGAGGTTTGGATGCTCTGCTTACTCCCAAAAAGACTGCTGGAATACTTTGTGAGTTTTCCCCTTCAGGGCAAAAGTTAACTTCAAGAGCTGTTCACATGAGAAATATATTTAGGACAGTGGGTAGGGAAAAGCCTTGATGAGGCCTTCAGAACAACTCTGCTTCTCATTATTGCCAATCACATCACTCCCAGAACATCCATGCTTCACAGGCCAATTCACCTCCATCACATACCACTGTCCCTTCCTTTGAGTAGTAAGTTTCTTACACAAGGAAGTACTTTATACCTATCAGATTTCAGTCTCTTCAGTTTTCAGGTCCATCCAGTCCTTTCTAGATAACATCATCTGGATAGGTAAGTCCTCCCAACTCCTTAACATCAACACAGTCCTAATATTTATGCTTTAGTTATGAATGGAATTTCATTAATAAAGATAGACCAGTTCTGGACTCCAATTCCCTCCTAACAGTGCAATATGTCCCTTAAAACAGTGTCCAAGATGACTTCTTGTTGAAACAGCTCCTATCCTCTTCGAGTTCCTTTCTCTTTATGATCCCTATCTTATGTTTCACTATCTTCTCACTGAAGAGAAGATTAATTATTTTTATTAACAAGCAGCAGAGATTGTCTAGCAGGTAAAGGAAGCTGATATGGGCAAGGTGTTACAGGCTTAAGAACTGAAGAATCTCCAACCACAATACTTGAGAAAGAAACAGGAGCTGGAGTAATACAAATGTAGCTGCACCCATAAACCTGATAGAAACAACACAACTGCAGTTCCTCCCTCCACTGGGTGCTACAAGCCCTCCTGCACCCCTGCCAAGCCATGTTACTGACACAATACCAGGGAACTTCTCTCAGTAGAGTCATTGATGACCAGGTGACTTTGTCCAGACTTTGTAGCAAACAAATAAGTTTGGTTATTCATTGGATAAATGAAATATCCTTTGTTAACTTCCTTTTTTTCAGCTCATTTATACCAGTGGTACAGTGAATACAATTTTCATGAAGTCTTTCCTATTTGGGGTAACACTCCCTGCTGTTATTAGACACAGATGAAATCAGCCTACAGGCAGGGCCCAGTGCTGGTGAAGTCTGCAATCAAATGTTCAGTAGTTATTTGTTACCTGCAATCAAATGTTCAGTAGCTATTGGTTACCTTAATTGTGAAACCTCTTATCTTGATCCTTAGAGGAGGAGGGGGGAAGAGAAAGAGCAGGGGTAGTGAGAACAGAATCACCTTCCAGACTTATTAAGAGATAAGATTGTTAAATGCATTCATTATACAGTGAGTGGGAAACAAGTTTTAAAGGCTGCTGAAGAGCTATTTGTAAACAAACACTGAGTGCACCTCAGCTCTGTGTTTATTCCAGTAAGGTGGGTTGCAACTAATCAATGAAGTCTGGACTTCCTGGTGTTATTTAGCCTTGTGGGGAATTATACAGCAACATGTGAAAGCCTCTGGATTTCATCAGGCCAACAACTGGGCAATGAACACAATATTCTGTGGGGCTGGTGGCCAAGGATTGCTGCTTCTTGTGTTTGACAGGACCCTTTGTCACCTGCTACTTAACTGTATCTCACATGGAAGAAAGAGCATTCTTTCAAGGGCTGCTGGGAACTAGTTACTTGCAATTCCTCTTATTTTGCACATTGCATACAAACCTAAAAAGGAGATTGGCACAAGACAATGGAGTTTAAAAACAGGAAAGAAAAGGTAGAAAGTCCTGACAGTGTACACTGTATACAAAGCAAGGGAATGCTGTTGCATGCTGTACTTTGAATGGGATCTCCTGGGCGAAAACACTGCTTTTTACCCTGTGTATTTGTGTTATGAAAATGAGGTTGAAAACTCTGGGGGTGTATTGATGTCTTTGCAGAAATTCAAATGGTAAAGGATGTACTGTACCAAGCTCAGGAGGGAGGTATCTCTAGATTTTATCAAGCTGAAGTGGAAACTCCATCAATTTACTGCATAGAATAAGTGGAGAACACTGAGAGATCTTCTACTTCTCTGTTGGTACCACTAATACTTCAGAATATACTTTCAGAAAATAAAAAACAAAAGAGAAGGGAAAGAGCAGGAGAGTCTGTGCAGCAGAGATGGTGTAGATATCAAGGTCAGCTCAGCTACCATCCAAAACTGACTGAACTTTGCACCTGAACTTGCATACACTCAAGATGACCAAATAAATCTTCCTTCCCTGAATTCTGAAAGAATTGGCCTGTGAAAGCACATGTATGATGCAAACAATATTCAATACTGTCTGTAATCCTCCAAGCAATAAAACTAGACATGGATCTCCTCTTTGTTACTCTTGAAAGACAGGAATGGTCGGGACTAACACAGCTGCTAGTCTGACCTCAGGAGCAGGCAAAGCCCCACCACATGTTTTAAAAGAAAAAAATACAGATGGGGAAGTAAATAGAAATAAAGCAAAAAGACCAATCTGTGTCAGTAATTAATTTAACTAAAGTAAGAAAGGCTTGAATCTGACCCTTTTTGCATAGAGGGACACATAGAGAACGATTTGTTGAACTAGACAAGACAGACCTTAGCAAAGCAATTTTCAGGTGAGTAAAAAACTGGTTTAAAGACACAAATTTAATGAAGCTATTATTAACCCTCTGAATTCACAATTCTGCAATCCACTGGAATCTCCTTTGGGAATGAGACTTCCAGTAATTACAGTAACCTTTGCCTTTTCCATCAAGAGGCTGAGCTCTGATATCCACATGATTGTATTGACACGAGTGGCTGTTTTGCTGCTGTCAAACCTTAACAGCATTTTGGTTTTTTGTTCCAGCTGTTTTCCCTTTTTGCTGGCCAGAGTTCCCTGGTTAGGTTACCTTGCTCCTAATATTAAGAACTAACAGGAAAGAGAATCTACTTGCATTTGTTTTGAGCTTCTGTCTGGGGAATATGGTACTTACGAGATGGCCTCTATCATATCCATTCCCATTTCAACACAGCAGTGTGCATGGTCAGCTCTTGCTTCTGGCAACCCAGACACACAGTAATAGCAATCACCCAGGATCTTGATCCGTAAACAGTGGTTCTCCTTAAAAAAAATAAGAATAATAAAGGAGAAAGAAGTATTCAGCTTATATTCATGCTTGCAATAGCTTGCCTTTTAGGGCAGTGAATATTTAAGAAATCCAGTGAACCAGCACAGTATGTCATTCTTGCAACAGGAGAATGAAAACAAGAGGAAACAAAATTATAATAGAAAACTTACAGCTGCAAGTTTATCGAATCTGGCAAAGAGCTCGTTCAGTGTCATGACCAGCTCCTGAGCAGTGCACTGGGAGGCCAGGCTGGTGAAACCCTCTATGTCTGCAAAGAGGATGCTGGGGAAAAGAGAGGGGGAAAACAAAAAAAAAAGTGTTACAACATTTGTTGCTGATATTTGTGTAAATGTAAATTGCACATAGAAGTCTGGGATGGGAAGGCATGTGGGGTGTCCCAGCCCCACAGCAACAAGGAGATAAGCAGCTCGAATGTACCTTAGGATGCAGCCCCTACCCCACCTGTAGCTCCCACGAGCTCCTCCCAGTAAGGCTGCAAGCCCAAATGTGGGAACCCAGATCATCCCTCTGGCCAAAAGATCCCGAGATCCAAAATGACCAATGTGCTGCCAAATGACAATTGCAGACCTTGCCAGCTGAGGCAAACTGGCAAGGATCTGCAATTAGGATATCTCTGCATAAGGATATCACATCACAGGTCCACCCAAGAGGGACTGGGAAAGCCCTGTGAAAGCAGCCTGGACTGTTTTGAAAGCACAATTATTTGAATCACAAGTATTATTAATGACTCTTTGATTTCAGTGAATCAATATTAATGTTGTGCTGCAAGGACAGCAGTGGGTTGTGGGTTTTTAAAAAACTGCACAAAGATTTTGTCTCATTGATAATTACAACATGGAAAATACTGACTGGCAATCAAACCCAGCCATTATGGCAAATTTAAAACTATTCAGTAAAACAAGCAGCAGACTTTATCTTTATAGATCCAAGATAAAATGTAGATATGCACACACAGTTATATAAATAGAAAATTCATGAGTTCTACTTGTGTATTGGAATATTTATCCAGTGGTTGATTTGTTCTTTGAAGTTGATTATTGCCATCAAGATGTACTTGGAAAAGAAATTAAAAGTATAAATAACAACCACTTTGGAATTGTTTCTTCTTTGTAAAATAAAACTCCAACACGTTTTAGGCAAATTGCAGAGGTATGTTTTCAGTTGGAATTCCCTGCAATGCCTTCAATCAGAAAGCAAAACCAACAAAAATATTTTCACAAGCATTTTTTGCAAAAATTCCAAAACACATTTCAATTCTGGCATGCTTTTCATATTTTCCTTCTACATTTCAACTCCAATAAATCACCAACCAAACATATTATTGCATTAAATACTTTGTTAGTCACACTGATGCTAAAATGTACAAGAGAAAAACAAGATGAATGCAGGGATGTCTGAATCAAAATATACTTTGCCATTTTTAAACACTTGAGAAAACACACAAAAATAAATCAAGATTCCACATATTTACAAATAAAAGTAAACCTCCTGAAGAAACACACTTGAAATCAAATGAAAGCTTAGACAAGTCCGTACTGCTCATAAGCAATTGAAGTACATGCTAATATGTAATGTACAAATGGGAAATGTCTCCAGTTCTATGGCAGTAACCAAATATGTCTTGTTGAAAGCACGTTCCTCTTCCAACATAGGGCAAATTGCAAATTAATAATTTTTGAACATGTTCACACTCTGCTTGTGTGCATGTTGCAATAGCCTTGTGTTAGAACAGGAGAAATCAAGATCAGCTGCTGCCCTGACATTCAGATTTCTGCGGTGTATCTGAAAATACTACACAGGGATGCCCTGAGCCTTCTCCCCATGCCTAATAAATGTGGATAAATGACTGAGGTTGCTCTCTTCATTCCCCATTTACCATTCCAGATAAATGGATCAGACATTTCTAGAAGTGGAATGGTGGCAATATTTCAACCACACAAATGAAGCAATCAGCAGAGCCCTATGGAGCTGTTCTGCACACAGATTTGTGTTAGCTAACCAAGCACCTGGGTGCATTACAGCCAGCCAGCTGTGTGACCTGCTCTGCCACCCAACAGCCACACTGCTGAGCTATCAGCAGACACTCTCTGGGACACATGGGCTGCAGGGAATGGAAAACCTCACCAGGGTATGGAAAGGACTGCATGTGAGATGGCTGAGGACTGAAGATGGAGAGGACAGACACACATTTGTGCCAAGTAACTGGAGAAAGAACAGGACACAAGAGTCAAAGAAAACAGTCCTTGACAACTGGAACCCAGCCTGAAGCCTCTGTCCTCTGCTCTCAGCAAGGTACTCTGAAAGCCACTAAATCCCATTTTACGCCTCTGCCCAATCTGCCCCCTCCACACACTCCTGCTAGCACTGCAGCTCCAGCAGCAGAGACTCCTGGCAGGTTTGTCAGTCCCAGCCCCTCCTGCAAGGGAGGAATGGGGACTGAGGAAGTTCTGCTCCTGCTGTTATTAACCCTTGTAACCCTTACATTCTGCCTGCTCCCTATAAAATACCCAACAACCCAGAAGTGACAAGGAAAAGAGTTGTCTCTTACAGCAGCCATCATGGAACAGCCCATGATCCTCATCCTGTGTTTAGTCAGAGCTGTTATTTGAAAAGAAGCTTGTTATATCTATGTGCTTATACACACAACACACACAGTGAGATGTCTGAAGCACCTCCAGACCCTGCCAGTGCATCTTACCCAGACTAGCAGCCTTAGAGGTTAAACACACAGATTCCCACTACTCTCAACTCCTTACTCCACGCTTCAGCCATGTCAATGACTACCCTCAGCAGTGAAAAGGTTTTATTACAGGACCGTGGTGTTGGTGATTGTGATGAAGGGCCCAACTCATACCAACTATTTGTCAGTCTTCAGAGGTCATGGCATTTCCTTGCTGGTGGGAGGACAATGCCAGTAACAGCCTCCCTTGTGCCAAATGGTGCAGCAAATGACAATGGGTCAAAAAAAGGTCAAAGGAAATAAATATTACAGCTATAAAATATCGTGAGATGAGTAAAGCAGTGGTTTAGCTGTACGATTAGCTGGAGCAGATTAGAAGGGATTGACCACACAATCTGCAGCCTGGACATCAGCAACTATTATCAGCCCTGAGTCCCAGTCCCTTCATCTGGGAGGCTACTGCTTTGTGGAAAAACCAGTTAGCATGTAATTAAAATGTTGTAATGGTTTCAGAGTTCTTGATATATTTTCCACTCCATCACTGTCTTCAGATTTACCATCTGATTGGGTTTTGTCCAGCAGTAACCAGGGTATGATCTCAAAAAATACAGAAAATGGTTTATTTCTGGGAAAGACAGGGAAGAAAAGAGGAGTTATCATTAATTTTATATGTCTTTCTAAATTATTTCTGTTTTATTTTGGTTGAAAAGTACCACAAATTGTGTTTTAGGGTAGAGGTGAATACTTTCCTAAGCTCCTATTTCAGTTCCTATTTCCAGCAAGGACTGGCTCAAGATTTCATAGCTGTACAAGGCAAGCTCAGTTTTGTGGCTGTTGCCCTGCATGGCTCATGATGCTGACAGGAAAAAAGGATGAAAAAGAGCCTGATGGCAGATCCTGCCATCCTCCCCTCTGCTTAAGGACAAGCCTGACACCTGCCTGGTCGCACCCAAACCCCAGGCAAGGGAAGATGAAAGGGAGATACAGGGACTGGATCACCCCATAGCTGCTGGCTCCTATGCATTCCACCATGTCTGAAGGGCAGCACAGGGCAGGCTGGGCTCATGGTTCCAGCTGCTGCTGCCATGGGAATGCCAGCTCTGCCTGAGCTTGGCTCTTCCCAAAACCACCAGGACACAGTGAACTGCAAGGATGTCTGGGTGCTCTGTGCACAGTGCCTCAACAGAACTGCAAAGGCAGACTGAGCTGAAATGGAGGGAACACAGTCAGGATGCAGAGACAAGAGGAGAAAATTCCCATCCTGCTGAGTTCAGCTTTCCCATTTTTTGGTCTGTAATGCATTCACACAACAGTTAAGATACCTGTTGACAAGCGGCTCTGGAACCAGCAGGAGCCTCAGTGCAACATCCCAGAGACCAACTCAGGTCTACCCCCCTACTGCATCAAGTCCTACCACTGCAGGTCCTTTGAAACTATCTCCTGTAAGGTGATCCTTGCACTACTGATGCAGAAGCACCACAGGATCTTTGGGATGGCAAAAGATGGCAGAGAACTTTTTTTGCAAGTGTGCAGGAAGGGGAGAGGTATGGCAGAAAGCAAAGAACATAAGGAATAAGAAGAGCTGAGGACAAGGTGGGAAGCAGGAAACCATGAGATGTTTAAAAACCACACACATCTACAGGGAATGATTTTGCAATGCAGACTTAAATGTCTGAAGCTAATACAGTTATTACAGGAGGGACACGACACAAGTTTCCCTGCAAATGCAGGATTATTCAAAATGCGAAATTAAATCATGAGTGCCTCTAATGTAAAAACAAAAAAACCCAGCCATGTTCTATTTCAAGCCATGTGCGTGCCATGCACGCCAGCCACAACATAAATCAAGCAAGGCAAGAAACACAAACCCTATCACCATCACAACGGTGATGCCAGTCAGGAATATAAACACCATGTGTTGCTGGAAACCAAACGCCACAGGCACTGCATGGGAAACAGAACAAAACCCCACACTCTGAGAGCTTTAATGCCTTATAATAACTGCAAAGTGCTTTTGACTGGATCTGAACCATGGTATTTTACCACAATGAACACTAGCTACAAGAGAAGAAAGAGTTCATGTGCCATGATGAAATAATCATTTTTCACTAGAAGCAAGCATTCACAAGCAAAGGTGTAAGAAGAATGCCACTGACTTAGGACAATCTGCCCTTGCCAGTGAGCTCACTAAGCTAATGGGGGAGGACAGGGTCTCAGGGTGCTACAACACCATCCGCTGCAATTGGTGTTGCATGCCATTGAGTCATTCTGTGAACAAGGAAGAACAAAGAAAAAGGATGGACCAGGATGAAGCTAATAAAACTCTCACTTGAAAGGCTGGGTGAAGCTCTTTACACCAAAGCAGGCTTTCAGAGAACCACAGTAATGGTGAAGTTGGAAGGGACCTCTGGAGGTCACCTCATTTAACCCTCTGCTCAAGCAGGGCCACCTAGAGATGATTACCAAGACCATGTTCAGATGTCTTGTGAGTATATCCAGGGTGGATATCCAGTATATCTCTTCAGCATTTTGGTAAACAAGTTAATTTTTACACTTGGACATCTGTTTAAAAGCCAGTTCCTCTCTTGCACTGTAAGCCCAGAATTATTTTCCACCTCCAGTGGCACAAACAAAGTATTAAGTTCATTCAGAAGTTCCTGGAATACACAAGACATCAAGATAAATCCCATCTCTCCTTCTTAGCTACTTGGGGATAGGATGGCACAGAGATCCTCTGTGTCTTCTACTCACCCTGTGCACAAGATAGGATTCCAGCTTCCAGAAACACTGAGAACATCTCATCATGCTCTTTCCCTACTGAATTTGACATCAGCAACAACAAAAGGACAAACCAAAACAAGCTGAGGACAAGTTCCCAGCAGTGCCACAGTGGCCATGGTCAGGCAGCAGCGTGTCTGGGAAAAGCAGCGCCAATGTGAGCAAGGGCAGCAGAGCCCACCTAGGGAGGGTGAAGGGGCCCACACTGATCACTGTGCTGAGTGACAGCCCAGGGACCAGCCCAGCAAGCTGCTTCTAAACCATCTCAGGTCTCAACAGCACATCAGCCTTGCTCTCTTGGGATGTCTGTGTGACAGGCTAAAGACATAGCCTTAGTAATGCAAAAAATGTTCTCCAGAACAGCAGGACATCAGACAGACCAGAGGTTAAAATTTTTCCTTTTCCTACAGTCATGGGAAAAAAGCAAACACAACAGCAAAAAGATACATGCTCTATCCTCAACTTATATGGTCATTTTGGAGAAGATCCATTTAGTACTGGAAATCACCTATTGTTTAAAATGAGTCCAAGCACCGCTGTGACACAGGAGCTGGCACAGCTCCCCCCTGGAAAGGAGGACTCCGTCTTGCACCATGTTCCACATTGAGATCATTCATACTGGCTCCCACTTGCTCAAGAGGGTGAGAAGAGGCACATGTACACAAATGTTGTGATAAGCAAACGAGTATTGGTGAGAGAGAGGAAAACACAAAGTAGGCGGATATACACAAAAAAACCCTACAAAACCAAACCCCTGAAAAACCGTGAGCCTTTTCACCTTTTTCTTTACAACAAAAGGCAGAAAACCTCAAAGTTTCCAAAAACGTAAAACAGGCTCACATGCCATATATGAAAACTTCACTCTGCAAGGCAATACTAAGTGAATCTGGTGGCAGCAAAAACCAGCCAAGAAGCAGGAGACCAGATGGCTCTGGGAGACACTGGTGGCAACGTGCAGACTGCCATCCACAGCCACTGCACGAAGACAGCCAGGCTCTTTGCAAAGACACAAACTGCAGAGCCCTGCTTTGGCTTGATTTTCCTGTGCTTGCTCTCAGGTGAGTGTTACTGGAGGTCAGAACTGCCTGAGGGGCTCATCTGGGAGATGTACATCTGCAGCACAAACATGCCACATTTGTGGCTGCAGCTCTGTCTGCATTAGCAGGGCTGGGAATGCCCTATGGAAAGGTTCTGGCCCTGCTGATGCTCAGGAGCTGCTGAGAAAAATGGCACCAGACTGTCCATCATGGTCATCTCCTCACCTCAGTGGTCTGTCCCTCACTGACAGCACAGGAAATGAGAAGAAATTTAGATCCTGAAATCACTAACCAGAAGGGGGAAAATGCACCAGCCATGCAAAGAAAAGTTTTTCCATGACCTCCCTAGGTTTGCAGTTTACAAGCATGAGTAGCATTCCCAGTTACTGGAATTTAGCTATAGCTAGGCAACATCAGTACTCCCTTTTTTATTTTAAACATGAAAAACTTGCTATCCTCTCCTTCTAAACATTTTGAGTTACAAGATTTTCCTATTTCAGCAGACTATATTTAACCAGATTGATTTTTCACTGGAAACAGGAGTAATAAATAGTCTTTTGGGAAGAAAGGCTACTTGAGGAAGGCAAAACCAAATAAAAATAGATATGCAGCAGCTACCAGCCAAACTATAGGTGTGACACACTATAGATGGCTTTGAGATGACTGAAAGAAATTTTAATCCTCCGTCATTGCCAGCTAAATTAGATACTTCTGTCTGTCAAACCTAAAAAGGAGATCCAACCATTCTAAATAAGACTTTGTGTTATAAAGAAGGAGGAAATTTAGACCTTTTTTATTTAAAAAGGGACTGATGGGAATGCCATTTTTTTTCCAATTTCTCTGGTCAGGGAAAAAAAATCATGTAAATGCAAAAGATGCCAACTCCATTCCATCTCCAAGGAAGCTTAAGAGGGCAAAGCTGAAGGACAGGGCCTTTTGCAGGAAGGACCCATGCACAGTGCTGACCCCAACCATGTGCCTTTGCTGTGGCTCTGAGCAAGCCCAAACCCACCCAGCTCTGCCTGAGCAGTCCAAAAGAGCTGGCAGGTCTGTCCAAACTGGAGCTGAATCCAGTCCACACCAAAATAAATCTCAGATGTTCCACAAGACAGGAAATCCAGAACTGCAGGTAAAAGAGAAAGGAAAAGCCATATTCTGGTTTTCAAACTTCAGGTGTGCTTTTTCCTTTGAGCATTCCTGCAGCCTGTTTTCTGAGCTTGGAGCAATCTCTGATATGAAAATCCTGCTGTAAACCAATAAGTAGGACAGCAGAGCTAAGAGAATTCTGAAAAAAGGGACCAGCACAGTTGTAATTCTGTTCAGGGCAGGAAGGCACTATTCCTTCCTGCCTTCTCTTTGAGACAATACCTTTCAAAATTGACTGAAGCTACAGAAGCAGCATGGTAAGAAAGAGAAACAACTGAAAATTTAAGGATTAAAGCAAAAGCAAACCTGTTGCAAAGGGGCCGTGTGCCAGCAATCCTCGGTTGTCAGAGGAGGCAAGAGAGAAATGTATTTTGTCACAGTTAACAGTTTCACAAGTGCATCCTGGCTCAGGCACATGGCACAGAGATGAAATTGCTTCTAATCAGGTTTGTGATGCTTTCTGTTATGTATTGCTCAGGTCTTTGTATTTGATGGAGAAAGAATGAGCTCTTCATAGCTGTGAAAACTGCCTTCAGTCTGTTCTTCTCTGGTATCATGGATATTCAGGCTAACAATGATGCTTTTGTAGTCCCTAACCAAAAAGCTGCAGTGATTCTGCATGCAGCCAGCACTTCAGTCTAACCGTACTTCTTCAATTTTTCCCAACATTCTGTCTTTTGGGATTTATTTACTTTGTCATTTCAGCAAGTCAGGGTTTTCCCTCTGGAAAGTCACTACAGAATGAAAACGTAACATTAGTATATAAATGTCATCATTTAAAACATTAAGGAGCAATTGTGCATTTCCCAAAGTGGGTAGGTAGCAAAATGCACAGACTCCCAATGGATCAGCTGAGAAGGAACAAGTGCTGTGATGTTCTGTGTACATGATTTCCATGGGCAGCTTATTAGATCAATAACACAAAGTGGCCATTTGGTGGGAAAACAGTGCTGAGGAGCACAAACATGAGTCTTCCTGCCCTTTTTGGAACAGTCAGCATGAGTGGACTCACTGTCCCCCCTTCTATACTTTAAAATGTAGTTGAGCAGTTGTGTTTTTAAAATTACACTGATGAAACTGTAAAGAGAAATGGGCCCAAAGCATTCAGAGAAATGGGCCCAAAGCATTCAGAGACACTTAACTGTGCACACTTTATAATGGTCACTTTTCTGAGAAACACTAATGAACATCAGTGGAGAGGAATTGTAAAATGAAGACATAATTCTTCATCAGGTACTTTGAAAGTTAAAATGGCTGCCCAAAGAAAATGGCACAGCTCATTAACTGAGGGATCAATGTAATTTGATTAATAAACAAATCTGATAATAAATTTAATAATAAACCACATTCATGTTTTCAGTGACAAGGGAGATTGGCTGCAATGTCAGAATCAAATGAAAAGGAAAAAATCCTGCAGGAAATTGAACTTGTTATCTGGTTGTTGTACACTGCATTAATTTTCCTTACTTGATAAGAACCAGTAATGAATAGATACCCTCAACTTGCAACTAAAGTCTCCCAACTTTACAAGAGCTATAATTTAACATTAAGGGTTTTTTCCCCTTTTTAAGATGTCACCTACCATCACATCTGAATTGCCCAGTGGCACTTAGGTTGATATCTATTTTTGGTTCCTTTTGGTGACACAGAAAACTCCAGCTTCCATGGAGAAACAAGGTAAATATAATTAAATTCTGTACAATTGCTATCAGCAGTAGAACCACTCCTCCTCAGAAGGCAGTTCAGGTGAATATAAGGATTTCTATGCAAAGATGGTCCTTGAACAGGAAATATAAAATTCCATGCACCTCTTCAGCCCTAACATATCTCATATTCCAAATACTTGGCATATTTCCATGATTTCATAGAGAGTAAGCAGCGACACTGAGCAACTGTTGAAATGCCATTGGTGCTAGAGAAGCAACAATACACTATTTTCTAGAGACAGCAGTATGGTCTACAAATAAAATACAGAAAGATGCTCAAGGTGACATGGGAAAACCCTGGCAAAGCATGAATGTGAATCCTGGCCTCCCAAGCCCAGGAAACATCCACACAAACCCCACTCCTGACATGCTGGAGCAGGAATCATGGTGAAGGCAGGTCTGCTCACTGCAAATGTCTCTCCAACTTTCCCCTAAATCTCCCCTGATTTTTGCACTCAGTGGTTTCTTCTCATAATGAAGCAGACATATAATTTTAACTTGATTTCAAGAGAATTACTGTAATTGCCACCAACAGAATAATAGATCTGCATATAAAGAAATGGCTTTTCTCTTGCCTTTTCCATTGGAAAATTTAATTTCTGTGTTAATGCATTAAGATATTTCACTAAGCCTTTTGCTTGCTACTCTCAATATTCACAAAATATTATTACCAAATGTAGTTTCTGCAAACAGCTATTGGTTTACCAGTGTTCTAATATCAATAAACTCAGTAGAATCTGACCAGGTCTTTTCTATAGCATAGAAAGCCACCTTGGAGACGACTTAAACCATATAATATGGTAATGTGTCTCATAGCATAAAAATAAGAGGAAAGTTGCTGTTTCAGATCTTTCTACATCTATGCAAAACCAGTCTAGCTAATTTCTGTTTACTTTCTATGCCAGCACAGTAGCAGCAATTTTGGTTTTCACAAAGCTGCATGGAATGGAATTTAAGTGCCAGGGAGGACACATGCCCATGTGAAGTCTAGCAAAGCTGGCAAGAAAATTGTGGCTGACGAGTCACAGGACAGACAGGCTGGGACTTCTCCCCTTGGGGATCTGGGGAATCCAGAGCCGAATTCAGTTCCAGAGAAGGAAGGAGTTTGAGCAAACTGCCCCAAGTGAAATGTCTGTTAGAATACCCATGTTAACAGCCACACTGATCCTGTCCCCAGCACTGACACATTCAGGTTTCTAACAGATGCCTGGGATTAGAGTGATTTGCTCCTCCAGACAGGAGTAGGCATGGCTGAGGTGAAGTGTTCCTCAAACAACACATCTGTGCTCTCCCTGGGGTCTGTGCTGGGGCTGCATGGACTGATGTGGCACCAGGTCCAGCACTGAGCAGAGCCTGGGGCTGTCAGGCACATCTGGAGCAGAGGGCAGTGGGAGGAAATGGAGCATGCAAACACAACACAAACCCTAAAGATCTTTGAACAGCCTGCAACTTGCAAGATGCTCACTAAGGCAAAGTGCAGCTGTGCTATTTGGTGCTTGTGTGGCTGGGTTAAATGTTCCTGCAGTTCAGATATCAGGAGATGATTCCCTATTCCTACACACCAAGCCACTCTCCGGAAGCCAGAAAATGCTTAGCACAGCTACTCTATTTCTTAAACACCACAATAAACAAACTTGCAGAAGTACTGGATTCTAATAGCCACTGCACAGAAAGAAAGCAAGAGGGGAGGAGGGGAAGTGCAGCAGCCCACACAACATCAAATGCTGGTAGGCTCAGTGCTAAATAGCAGATGATTCTTACTGAATAAGTGCCCTAGATTTTGCAAACAATACAGGGAACAAAAATAGAAACCCATTTACATATTGCTGTTAATAACTTTATTTATAGTGTCACAGCTAGAGCACAATAACTGCAGCCATGGCTTAACTTGAAAGCCATTCACTGTGGAGGAGTCAGACAGATACTGTTTTCTCAATCCTTATGCAACTGAAAAAAAATCCTGCTAACAACATCCAGTCACCAGAGTCCTTGTAAACAGAATATGAAAAGAAGTTAACAGCATTCAAATCCAAAAGCAAATCATCCCTGGGATCCTCTTGGCTTCTGCACCTTCTGGTTTCTTAGGACATGCTGTGGTTAATCAAAGACCACCAGAGCTAGAAACCCTGGTAAGCAATTTTTCACTTCAGTTTGAGCCTCGTGATAGCACCTTACAGGAATATTCGACTGCTGTTTAATTTATTTCTTTGGTTGTTTTTTGTTTGTTTGAATTAAGAGGTACAGACAGGGCTCAGACTAGGTCAGCAGCTACAATAAGAAACAGTATGTGTCCAGAATTAAAGAGAATCCCTCCCACATCTGTGCTGCCATCTACATGACTGTAGCCAAATCTTACCTGGGAGCCAAGATTCCTGCCAGATAAAATATCACTGGCCTGACACAAAACACTGGCATATCTTTAAGGTACAGAAATTTGTATCCTTGATTCCATA
Organism: Ammospiza nelsoni; assembly: GCF_027579445.1. NCBI lineage: Eukaryota > Metazoa > Chordata > Aves > Passeriformes > Passerellidae > Ammospiza > Ammospiza nelsoni. Next base: position 29,485,260 of record NC_080639.1, read on the forward strand.
GTATTTTGCAAATGCCTGCTATTTATAAGTAAATGGAGTGAAACTGAAAGCAAGAAAACCATCTCCTATGACCCATCACCCAAAATGTGAGAAAACATGGATCTAATTTTCCCTCTGCTTGAATCCAGCCTGAACTGGACAACTGGCTATTTTGGACTGGGAACAGGGGTGCCCTCAGGACCTCATGCTGCAGCTGCTCATTACATATAAAATACTCAGAATAATTAGAGGCAGAGACGGCGAGCGCTCCTCTCTACCCTGCTGATTATGGTGCACGCTGTGACATGGGACAGTGGGATTCAAGCTGCTGCTCCAGGGTTTGATTCTTTTATATAGAAAAATGAAACAGAATTAACAAAAGAAAATGAGGATGCCTTCTTCATTTATGGCCTCTCCTAGGAGATGTGGCCTCAAATGCCCTCTGGTACATGGGAAAACCAAATTCAGATTAGCTACCCTGGCAGTGGGCTCCTGATGAGCATGGTGTACCTCATCCCTTGTGCCTCTTCAGGTCTTTGCTACCTCTGTGTTGTCGTTTCTGCCACATGGAATGTCAACTGAATTATTAATTCTCTAGGTTTCCATTTTAGTGAGGAACAGGAAGATGCCCCTTTGGCCTGGCAGCCCAGGCATGCCCTGCTCGCTCCCCTGCACCCATGAGAAGTGCCCAGCACAGAGATTTTTTTGTGTGTGTGTTTGTATGTGTGTTTGTGTGTGTGTCTGTGTGTGCGTCTGTGTGTGTTTGTGTGTGTGTTTTTGTGTCTGTGTGTGTGTGTGTTTGTGTGTGTGTGTTTTTGTGTTTGTGTGTGTGAGTCTGTGTGTGTGTTTGTGTGTGTGTTTTTGTGTCTGTGTGTGTGTGTGTTTTTGTGTCTGTGTGTTTTTGTGTCTGTGCATGCTCCCTGCTGGCTCCTTAGGCACAGCTGCTCAGAGCCTGCACCACACAGACATCAGGACATTTCTGCAATAGGAGCCAAGCATGTCTGAGCTCTGATCAGCCTAACCACCAAGTCAAATTAAAGAACTCATTGTCTGTCACAGGTTTTAACTTTTCAGGCAAGATACCATTTTCAGTTTACTTCTTCCCCCACTGATACTTCAAGGAAAAGCAGCTCAGCAGGTAAGCTACACCTGCAATTTTAGTGTCCCTGGGCTTTGCAAGAAATTTGTAATCACTTCCAATTTCAACAGAAAAATTTTACTCAGTTTGCAGCTGAAAATTATAAAGAGTACTAGATAGTAAGAACAGAATATCACTTAGAATTTACATTCTGTAACATAGCTTTGTCTCTACATGAGACCTGTCCTCCTAAACTGTGACCTGATGGCCACCATGCCACAGAAGGGAAGAATCTTAGGGAAGAAAGGCGAGGACGTGAGTTTTTTCTCATTTTAAATTGAAACAAAGTAGAACTATTAAATGAAAAGGCCTCTTTTTCTCTTGCCTGGAAAGGAAATTAATCTCACAAAGGGGCTTACAGTAGTTTTGAATGCAATCCAGAACAAAAGGTTCCAAATGAAACAGAATAATTATACTTTTATGGATCAGCTCTTGGCATTTGTTGAAGCCTGATCTGTAACTGCAATGCTCAAGTTCCCCTGAGCAGAAGCCAAAGTTTTGTTTGTTTTGTTCTACAAATTGATTCTTATTAGCTCATTCTTTGGAAACAGCCATGGCACAAAGCAGTGGTGCATTGGTGTGCAGGTTCCTGGGAATGGAGGCTTCCACCAATTCTGCTATGGCACATAACTGTCCACCTGCTTGCATCTGGTTTCCACTGCCCTTTCTTTTTTCCTCCAGAGATCCTAAAAATTGGTAAATTTGCTCCTTTCTTTCCAATCTTTTTTTTTCCTTCCCCCTATTTTTTGCCTACCTCTCTCCTCCCCACTAATATCCCATCAGCTCTGTGACACAGGTTCCCTCAGTTCCTTCATGGTCCAGGGAGGTACAAAGCACTTTTCTGAATTGCTGCTTCATTCAGCACTGATGTATGGGTCTGCCAAGCCTTGGGGATAACAGAAATTAAATAGTTGTGAGAAGAAGGAGGGTTGTCCTAGTAACCCTCTATTAGCAGCATTCCCCACAGTGAGCAGGAATGGAGCCAGGGCATGATCACACTCTGCAAAGAATCATGCTTACATGAAAAAAACCTAGCCAAAACACACCATCAAAACACCCCAAAACAATGAGCTGACATGGTGGATTAAACTGTCACTACTGTAACTCTGCTGGGACAATTCCCCACTGCTTCCTACCTGCACCTTCCCCTTCATGTGGGAGGACAAGTCGTGCTTCCAGGTGCTTTGCACAGCTGCTGCTGGGACACACAGGCATTTACAGCTGATCCTACAACTCAACAAAGCCCTGGACACCCAGCCTTCTGCATGCCACTTACTGGGGAGGTCTCTGCAACAGGAGGCTAGGAGAAAATACTTTGCTGATGGTCACACAGATCCAAGTTTTATAAATACTTTTATAAATATTTATAAATAGCACACCAGGTTTTTCATCTTGGGGGATAAGTTCTGTAAAACTGCAGATGAGGAAGTTGATTTTGAATGTTGATGATCCTCCTATATGTTTAAGGCATCAATTTAGGAGGTTGATTCAAAAAATGGACATAGTTACTGGTCAAGAATCTCCTTAGATTTTCTCAGTGCCTTTGAGAGCCTCAGATATTTGCTAAAATCACACACAACAATCACAAAGAGGTTTGCTGGTCATGATATCAAGGAAGATAACACCTACAGTGCTATATTTTGGTTGCTTTTTAACTAGCATCACACAGACACTTCCCAGTCTCTGAAAGCTACCTGCAATCTTCCAAGTCCCCAGAATCTACACAAATTTACAAATCCTTATTCCCACCATTTAAAATTATGTTCATCTTTCTTGGGCTTTGTAACAAAAACACAAATGGGCACAGAAAAATCTCAGTTTTCTAAAAAGAGCCCTTCTATCATTCCACAGGGGCAATGCCATGCCAATGGGATGTGTGTGATGAAATTAATTAAACCTTCGGGTCTTTTGCCTCCTTTACTCTTTTGTGCAGTCCTCTGTTTCTCCTCATTTCTGTCAGTTTGTTTCTGAAGTGACCTGTTCTTAGCTTGGTTTCTTACGAAAACCCCACTAACAGAATTATGCAGACTGCACAGTCAGTACCAACCTCTCCCCAACTTTTTCACCACTTAGCATAAGGCAAAGCTAATAAAAAAGGGAAACTTTAGAAACTACACTATGACTTTCATTTACTGAAGGACATAGACTGAAGTTAGCAGTGGTACTAACTTGAGTCACAGGATGCCAGACCACTCAAGAGCTCTTCTCCATTAATTGGTTCCAGCTTTTGTCTCCTTCATTACTTATCCACTGTCAAAATTATACATACACCAGTAGGAACAGATGCACAAATTAGCAGCAATTGTTGAGGGATATAAATACAGTATAAAACAAGAGAAGTTAATCCATCCCCATCAAAAACTGTGTCTCTGTTTTATAGCTTCTGTAAGAGAGCTTCAAATAGTTTTGCAAAGTTTCCTGCATTACAGAATAAAAAGTTTAACTAATTTTTGCTTTTCAGTCATTATCATCTAGGGAGGAAGCAAAAAGGTGGGATGATGATTTTAATAAAAACCTCTTCAAATGTTACATAAACTCAATGTTCTTAAAACCACTTTGCATGTTAACTACATGACAAAGCAGTTCATCAACTGAAATCTCACGAAGTCTTTACAGGAGAAAAGCAACTCTGTAAAAGCAAGTCTTCACAAAAGAAAAGTTTTGTTCAGAGAATACTCAACTTTTCTTGTCAAGGTTACTCCAGATTACAGAGGACTGGGAGTGAATTAGCTGAATAAATGTAATATGATGGCGGTTTTTACCATAAATTTGATACATTTGTTTTTATCAGACCAATCAGCAGTCATACATTTTTTAAAAATCAATTTCTTCTTAGTACTACTGAAGAAAAAAGAGAATCCAGACAACCTTGATGAGTTAAAATTCTGCTCTGTAAACTTCTGCAGGCACCTTCATTATTCTCTCCAAATTACTCTTCACAGTATTTCATCATTAAAACATCTAACACTCTTCAATCCATCGCCCTGTGAACTTCATAGACCCTTGTGTACACTCAGATAGCAGGGTGTGAATTATACATCACAGGCCCTTCCTAATTGCTGCTGCCTGGCTGGTGGCTGCAGATCTGCAGTCACCTGGCAGGCTGCACCCCTGGGACCTCATCCTGACTGCAGCACACGTGCTCAGGACGGGGTGCCTTGCGCCAGGAATTTATCTGCCTTGTTCTGCACAGGGTACAAGGCTCACTCACAGCCCTGAAAACACCAGGGGCTCCCAGCAGGAACTAGGATCACAATATATTGCCAGCTCAAAGAGGAAGATCACAGAGCAAATGAATACTTCAACGAGTTAGCATGTATTTGTTCTTAAAGGTTGCTGTGCACATGCACAAAGAGGTAGATTTGCTAAAATACAGAAAACTGCCGTCCTTATTGGCTTAGAAGTTTTCATGGCTGAACCATCATCAGGATCACTCCCTTTCTGCTGTTCTGGTGATCCCTGTCTGGATCACTCCCTCTCCATTCATTATGGTGAGGGAGTGATCCTGGGTTGAAACATCCCCTGTAATATCAACACCCAGACTTACTGCACAGCTTTGAGGTTTGTCAAGGCTGCAATAAATGAATTTCTTTACATATGAATTTTAGTATGAATGAAAATCTCCAAAAGATAAGTGACTTTCTCCTCTCCAAAACAACAAATTGATTAGGAAGAGACAAGTGATTAGTGGTGGTAAGAGCAGAGTATTTCACCTTCATCCCTGGGTGAAACTTACTTCTGCACTTCGTCAAACTTATTGCTAACTTGAAAAAAAAAAAGAAAAATCTGCAACCTTAAAAAGCAAAGATTCACATCTGCCAGGCATAGGTGAAACTCCCAGGAGCTGGTTCTTGACAGAGAGAGTTCCCATTTAGGTAAAATTCCCTGCTGTCATTTGGGGAAAGATGTGGGCAGGCTCATTTCCCTCCTACTCACTTTTCTCATCCTACAGCTTCAACCAGAAGTTACAGCAATTAAATGCTCTAAACTCCCATGAAACCCACAGTTACCCCCACCTACAGGCAAAAATAACTTTCTACTGCTCGTGGGCACATGCCTTGAACAAGGAAAAGGAGGGAGAGGTCTTGCCAAGCCTCGATTCTGAGAAACAACCAACCAACCCATCAACACACTTTGGAGGAAATTGAAGCTCAGGGACTGGCACAGAGAGCAGCAGCAAGGATGGAAAATATGGATAAAAGTGGCTCTTGGGCTTTCTCCTTCTTAATGCTGGTCTTCTTTGTTTTTAAACAGAAGCCATCAATTTTCATTCTGCCTCCCCACAGAAAGGAAAGAAGACAAGGAGGAAGATGGATTATACAGTAAATATTTTAAAAAGTTACTGCTCCTGCCCTTTCCTGGCAATGAGGCCTTCCAGAGAAATTAAAGCTACACAGACTTTGGCTGAGATGAGGGACTGTGTAATATTTGAAAATATCCCTGTCAGAATTGCCAGAAATTTATACCTGCCATAATGTAACTCTTTTATTAAGGAGCATTAAGTCCTTCACCACCAAGAAACATTAAGAATGGATGTCCTGTGTGTGAGGAGAGTGGGAGGAGGGAAGAAAAAGATGTTTGCTTAGTTGAATTTTTCCTTAAATGTCCTAGTTCACAATTCCATAGAACCTCGCAACCCGGGAATTTAAAAAACTTCCTAAGCGACTAATAAGGCATCACAGCACCTAAAAGGTGAAGAGGTTTAGTTGACACAGCTGGTCTGAATACCCTGACACTCAGCCAAAATGGAACTCTTTGGTCATTTTCAAGGGGAGAACTTTTGGGTGTTACAATATCATTAAATCAGAAGACAAGTTACAAATGCTTTTCATTTAAAAAGCCGAAAGCAAATGGTCTTGTTTCATTTCTGCAAATGGTTTAGTTCAAGTTGTCAAGAAGTTTAAGAAACTCTGAAAGCAGGTTAATGTTGTTGAGTACATGATTCATAAGAATTATGTGAAGGGGTGAAGAGAGGAAACTGTCACTTTTACTGCACTTGGATGCCAGCCCTAAAATAAGCTTCTTGAAACAGTTCATTAAAGGAATTTCAATGACAAAGCCAACCTTTATCCGTTCACAGAGGACTTCAAGCCTCCTTTTATAGCACAGAGATTACTATATTTGGCCAAACCTAGATAACATTAAAGCCATTATCACTGCAGTGAGACACTATAAATAGCAATAGTAATGTAAAACACTTAAAATTCTGTCTGGGAAGCATGATAGATAAACAATATTATCTATGCATAATTTAGGGCTTGTCTATCAGCCATAATCTCATTCATGATAACATGAACAAATTTAGTTACATAATTCACCTTTTTGCTTACCCAAAATTACTTGCATAGTCTTGGGAACTCCTTTCCTGATGGCTTTTGACAATAGACTTTATATTTAACACACACACATATGTGGGAAAGGTCAAATCATGCTCTGAGGTTCTGGATTTGTCAAAGTTAATTCTCATTCAATAAATCAGGACAGGAAAATGTTTCATTCTCTGTTTAAAGGTTCTGTTCATGTGCATTGAAAAAGAGGGTATTAACCTCAAACATTTGCATCTTTGTTTTGTCACCACTAAAATTTTCAGAAGAACATGATCCTGAACCAAATTTTGCTGCCAAAAATTACAGGAAATTATATTTTCATTGTAGATAAATTAGTCTCTGAACTTTACTTTCCGTAACAATAATCAGGAGATTATGAACTCATTTGCAGGAAATCCAGATAAAAAGATTTGCTCAAAAATAGTTGACTTTTACCCATTCAGATCAAAAGTACCACAGTATTTTGCATTTAAAAAATCATCTTTCCCTTATGGAGATACAGCCCACCCTCTAAGGGAAGTGTACCACAGTAAGAAATATCATAGCAGAACTGCTCCTTATGGAAGGAAGACTTACTGCTGCTGCTTAAGGAAGATCTCTTCTACACAGGTTTAAACTGACTTATTTTTTCCTTAAACAAACAAGAAAGAAAAAAATAGAGAAGTGTGTAACCTCTTTTTCTAAAAAAAAAAAAAAACCACACAGAAAAACTCCACAAAAAAAAAAAAAAAAACCCAAAAAAAAAAAAAAAAAAAAACAAACCAAAAAACCTGAACCATGTAACCTAGAGTCTAAAACTAAGCATATAAAAGCAGAACTGTAAAGTTAAGGACACTTCATTTTTAAACTAGCAAAGAAAACCTACACACATTAACTTCACATAATTTTAGATTAACGTTTTCTGCTGGTAGAGTGGTTTGGGTTTGGTTTTTAATTAAAATTAGAGGTGGTCCCAAAAGCCCAGACCCAATCATCCCTGAAAATTAAAATATTTAATCTTGTCTGGAAGAGAATTTAGCAAGCCACTTCTCCCACACAAAATGTCAAACCAGGCTAAGTGCACCAGGCTGTGCTCCAGTGCCTCCTGAGTTCAAAGGACCCAAGTTAAAGCCATCTGGTTGGAAACCTCCAGAGCCTCATTATTTCCTTATTGACAGTGGGTTTGCAAAGCCACCTCACTCTGAAGATCCAGTAAAAATCAAGATGTTGCATTCCAAGCTTTAAGATGACAATCAAACTTTTAAATTAATAGTTAACAAAAATTCCCATCCATTATACTTTCATTAAAATCTGCCTTTATACACAATCTTGGGGAATGGCAGGAGAAAGCATCACTGAATACAGCTGATGGAGAAGGAAAACCCACAGCTCTGTGCAGACTTTCCCACTCCTGTGAGCTGCAGAGGAAATGCTCCTGCTGATAAATCATCAACAGGAAGCCAGATTCAATGGCTGGGCACAGCACCCTTGCACTGACTTCACATACTTCTCAATTGCCTTGACACAATAACCTTTAGCTCATAAAACCTTAGCTCTTATGACATTTTTGAATAGTGACAAACACAAACCAGAATTGCTTGGAGGGTTCTCCTCTCAAAAGCCTCTCCTTAAGCATTTCCCTATGCAAAGTAAAGAGCCTGCTTGCTTTTATTCAGCCAGTTCATTAATCAGCATCCCTGAGATGCTGCCTCCCCCCTCCAGGGTGTTTCTGTGTGCACATAAATGCTTCAAAATCATCCCCAGCCATTCCCACTAGAGGTGGTTTCAGTGCACCCAGGCAAGAGCAGAGGCTCCGTGCTGAACTCCTGGTGTGAAATGAGTCATTTGTTCCAAATCATGTTTCCTTTCTTCAATATTCGCACTTAGTTATTCATTTCCCTAAAGATGAGATGTTCCTGAGTTATTTTCTATTTGCTCTCAGCGTATACACTATTTTATTCCTATTTCTTATCTCACTTTTCCAGCCTTTTCCATGATTTCAGTGGGCTGTGATTTAGGACCTCACAGGCACAGACAACAAAGCCCACACTTTGAGGAAGATATAATTTATGTTGTTTCCTCTTAAGATCTTTTGAGACCTTAGAGTCCCTTTGCACTGGAGCTGGTTGGTACCTGCAAGGGCCTGATTCCTAAACACTCATTAGCATGAGGAATAAAGTCAAAATTCCTTGTAAGCAGCAGAAGTGACACTATTACATAAATGCTTGTATTATTCAATAAATATGCAAGATATGAAAATTAAATGTTTGCCAGAGTTCTGCTAGCTACTCATCAGGAACTGACTGGTGCACATAGCCATTTATGTATTTGTGTTTCACCTTTCATGTTTCTTCACAGCCATAGCTGAAAATCATAGCCCTTCTCTCTTTCTATACACTTAGCCATGTGCCATTTTTTGATGCATCTTTTGAGATCTCCATACCAGCCATTATCTTTGGTCTATTTTTCTTCCAGTCACAATTGTTATATCAGATTCCCCTTCCCCCTTTAAAATTTTTCATTTGCAAACTTAGTTCGTTTATTTATTTTTTGCATATGTAATCATATAGATTAAAATTTCAAATCAGTATCATCCTAAAGAGACAATCAGCTTTACTAAGATTTGACCACTGAACCACTTTCAAACCTGCAAAATAATGACATGGAAATTGATGTGGAAGACTAAAATACCATAGTCTTATGGCATGCTAATGAATTGCACATAGTTTGAATGTCAGGTTGACCTTTGAGTAATGGAAAAAAGTAATTCACAATCAGCATCTATCACAAGTAATTTACACACCTACTTGAACAAGCTCAGTGTCATTAAGGAAAAAATGAATGTGAAGACACAAAATGTAATTTACTGTAGACTCTCCCTGATTTCAGTGAGCTTTATATAAGACTACATTCAACACTGAGCAAGCTCCCAATTTTCTGCTTGTACATTGCCTCTCCCAGCTACCCTCAATCCTAAGGTAAAGTCTTAAAATGCATCAGAATTTCATGTGATTTTTTTTCATGTCAGCTATTGGAGGGTGCAGTATGTTAGAAACTCACTTTTACTTGTTAAGCCTAAAGTGTCAGAAAATATAATTCAACCACGTACTAAAGCTGCACGAGAGAGAAAAGCTACAGAGGGAGTTCACAGGAAAAACTCTTGTTGTAAGGGGAGATGGAAAAGGGAAGCTCTCTGTCCCCAGTCCCTGTGTCTCAAAAGAAGCATTTATAGACTGACAGAGCTGTTACACAGTTCCAGGACCTGGCTTAGCTGAGACATAAATGTTCTCCAAAGAGATCAGGTACAACAGCAGAGGTGAAATGCATTAAGATCAGGTTAAACTTTGCAAGTGCAGCCTATAAAACTATCAAGCTACCTGAAGTACTACATTATTGCATCTTCCCTGGGAAACTGGCCAGGGGAACCAGGAGATGCTCAGAAGCTCCTGAGGCTGGACTACCCCAGCAGCACAGGCTGAGTTTGATTTTGCATGACTTGCCAGAGATTGGATATCAAACTCTTCTCCTCATCCAGGTAGACCAAGGAGCAACACATTGCTGGGTGACTGAGCAGGTATCAAGGCTGTCACTAATGGACCCCCTGCTTGTAATTCCAAACTGCCAGAAACCACTCCAGAAAATGTAGACCTTAGCCAGGCTCTGCAATTCACCCTGTGGGAAGTGCTCCCAATTTTTAAATTGCATTCCATCATCTCTTATCAGAGGGGCGCTTGTAATTGTCCAGAAATAACTCACCCCCAGTATAACACCGTCTCAAAACCATCAACAACTACTCCAGCAAAGAAATAAGGAAAAAAAAAAAGGAAAACGTAAGGGAAGTTCAAGTAGCTTCTCAAAGAAAGATATTGTTTGAATGAGGCAATCCTTCCACCATCTTATAAACAAACTTTCAAAAGTCAGCTAGCGACACTTCAGAGCCTTTATACTGATTTTGGATTATGTGTCATTGACATCTTCATCCCTGGGCATTCAGGGCAAAGCACTGGGAGGGTCCCTCCTCCCCTATGGCTGGGAGACAGGCTGCTGTTCTTACCTGACATTGTCATGCTTCTGGATGTAGATCTTATGAAACATCATGTCTTCCTGTTTGGCATTAATGTCAGCTTTCATCTCCATGGCAACATGTCGAGGAAGTACAGAGAGCAGGAGACGCTCCTGTGGAGTCAGACAGATGAACCAATTAAAACACCTGCTGCCCAGTTAACAAACACACTTTGTTCCTTACTGGGGAGAAATGACTCATCAGTTTGGTGAGAGATGAGTACAGCCAAGCAAAATGGGCTCCATAACCCCAGGAGCTGATCCCCTAACCAGTCATATGCAATTGCCTTCCCAACCCCACAATAAGAATTCAGTGGTTTCAGAAGAAATGTATTATGTTGCATTCCAGGTGCACTGGGCTTACAATTCATGGTTGCCAATTCTCATGCCAACCATGCAACTCAAAGAGTGTCCGTGCACCATTCTTGGAAGGACTCTGATAAATGAGATTGTCTGACCTCCCACACAGTCTCTGCACACCACCACCAAGTCTTCCTTCACCTAACACCAGAGGAATGATACCCCAACACCCTTGGGCACTATTTAAAATTCCTTCCTTGCTTATCTAATTATCTAAGCACATTCCCCCAGCAGGCACAAACCTGCTCTTAGCAGCTAAAATGTCGTAGAAACGCCCCAATAACACAGCACGAGAAGTGCTACTGCTACACTTTAAACTGCTGGTAGTGCCCAATTGCATTAAGATCTGTAAACCCACCCACTCACCTACCAAAATTATTTTCAATAACCACAAACCATCAACAGTTTGTGGCTCTCCTTGCCCCTCAATTGGCACTTTCATTTACTGATCACAGATTTTGTGTGACTTTCGTAACATTACTTTACAAGCTGTTCCTACAGAGTATGCAAAAATTGACAAAATGATGACTTCCTGGTGATTTTCCTAAAAGCTCACATAAAAGCAAGTGCTTGTTATTATTCTAAATTTGATGCCAATTTCACACAGAAATTATAGAATTGAAATCTGCAGGTAATTTGTGCCCCAGGGATGCGTTTTTGTATATCAGGAATCACACCTGAGAATTCTGCCCAGAGCTGCATTCTATTCCCAGTCACACCCCGTGAAGTTCAAAAGGTTTTGCTATGGCTCATGAAGGTGCGGAGCATCTCCTTTGGGATCAGCTCTGCTGTGGTCTGGTCCAACCTGCAGGCAGTGCTCTGGAATAGCTGAAAAATCCCAAAAGTGGGATTTTTTTTTCTTGTGTCACTCTTTTCTTTATTTTTCCTTCCCTGCAGTGAGCAGGAGGAAGAGAAGGGCCTTCCTTCTTGATGACACAGAAGGAAGGTCCCCAGCCTTATCTAATAGCTCATTAATTCTCAACAACACAGGGAGCAGCAGGGTTCAAACTCAGGCCTCACTCAGAGGGGTCAGCAATCCTGTCCCAAGTACTCACATCACCAAACCACTTGTCCAAGCTGCAGTTATAGGCAGCTTTTTGGCTTCTAATTCCTAGCTTTAACTGAAATTTCACCATTTTTTTCTTCCTCTAAGGAGAGAGAGGAATCCTGGGGGAACCAGAGGAAGATGAATTCACTGAAAATGTGCTCAGCATGCACTGAGACATTTTATAGTCTGTAGCACTGCCCAGTATTTCTTTTAACCATAAAGAGAGCCTGCCTTCAGTCTTTGAAGAGATAGTAATAACACAGAAGATGTGTTGGAGGGATTTCTATCTCTGCTTAAAACTGCAGCAGTCATGAAAAGACACTTGTTTTTTAAAGTACTGTCACCATCACTAGCATACTGCAGGTGCTAACAGTTACATATCCTTATTTTTTTTTTTAAAAAGCAGCTCATGAATCATGCACATGTCCTTAGGCTTCTGTCAGCTATTGGTGCACTCCTTGAGTGGAAAAGCACAACACATTTGTATGCTTTCCAGAGTAAATGCTGCATACCCTGTTGTCATTTGCATATTCTAATAGGCATCCTCAAATGTGTGAAAGCTGCTATTTTATGTGTGATTTTACACATCCTCTAAATAACTTGGAGCTTTACAGGAGGTTTGGGGGCACCCACAGGTTTGGAACACTCCCTGTGGGCGCATGGGCATGGAGCATTACTCGCTTCCAAAACAGAGAGAGGAGCCTGAGTGTCTGTTTGGAGCATTCCAGGAGATTGTCACCTACATTTCCGAGTAGCTTTTACTTGAGAGCCCCCACCCCTACTCTTCCTGGCACCACAGGAACTTGCCAGATTAAATCACCAATATTTTCAAGACACTTGAGATCTCCAGGAGCTGCACTACTGCTGCTCTGAGCTAATAATCAGGACATGAGATAGGCTCATCAGGTGAAACAAATGCACGTGGCACAACATCCCTTCATGCAGCTACTAATTAGGAGGTTGAGCTGTGTTACAGAGCTGAGCATTATCTTTATTCTGTTTGCTTGGAGTCATCACAATCACTGAAAATAACCTCTGAAGGAAAGGAGAAGGCTATAACAGGAGGCTATAACAAGTGCATTTGTAAGGCATAAGCCACATGAAAAGGCCTTCAAAACAACACAATCCCTGTGTTTTATTTCAAATGGAGCAGAAAAATGAGGGTCTCCACTAGAGAACAATTTTCGTTTTGCTTCAATAACTAGAAAGTGCTGCAGCCCTCGCTGTAAAATCCTGTATTAGGCACCAGTGAGGTGACCAGGACTGGTGTTTTACAAGGATAACAAGGCAGCATTCTGACCTGATAAAAATGCAAGAGCAAATCCATATATAATTCTCCCTTCAAAATAACATGCAAGTATAGTTCCACTGAATTATACATTAAACAACTGCATCCCAAGGACAACTAGTCTCTAAAACAGGCACATAGATGAAGGAGCTCAACACAGATCTACCCTGTTTACATACGTACACGTGGATATATTTGTGCATGGGCACACTCATCCTCACAATGACTCTGCAAAGAAATTTTAACTATTTATGAAGTCCTCTCCCAAGATGACCTCAAATCACTGTGAATATTTAGTATGTTAGGATTTTCCATTTCTCCTCAGATATAGTAACAGTTAGTTTTTACCAGAAGTGATGCTGAGATGAAAAAAAGGAGAGAACAACTTTACAGAGACAGAAGACATGCAATGCTAGAATTAAGACAGTGCAGTCCCAACAACCCATCTCTTACCCAAATGCTATTTGCTCTCTACACAATGTGGAGAACACATGATTTTTCATCCAAGAATATTTTGTTTTGGGCAAACAACACCAATTCCTGTTATGGCTCTGTCCTAGCTTATCTCAAGTAATGAAATCACAAGTCATCTTTTTTCTGCATTGGATATTCTGGAATTTCTATTTACTTTTAGGCTAATTTTGGGTGCTGTAGATGCTTAATAAAGGAAAATACAAGGTCATTTGCCTGAGAAAATCTGCCTGCCTTTATAAGAGAACAGCACACAGGAGCACCATCAATCTCCAGAAAAAGACAAGCAACTATAAATAACAGTGTTGGGCTGTGCAGTTGTGTTTTCCTCCACCCCTGTTTGGACATGTGGGCTGAGCTGTCCTTATCTGTGTCTGCTGTCACCTCGTGCTTATCTCAATGCATTATGCATGGAGTCATCTGAACTGAACCTGGAGATCAATGTCAGCCCAGGCTGTGGCAGCAAATAATCTCATTAGGAGTCTCCAGCTGCCAGGACCCACAGCCACTGCTGCAGGCACTGAGGAGCACTTGGCAGGGACTGGCTTTGACCCATGGTTTTCTGATGTCCTGGCTATCTTATGTGTGCTATGCTTCCTGGAGAGGGGGAGAAGAAAAAAGCATCAAGACAGGGCATTTGTCAGGGCTGCTCCAGGGAGCTGCTTCTGAGACAGAAGTGCCCAAATGCAGCAGAGTACAGGCATCTGAGCCACACTGCTCAGGCTGCCTCTCAGCAGGGAGCACAGGGCTGAAATCAATGAGTAAAATGGCACATTCTCTTGGCTCAGTCCTTTCCTCCACTTCAAGGTGTGGAAGGAATAGGCTGCTCATTTCATCTTTCTGATACAATATTTGTTGCAAAGGAAAAAGGAGTCTTGAGTGTGAATCTTGTTTTCATACAGAAAGCACCAAATAAGCACATGCACATGTTATTTCACAGTAAGGATTGAACAGCAGCTATGTCAGCCAGAGGTACCTCATGAAACACTGCCAAAACACAAATCCATAGATGCAGATGGGCTGAGACATGAAGGAAAATGAAACTGAGTTGCCACAAAGATGCAAAGACTCCCCAGCTGATTAATTCCCCCGACCTCTCCCCAAACCCACAACCAAGCTCTGAGATATCTCCCAAGGGATGAGTGGAAGTCCCATTTCATGATTAATTTCAAATTGGACTGAACAGACCACTATGAGATGTAGTGCAGGGCAGAGATGTGTGTTAGTTAGCAAGGGAATAGTTAAGCTGCCCCAAAAGACCTTCTGTGTCTAATTCTGAGACACAAGAGATTCATTGCAAGAGAACCCACAAATGAATTAGGGGAGCACATACATTCAGCACCCTGACAACTAAGCTGTATGTTGGCAGCAAGAGAGCTTTTTTAGCAAAAAAACAATGAAGCTCATGATGAATCCCAATTTTTGAACAAATACAATTAATTTGAAGACAATAGGATACAGAGAGGTGTGTAAGCAGGTAGGAACCTTTGATAAAGGAGGGAAGAGGATCTTCTTTGGAGGCATCAAGGAACATTACATTGTGTGGACCAATTCTTGCCTGCCTTACAGCTCTCTTTTGGCCGTGGCTTGACATGACAATCATGCCAGGCTTTGACCTTACAAAGAGGGTCAGTCCAAAGCCTGTGTGTTGCATCTGCATTTAACACTTGGCAGCAATGATGGGTGCAAAATCTATGCAGACTCTTTGTGTAATGTGTAATTTTAATCCACGGAGCACATGCCACTGGATATGTAGCTTGTCTCTGGAAAAGTCCATCAGAGTATTAGACAAGAACTACACCCCTGAGCTTTCTTCCAAACCCTTAAAAATCCTGTCCTCTAACAACAACCTATTCTTGCCTGGATTACTCATGAAGCAAGAAGCCTGCAATGCCATCCTACAGGAACAATTTGCATGTTAATTCTGTTTCAGCATTTTCATGCTTTATTTCCAACTGTTGCTCTTACCTGCTGCTGGTTTTCCCTTTGAGAATGCAGCCTGGCTTGTATGCATTCCCTGGTCTCCTGGAAAGCCTGTCTTTGGGACACCTCTGCTGGGTAGTGGGTACACACGCCTACAATGTTTGTACAGGAGAAGATGAGAACATTGGAGACCAGCTGCAAAAAAAGAAAACAAAAAAAAACAAAAAAAAACAAAAAAAAAAAAAAAAAAAGAGAGAGAAAAGAAAAAGAGAGAAAAATATTTGGTTACACTTTGGAAAACTGCCATTGGTAACAAAACACCAGCCAGAATCCAGCCCCTTCCATGACTCCTTAAACAAACACATATTTAAACCTCAGGCTCTTAATTTTAATGAATTTTATCTCTCTAGTCTTTAAAATATAAAACTTCCATATATGACCTCAAATATAGGTTCTTTCCACTGTGTACTACTTCACAAATAAAAGATACAATTTGACTGGTAATTCTGCAATCTTGCCTTTGGTTATCTATTATCTGGGAACTACTGAGACACAAATCAATCTAAAGTGCATCATTGCTCCATCACTGGAGGTCACATATAACTCATGCAGAGAGATCTGGCAGAGGAACACTAATATTTTCATGTTTGTGCACCTACATATTTGGCTCAAAAACATTTCAAAGGTACACTAACCATTGTTTTGAAATAGTGCTTAAAATACTGAATGTAAAGTGTTGGTATTCACAAGGTTTCAGAGTTGTTTTTATAATCTAGTTCCAACTCAAAATTTTATGTTTCTAGATAAAAACATATGTTTTTTACATTTCTATGGATGAGTACAGAAATGAGTTGCTAAGTCTGAAGCATATTTCAGTTGGACAAGCATGAAGGAAGAGCTATATCACTCTTCCACTCCCATGCATGTTATGTTTTGTAAGGAAGCAATCACATAACTTTTGCTGAAAACTTGTGTTGCAACCTTTTCTTTCCCAACTATTTTTTAATAAAAAGGAAAAAATATTCATGCCCATTGCTGGTATTTGTTTCAAGCAGAATGCTCAAAGCCTGTTCTGATGGCTTAATGTAAACATTTCCCTTAGCAGAGGCCAGTCCCCATAGGACTTTTTGAGACTTGCACAAGCTGGACTGGATCACCCTTTGAGGACAGACTTACTTGTAACACCTCTGATCTCTTCCAGTGGAAAAGACAGTCAGACCTCCAAGATTCTTAATAATACAGATCTTTGCTCTATTCCCTAATGAGCCCAAATATATCCTTTGCCTTTATTAATTTTTTACTTGCAGAATAAAAAAAGCAGTTTCTAGCCCAGCCCATTCCCTGAAAATATGGAGACACTCTGAAGGGCAGGAGAGCTGCAGGGCACCCCTCAAGCCCTGAGCTCACAGGGGGTGCTCAGAACTCCCCAGACCAACTTGGACACCATGGAGGAGAGAGGAGCTGCCTCCATCTCAAACATGGACTCACATCCCCAGAGTAACAACCTCTCCATAAAAATCTGACTAGTATTACCCCAACTGTCTGATTACATTCCCATGCTAAGGACAGCAACAATTCTTTTATTGAGAACTCCAACTCGAAACAGGATTTAGACAGAAAAACCTCATCTTTCAGCTCAAAATAAGCAACACCATCAACCACAGGCCTTAAACAGTCAGGTTGTGCTGTTCAGGGTGTGTGGTTCATACTGGACACTGAGACAGGGAGTACAAAAAACACCATCAGAACTGACACTATTGATAACATTTTTGGAACACCAAGCAATTTAACTTTTCTGCACTCACTAATGTCACTATACACAAACCCAAGGGACTTCACAGACTGATTTACAGATGACCATGCTTCATCAAGTTGGAACAAAAACTATATTGCAATGTAATTTTCAAGTAGTGGGGGGACAGGTATCTGTATTTATTCTGTTTAGCTGGAGCTCATTTAAATTACAGTATGGCATCTTTGCAACACCCTGAAACACAAGGAGTGAAATTACTCTGTATTATCTCTGTTACTGTGTAACTTTTCTGTGAAAATATTAAAGATCTGCAGAGATTTAAAACTGAAGCTCCTTTTATTTGCAGCCACACTTGTTAGTGAGAATGAGAATTTTGTTCAATATCTGTTCACAATAATTTTCTACACAGCCATTTTAAAATACAATAAAGGAAAAAAAATCCTAGGAGCAACCATTTTTTTTTTTCACAGTCCTCTGTCTTAACAAAATAAATTTATATCCTGTTTGCCAAATGGTACTACTTGCTTATCAGCTTCCTTGCCATTTTGCTATGGTAACCAGCTTCAGTCCCAGGAGGAAAGAGATGATGTAGATACTAAAAATCTGATTCCCTAAGCTCCATGGCCTGAAAAGTAAAAACATATTATGGCAGCTATTTCAGACAATCTGTGCTTGAAGAGCTGTTCAAGGCAACGGAAAGATAAAATTGTCTGTTTTGTAGTTGACTTCCTTCCCCTGCCTAACTAGAGATTTAAAGTAAGAAGATTGCTACCTTTCTGCTTTTGGAATACAATAGTTTATAAAGACCATTTAATTACATGTAACTCCTAGGTAAGTTAATAAACCTGCCTGCAGTATTGGCACATGTGATATTTCATAAACTAACACGTTCACTCCTCCATGACCTGGGTGAGGCAGAGAAATGCTGCTCTCCTGCTGCCACCAAGGCAGAGCTCTTCCAAGGTGATTCAGCACCTAAGGAAGAGCTGTGTGCTATGAGGGGCTTTCAAAAACCACAGTGGCTCCTTAGTGCCACTGAAATAATAGATCCCTCCATCTCAGACAACAAAACAGTTTCCAGTGGCTTTGATTTCATCGCACAAACAGAGCACTGCAACGCCTTTGTTGAATCTCCCGCAGGAAACTGTTTTCAATAATTTTTTCCCCTGGTGACTGAAAGGGAAAAAAGAAAAGAGATGGAAACAGTTTAGTTCCACATGTTCTAGGAGTTATGAAAACCTGGTATTACAAAATCAAAATGGAGAGCTAAATTTGGCCTGACACCAGTGCTATAAAATTGGTGTTTTGGGCACCTCAGGGCAAGCTGAGGAAGAAGCAGGATGTCTCAGTGGCCAGGAGAGAGCCTCCAGACCACCACAGCAGAAAAAGTATCAGCTTGCAGCAATACTGCCACACTTCCCCCTGCTGTGTTTCTATTCGATAATTCTTCAAACACCAGATGCTATTCAATATGTAATTAAGAGACAACAACATGCTTAAGAGAAATAGCATCAAGATAAATTTAGTTAGTTCCCTACCTCTGCCAGAGCAAACAAGGCTGGCTACTGACATGAGAAGGTGGGCCATGTTCCTTGCAATAGCATTGCTTATTATAAAAGTCACAGCTTATGTTTTTTTTTGCCAAGTTACTCTGCTTTGGTGCACCTCTGTTGAAGAGGCTCAGGGTTACTTCTGCTCTAAGATCACAGCATTAGGCTATTCCTTTTAGTTTCCAACACCACCAACCACTATTCTGTTTTTCTATTTATTTTTCATTTAAATCAAAATATTGTTTCAATATTTTCATAAGGTCCTGTTTTGCAAACAATTACTTTTGAAGCTTTTACTGTGAAGCAATAAAACTGTCACAAGGAGAAATAAAGCACATATATGGAGATTTAGAAGTCATAGGAAACAACCTGCAACAAACACCAAACTATGTACCCCCTCTTTCCAGTGTGACACTGCTCTGCCTCAGCTTTCCAACTCTCATGATAGTCAGCCAGTAGCAAATTGTTTGCTAAAGTGATCATCTGTGCAACTGCCAGATTAAAAGCAGCTAACACTTGACTTTCTAAGCTGCATTTCAAAGTGGTTGTATATTGAATTAGCAAAGTGGTCCAATTATTAATTGCAGGGGCAGACACTGAGATTATCTTTACTTTTGAGAGTTACTTTTTAACCTTTAAAAATTATTATGAAATCTTGAATACTTACTGTAAACAATGTAAGAACAAAAACATGACGATTACAAAAGCTCCAACTATCCAAGACAATTCTGCTACACCAATATGTGCAATCATGAATTAGAAGTATGGATGAATTCTAAAGACAAAAAGCACCAACATTATGAGAAAGTGTTATTGTTATAAGATATAGCTGGTGCTGTTTTTTAAACACTCTCCCTGAACTGCAATTAACCCTCTCTTGCCTCTTTATACACTACTGTCTAATAAAAAAATTGGAGCAGCTACAGAGCCAAAGGCATAATGAAAATTAAAATGAAAGACAACATCAGCTGGCTCCAAGATCAAATTACTCGTGTATTTGTGTTGTATATACAACAACATCTTTCATTTCCCAGAGCTACAGCCAGCAGAGTACTAAGATAGTGAAAATTTGTAGATTATGCTAGAAAGATAATTAAACAGTTAAAGTCACATGGTCTTCTCCAGTTTTTGGCTAGTAAAGAACAGTGTAAGTACTAGTGAAGAAATCAGGAGGTTTCAATTTCAAATGTTGCAAGTACTTCTACTGAGTAACGAGGGAGTAAACTGCAATATCCAAAGATTACACCAATACACCAGAGCCTCAGAACAAATTTTCTGAAGGTGCTGTGTGCTGCCTTCCCTCTGTTCTGCTGCTGCTGCACAGCAGCCACTGCTTGGATCTTGAGCAGAACAGAAAAGCAGTGACAGCCACCACCTTCCAGAGGCTTCTGTGACACAAGAGCAGTGCTGCTGAAGCCAGTGTCACGAGTTTAAATGCCTCCCTAAGTCATAGCTGAACTATTGCAAAGCAGCAGAATTCTTTAGAGAGCGATGTTCTACATGTGCACTAAATCTCTTCAGCTGATGGAGAGAACAAAAAATGTCTCTGCAGAAACACTTCTGAAACTTTTCTGATGTGCCTTCTGTTTGGTGAGCCGACAAGGAACAAAAGCTGCCCACTTCACTCTTTCAACTAGATTCTATATTTGGCACAAAGTTACTTGCTGAGAGTGACCTGTGGTATTTTGGCTGAAAACACTAAGAGAGCCTTTATGCCACTTGTGAATATCTCTGTTCAAGGACTGCAGTCAATAAAAACATTCATCTGATGCCATCCATTCTGTGCATTTCAGTGACCAGCTCACCTTTCCAGCCCCAATGTACACTGATCCCTCAAACGTGATGCTGTTCTCCCAAATGAAAGCCAAACAAGTATTTTGCTCCACATAAGTTCATTCTTTCCTTGAAAAGGAAAATAATTACTATCTAATTTACCTTTTAAATACATAGCTGCATGTGGAGACATAATACACTATAACCCTAACCCAGAGGAAAAAAAGAAAGATATTTATGTTTTTCAATTCTCTTAATTGTTTCAGAAGATATAAAAATCTTTGATGAGGCATTCTTAATTGTAATGCTTTCTACCTTATTCTATATAATTTTAATTCATTTAATGATTGTTGCAACTGCAAACCTTCTGTGCACTCTTGCCCAACAATATTTGTACTGTCATGCAGAATACAGTATTTATGATTTGGGGTTTTTTATCATTAAAACCTTTAAGTCCTACTTTTATTATTAAAGAACAAAATATTATTATTACAGATTTTTTTAATAAAGCTTCTAAAAGGAAAAAATCTTACATAAAATGGATAAATTCTACTTCCCTAACAGTGTTTTATTAATTTTTCTGCTGGAATTTCATTTTCTTTCATTACTGACTGATAAAATTAAGAAGTGGAAAATATATTGTCCTAACCAAATCTTGGTGTAACATCAGCTAAAAGAAATATTTGTGTGTCTAAGTTTTCCTGGAACTCTATCACAACCCCAGAAAAGCATCCTTTGCATGGTGGTGGGGGGAGGGAATGCTGCCCTTCTCTAGCAATAAAACAGTAGGGAAGGAGATTCCTGGGTCTGCCATCCACCCTCCACAAATCTCTGCGGCAAACAAGTTTTTCTTCATCTCCACACTTAACATAATTTAAAAGGTACAAATCAGCACTGGTTTTCAAGAAAGGATCCTCCCTTGATGGTGATCCAGATGAAGCCAGGCAAAAGCTGCCTGGGCATTCCAGGGAAACACCTTGGCCCTTGGATGCAAGAGTGAGACTCTGAAACAACTTAGGGGGAGGCTTCCTCCACTAAAACAGGAACATTTCCCCTTTCCTTTCTTCTGCTGACAATTCAGCCCCTGCTTTTTAAATTTAAATTACCACCTAAGTCTTTGCAACCAGGCTGTCTCCTTGAAATCCAGTGACTTCTTATCTTAAGAGATGGAACACCAGCCAGATGCTCCTGCTGAGCAGAAGCTGCAAGTTTGGCCTGTTTCAGATCTGCTGTGGCAGCCTCCAGAAGAAACACCATGATAGAAATGGAGGACCTGGATTGAAACACATCTCATGAGCAGTACTGTGCAGTGTTTTTAACAATTTAACCCTCCAGCTCACTTAACCTGACCCTAGTAAAGAAGCATTTGTACCAGGAGTGAATTCATCTCCCTGGAAGTGTGTTTATTTCTGACCCACAGAGGTGACAAAGACTTCAACAACCAAATAAATTCTTGCCAAAATAAAAACCCTTGAAACAGGCCTTGAAACATGAGGTACTTCTCCTTGAGGATGTGAAAGTGGATGAAAGCTTCTAGACTTTCTGTGCATGACTCACAGCTGTCATTGGGTAAACATCTTCCCATAAAAAACATGTCAAGATAATTTTGACAACTGTACAACATTTTCCCAGATGCATGAGAGCTTAGGCAATTTAGACAACGACTTTAGTTAAGAAAATTAAGCAAAGCTCTGATATTCCAGCAAAATCAATTGTTCTGTGAATGATTGTAATAACGTTTGAGTTATTTTCATGCCAGTCCCACCTGTCCCTGTGCTCCCAAGACACGAGGAGTTGGTAAGATAAGAGATACAATAGGTATTAATAGAAAAATATTAACATTAAAATATTTAATTAAAAATATTAATTAAAGTAATTGAATAGAAGCTGGATTAAGATGTCTGGTTATCCAGATTCTGCACAATGTCTCTGAAGCTAAAGGGAGGTCTAATCAATGAGGAGAAAAGTCAAGAAATGTGCTTTATTCATCATTTATATCCCATTTCCTTCTCTATCTGATGGGACAGAAGACAAATGCCTAGGTTTTCTATCAGGCTCTCTTAAAAATAGTCTGCTACACTGAAACACACATGAAAGTCCATTAATACACACCAACTAACTCAACCAGCAAATACATAAACTGCTCTAAGCCATGGTGGAAGCAAGATTATGTTTACTTTCCTTTTCTGTATTTTTTTCCCCTTTGGAACGGATTGTGCCTGGCAGCCATGCCAAGTACATGATCTCAGCAGAGGAGACTTGTGAGGTCCAGGATCCCAGTCCTTCACAGTCACCCCCATGGCTGCCACTAAATCCCCTCCCCATCCTCCTGCCCAGGGGAGCTCTGCCTCTCCCAACACCCTGCACAGTGCCAGCAAATGCTCCACAGAGAATGCCTGAGACTTGTGCTTGCATTCAATGGCTTTGGGAGAAAATGGCTGTATTAAATAGGCAAAATCATGAAGACAAACATCCCTCTGCTTCCCCCTGTCACAGTGAATCCTAGTCCTTAGTATTCCTGGGAATATTTCAGGGGGCCCTGGACTCAGATACAGGCAATGCATCACGTCCCTTATCTTCCATCGTCATTTAAGCATAGGAGTCACCTCCAGGTCACTGGGAAAACAAAAATATTTATCTAGTTACATGAAAGACTTATTTATCTGGGAAAAAGGAACATTCTCCACTTGCTCAGCAGGCAGAAATGAGAGCCCTAAATATGGTCTGTAAGATATAAAAATTACTATTTCCCAAGCATTTAGAATGTGTGTTTTTGGGAGATGGTGAGTTAGACTGGTTTTGTTTGTTTGTGTGGGAAGAAATGTAAAATTGGAGAAAGAATGGAATACAGATGGGTATTTTGGTTTTGATTTAAAAAATACCTCCTTTCTTCTTCTGTTGCTGGATTGCAAATCAAACCAGAGCAGCTTGCCCACAATCTCTCTTCCTTCCTATTAACATCCCTATCCCAACATATATTTTTAATAAACAAAACTTCCCAAGCACCACCAGCAAAGTTTGAACTCTTGAACTGAAGCAGTGGCTTGCACTAGATGAGGTGAAGGAGCAGCATTCATAGGAGATTGCAAAGGTTGTGCACAGCCACCACAAACATCCAAGCCAATCTGTGAGGGACCTGGCTGGATCACATCCTCTCCTCCCAAGGCTGCTGTGGGTTTTGCCAGCAGTTACAGTAAACTGGGCTCACTTCTGCACCACAGGGGCTGCACACAGGTCTGAGATTTGTTATCACATCTGGCTGCTCCAGCAGCTGAGTATACTGATCTCTAAACAGATTTGGATTCAGCAACACAAAAACTCAGTAAGCAAATTCCTGACCAAATTTTAACTGAGCCCAGTGATCAGCTCGAAGGAGCATTCCTTGGCCTTCAGCTTTGTCACACTGAATTTCAAAGGTCTACACTAATATAATAAAGATTTCATGGAGAAGCTCTGAAAGACACTTCAGAACTGTTTATGAAGGCAAGGGTAAAACAACCCAATGACATTGGTTATGATTGGCTTTGTTTATAATACAAATTACAACATAATTTAGCCTGCCTCCATTTCACTGTGCACAACCCCTCTCCTCTGTGCCTTTGGAGCTGCCCTACTGCACTCTCCATGAGTCTTTCATTCTGCCACACATTTACAACAGTAAATCCTATTTGTTTCCACCTTGCACTTTCTCCTCAGCTCCCCAGCTCTGTTTGTCCCCAGACACACACACAAATGCCTCACGACTCCAGGATCAAACCAAAATGACTGCTTGTAAATTAGCCAAGATGAACCTTGTTCTGTTCCAATAGCATCAACAATTTGGTTACTCACTACTATGTGAGTTTTTCACAGCATATTCTGCAAGTCACAATTTACATTGCCTTGCAGAATCTGAAGCAAATAATTTCAAGCTAAATTTTCAAGGTATATGCATTGGAAACATTATCCAAGCCCCATACTCCAAGATTGCACCATTAATTTCTGTAAGTATTATGAAATGGCAGGAAACTGGATTCTTGAATCAAGATATGCTAAAGGCAAAGAATATTTTGGTAGGATCTTAAACCTGCTTTTTCTTCCTGTCAAATGTGTAAGATGAATATACTGAAAATACTGGAATTACAATACTGTAAAAAATTCACTCTTTAACAGAAATAAACAAATTAACCTCACTTTCCTGGAGAAGTACAGTTTGGAAGAGCCTTTGAATTCTGACAATGGAAATAAGTTGGGTTGGCTGGGAATTGGGTAGGATATAAAGAAACTAAATCTAAATTTCTGCTGCTAGTGGAAAATTTTGAGCCTGTAATTGAGCATGTACTTTTATTCTCCCCAAGATCATTACCAGAGATTATGCAGCTGAATAGGTTTTCTGAGGTGAACCTAAAATAGACTGAATATCATACTAACCTCCCCAAGAGGATACTGTACACCACAGAATTGAACTTTGAAAAACAATAAATAACAATTATTTAAAGCAACCTAATATGAGGAAGACAGACAGAAAAAATTAGAGAGTACTTATTTTCAGAATTTTTTGTAATATGACAACAAGACAGGACCTAAGAGATCTCCTGGACTATAGAGCTCATTTCCCAGTTGCCTCTTAAAAATTGTCATAACCAAAAAAACTGATAGCACAATTCTGTTGAAGTTTGAAGTCCTCTTAATAGCAGTAATTGCTTTTCTCATATTATATATATTACGTCTCTTAATACATTCCAAAGAGACATTTTTCCTGGAGTGGACAATATTCACAATAAACAAGTTAGCTTGCACTCTTCTTTCCCTGTCATCATCATCTGTTGCACCAGTGCTTAAATATTAAGTCATGGTATCAGATTTTTAATTCCCAAGAATACAGCTCCTGTGCACTTGGCCTTGCCTAGTAAGCCTTTCACAAATCAGCCCTTGTATCATGTGCAGATTTACTAGTTCACTTCAAAACAAAATGAGTTTATGGAAAGTACTTCAAACGTGGAAGATAACTGGATAAACAATTGCCTAAAGAGGAAAAACAGCTGAGAGGTTTTGCTATCTACTGAAAATGTCTAGGGAATGAAAGTCACACAAATGAAGAATTTAGCAGGAGATCATAATAAAGAAGTGGTGTGAAATGTTTCAGGGTGTGATCAGATCCATGACTGTGGCTTGAAATCCTTAACTGGTTCTTTGCCATGCTACTGTAATGTGATAGCATTTGTCAGTTTAAATCCAATAGGGAGCTCCTAAACCATTTTGATAGGATAAAGATATTGGAAGCAGTTGTCTACTCTTATCAGTTTAACTGTATCAGCTTAAGACAGAGAGACCTAGGGAAAATTATTAATTATATTTCTAAGATGTTATTTCATCACACACTTCTTTGTGCTTTCTGATGAAACAAATAGGAGCTATTCCTTCAAATGTGAAGTAGGTGGTCCTTGACAGCAGTGATAACTGGCACATCCTGCTGCAGAGCTGGTAAAATAACAGTAAACAGAAGAAAAAGTGAAAGGATGGCAAAAATCACAAATCCAGATATGGAATGGAAAGTGGGATAATACAGAAACATAACAGACTAAATCAAAAGACTTAAATGGGCCATTTTTTTCATCAACTTGATTCATCCAGTGAGGTCTACAAGACAGCCTTTAAAAGAAGCCAACAGCTCTATGAGAACAGCAAGCACAAAACAAACTAACTCAGATGAACATTGTCTGCCTATGAACAAAAAAAGTCCAACCTATTCCCTTTAAAGAAACAATTTTGGAAATTCATAGCAGAAATCAACTTGTAAACACAGCTAGTCCAGCAATCAGGCACTAAGCTGTTGGCATAACATCAGGCATCACAAGCAGTAGTGACCACTGCTAAGTTTGTCTGATGCTTTTGTTATTACCATAACCTGCTTGACAATTTCTCATGTGGTTATCATCCACCAGCTTTCTTCTTGCATTCATGCTTAACTGAAAAGTTCACAAAGTCTTTGCAGTTCTGGAAAACACACACACACACAAAAGACACATGGAAAAGAGAGTGCAGTTAAACCTCAGAAGGGGCAGAACCCACACCAAATGAGACAGAAGAAAGAAATGGAGATCAGAACAGAGGATTAAGAGTGGTAAGTCATGGACAAAGAAGCACAAACAGCTTTTTGGAATGATTACATATTTCCTCCCTATGGAACCTGAAATCAAACCACTAATTTTTTCCCACTGTTTTTTTTCTGCCTCAAAACCAACTTCTGCTCAATAACAAACTACACATACAGTCCCTTCAACCAGCAGGTCTGCAAATGACCAAATGGACTCTGTTGCCATCCCTTGCACAGACAATGTAAGTATTAAACACTGTATGTGTCCTGAGACTGTCTTGAATCAGAGAAGTGAATTGAGGCTGCAGCAGCAAATACCTAAATGCTGAATAATGTTCATCAGCTCACAGGCAAGTTTTTATCTTCTTCAAGCAAGACTCAGTGGGCAATGTGTCACATTTCCAAGCATGAGTATCCAACTTCAGAGATTCCATTTGCCCTTAAAATATCACTTTTACAATGCAATATTTCTGTATCTGATTATCAGCACTGCACAGATCACAAAGAACTCTCTTAAAAATGGCTGTTTAATTACTTCAGAACAAGCTGTGTTCTTTTGGATTGAAAGATCAGCATCATATTTTACTGGACTTTCAATATGTGCATGAGACAGCTCAATATCCAGGACTTGGACTCCAAGAAGAATATTTACATTCCCCACCGTTCTCTACCACTATGGACGGGTCAGATGCCAGATATCATCCAACTATGCACACATGAATTTCAAACAAGAATTAAAATACTAGAAGTTACCTCTCCACAAGAAGAATTAGAATTAGAGATTGAAAACAACAGAAACAGGAAGATAAATTGGCTTACTACACATGTGTTTCTTTAATTCAAGAAACATGAGCAGCACGATTTCTTGCAGGAAGGGAAAGTGAGAGAAAAGAAAGACTCAAAATTGTTCATTGTCCTAAGTGCACTGCCCTACAAACTGTCATAAAAGCCACTCCAGAATTGGAGTCAGTGTGGCTGACACTGAGTAAAGAGCAAAACAGTTTGGTGGATCATGGAGAGCCTGTCTGCAAGCATGCCTCCTCTGCTCTGCTCCTGGCAGCCTGAGTGTCAAACATCAGCTCCTGCACCAAAGGAACAAAAGATACACCTGGCAGGAACAGCTTCCACTTCAGGGAGAAGAAAGTCAGCCCTTGGACTGAATGCAGATGGAAAATGTGCTCAAGTACACTGATTCCAAAGCTGTCTGGAAGCAGATGAAGATCCCTGACATTGAAAATCATCTTATTAACAGCAGGTGCAATTCCCTCAGGGGACGTGAATAACTCCATGCAATGGTATCTCAGTATTTCCCCAGCTCTACAGAATTGCCTCAGCCCAGATACACTTAAATCTCACCCACCAGGCGTTCCATCAAGCCCCCTTTTTACCTCCTCTGTCTGTAACAGCTGCATTAAACAGAAAATACACATTTCTTCATGTTACCTTACACTTTGTGTAGTCTAGAAGTTTGTGCTAAGACCCATAAAATATTGACACTGTCACTAGTGCTTTATTCAGAGAGAATTTATTTAATCCCTGAAGCTATTCCCACTACTTTTTACAGCTATCACAGGGAGGGGTATCTTTTAAAGAAATTATGTTTCTCAAAATAACTTTTTGTCATATATTCCCCCTTTCACCACAGTCTGCTCTGATCTTGAGGCCTCAATTACACTGTTTTCTGTGCTCCAGAGTATAATTCTAGCTCTTTTCCATTTAGCAAAATATACAGAAAGTGGATTTACAGTCTAGACCTCCAGGATTATGATTCAAACAGAATTTTAGCACATCCAGGAGACTTTTACTTACCAGATATCACTATACCACATCCCTTACTATGTCTATTTTGCTAAATCAGACCTTCCTGTCCTTTTTTGGCTATTGCCTCCTTTTCTCTCTGTGTGCACTACAGAGCGCAGTTTTAATTGCTCTGTAACAGCTGATTTAAGACTATCTTGGGCATATTCAAGGTATGCACATTAGAAATATGCTCTAGATCTCATGCTGCAGGTACTCAGTCACTAATCCATTTAAGCAGCATGAAGTGATAGGAAAGTCACATGCAAATTCAACCAGAAGATTTTAAAAATTGCCTTTTTCTCCTGGTCCCACAGGGAAACACATTTTTGGCATTTCTGCCCACACACTCAAAGATCTTTCAGGTGTATAGCTGTCACCAGTTCATTAAGATGCTTTGATGAGGTGTTTTTAGGATCTAAAACTCAGGATCATAGTTTAAACAAATGAGCTGCTCCCACAGTAAAGCATTTACTTTGGGCATCCAATATCAAATGCAATTAATGAACGTTTTTAAATGCTCAGAAAAACTTTAGTTCTCATTCCCCTGCATATTCTGGTTGAGCAGTTATATCCTGAGTTTCGATGAAGACACACACTGAAAGGTATTAACAAACAGTGAGGGTCACTGTTCAGAAGAGGAGAGGCTGTTGATTTTATTTCCCACTGGAATCTACTGGGAATAAATGAACTAAAGGATTCCAGAAGAACAGCTTGTTCTCTGGGCCTTGCTCAGTTCAAACAGGAAAAACATAAGTTATTAAAATATATACACAGAGCATGAGGACTGGAAACAGGCTGTGGGTTCTTTTGCTCTCCAAATCACAAGTGTAGACCAAATGCCTTTACTCTTACTGCTTTACTGCTTTTTATTACTACTAGTGACATGTCAGCACTTCTGTCCATGCTACCTCCCTCACCATACTGTCAGAGACTGCCCATACCACAGAGGTTCCCATTCAAACCAGGTTTTTATAGTGGTTTCATAGCAAGGGAGCTAATGACTGAATAAAGGGACAGCAGTCCCCTTCAAACAGGCTCAGTTTTCCAAACCAGCACACAAACCACCAGGTACCGCTACCTCTGCTAGACAGCAAAACTCCAATCCTAATATTTCAAAGAAACACACTTCAAGAAATTCAATGTTAGAACAATGTGTCACTACAATAACCCACACAATATTCCTCCAAGAGCCCATTATTTTGGTATTAACTCTTCAGCATCATGGTTAATGTTTCTTTTGCTATCCTAAATGCAATATGCAATAGGACGAGGGAGCACTGATCTCAGCCAGTCCTCTTGGTACTTACCTTCTACAATCCCTGCCCTACCACCCAACTCTAGATTTACTTTGTGATTTTAGATATAGAAAGGATAGAGTTAATCTATCCTTTCTACATCTAATACTAACAAGTGTTAAACAATTTCCTACTTGATCATTAACCTGTCAAATTCAGCATAATAAAACCATCACCAGTTTAAGGAACTACAAAGGACTTGTCATGGAGAGAATTTTAAGAACACGACAATCATGTATAAATTTAAAAAAGTAATGATGATCCTTTCTACAGCTCGATCCTGAAGAATAATTTCCCACCTTCACACAGTACAAGCAAATCTTCTGCAATAAGTTTTTTTTTCTTTTAAAAAAACTTCTTGAAACTTTCTGAGCCTTCTTGCAAAGAACACATTTGAATCACAGAGTCAGTTGATGCGACACTTTAATGCTTTTCAGGAACTAGGCAGTGGTCTGGTATACTTTAAGTTTATGAATTATATTTCCTTGTAGTCTATCACAACCTATTACAACTATCAACAAGAGTTAAGGTGGGAGAACTAACACAGTAATTTTCCATCTACAATATGCCAGCTCTCAAATGCCAGACCTGTACTCCTGGTGTGTCTGCAGAGCCTGCAGAGGCAGTGGAGGGAGTATATTGCAATCTCAGCTGTGAGCAAGTTACTGCTGGCCAATTTTCTAATACAGCGTTAAAATGCAAGAGATAATTTCAGGATCTCCACAAGCAGTAGGAGGAGGACAGTGTTCCAGGCACAGTTTGCACTCCTGAGTTTGGAAACATCTGCACTATCAGATAAAGAGCCTTTTATAAGCAGCACTAAGTTAATGAATTTCTATGAAGTATAAAGAGAGCCACAAAACAGAGATCCTTAAGTGGTAGCACACTGACAGATGAGGCCTATAATTTTGTGGGAGGAATTTCAGTGTGACTGCTTTTCCCTCACTCTGTTGTTTCTTCTGGTGACCAGCTCCACTACCTACACCCTTCCTAGAAAGAGGGCTGGCAGGGCAGCCAGGGCTTTCAGGCTCCAGGATCCACCTGACCACCCTGGGCTTAGCACAGGAGTCACTGACAGAAACCGGGAGGCTCAGACCCACAAAAAAAGGTTTGTCCTCAGGACTCAAGAAAAGAGAGCCTTCAAGGTCACTTCAGAAGGCTTCCTCTCCTTATTCTGAATAAATGACACACTGAGCCCTTTGGGTACTCACAGAAAGGAGGGCTGCTGGCTGAGGTCTGGGTGTCTCCCTTGAGCACGTCTGAACATAGGCAACAATTCCAGTGGTGAAGTGGGCAGACAATCTTAGGGTGGCCTTGTCTGATAGTCATGGACGAGACTGTTCTGTCTCATTCACTCACTTCTCCACTTGTAGCCCTGCTTGGTTTATTTGTAGCAGCAATACATTAATGTTATCTGACAGCTACTATTAAAGTGTCACAAGCATGTGTATGCAATAACACAGATGCTGCAGGGAATTTGCTGCAGGCCACCAGCTCCTAGGCACAGAAAGCAAGGGGAGGAAGGGGAAATACCTTATAAAACAGAGATCCACTCCTTATTCCTCTTATTCAGAAAGAAAATTGACAAGGAAAACTACTACAGAGACCAAACACAGGCAGAAGGCATGGTAACATTCAGACAAAATTAATGCTCCAAGTTTTCCCACCTGTGTCCTGATAACTACAAAACCCAGCAAAAACAAAACTCAACACAGGATGTTGGAATAGCAGGAGACACAAGAAAAATCTTCTCTCTTCACTTTTTTTTTTTTTTCTTTACAGTGGTGTACAAGCATGGTGATAACATTTGGTTGATGACTTTTCCTGCCTCCATGACCCCTCAAGTACTTACAGATCTATTCTTACACCAGGCTTGAAAATGACAGCCATAGACCCTCATGTCTCATACACGCAGAACAAGCAAATATTGAGTCCAAGGTCACAGCAAAAAACAGCAGCAAAGCCAGGATTTGCATACAGATTTCTCAAGCAACAGATTATCCAGTACTTTAATAAAAGCACTCACCAGATTCTTTGTCTGAGTCTCTGAGACAAAGCTAAACAGGGAGAACTAAGCAAAATATTCCTGGTGTGTCACCTGAAGTCAGAAATGTTACAGAATTTGCCTGAACCATATCCTCTGTGAGTTCTGAGAAGGGAAAGTGACCCCAGGTCACTCATGAAGGGCTGGAAACACTTGACAGCTGCAAAAATCTCAGATACTGAGGAATAAAATCACTTTGACCTAAAGAACGTGACTTTGTAACAAGAACCAAAGAATTATTTCTGTTCTGCATGAGACAGAGCTTTTCATCTGCAAGTATGTGGAGGACATGTAAGAATCTCCTTGGCCCTTTTTCATGGCCTCACTGAAACCATAAAGTATTTTGTCCTCAATATTCATGGATTATGGATCAGAATGATCATTACTATATTCACTGAAATTCAGTGAATCAGATAAAACAGTATAGTTCTGTTAATTCTTCAAGGAATTAACAGAATGCTGACATGGCCTCTAGAAAGACAGTATGAAATGGGCTGTTTGTCACCTGTCAAACATACAAAAACCTCTTAATTTTATGATTAGGAGAAATGTCTTCTGTCCTCTGCTTCCATACTTTAAAAAGCTAACACTACAAAGCACTACTTTCTATCACACAACTACATTTTCAAAAATTTATCTTCATGTTGCTTGAGTGACTTGACTGAGCCAACTGATGTGGCTTGCTACTCACAGAATGTAGCAACATTCATAATTGAGCAGAATATAAAGCAAGGTCAAAAAAAGGTGCTGCTCAGTATTTTTTGGTGCCTGTGCCACCATTTTGATGTGGTTTGCTAAAGATTCTACCACACAGGGCCTAGCAAATGCACAGCTGGAAAGGTTACTACATCTTCTAAGTCAGAAGACTCTTAAACCATCAGCACAGTGCTCTTTGCCCAGCCACCCCCATCACCATCCTCCAAGCACCTTTCCTTCTCCTCAGCAGGATGGCTGATGCCCCAAGGATTGACAGGGAAACAAGCTGTAACCTATTAACTGCATAATCTACTTTCTCTCCTTTTAGAGCTAATATGGTCAAAAAAAGGGTATGGGTCAGATTTGCACAAGTATTTAGGCCAGATGTGCAGATAAGCTGTTAGACTATGTAGACATACATTAAATCACATTAAGTGCCTATCTGCACCGTTTTGAACTGAGCTTCTTTCCCTTTATCAGATTCATAGTAATTTAATTGGAGCTGATTAGAAATTAAGGTCTCCAGGGCCAATAGAAAAAGTTTACATCAGATCACTCCAAGCCACGCTGCCAGCCACAAACTGCTTGCTGTTGTGTAAGCAGAGGCCCAGGGCCTGCAAAGAGGTGCCAGGCAAGGGAACTGGGGAGGGGGGACACTGGAGGTGTGGGGGACACGAACCCTGAAGCCAGCTCTGCAGAGCAGCAGAAGAGGAGCCTGGTGATGGCTCTGTTCCTGTGCTGCAGCCAGCTACATCTCAAGCTGTGCCTTGGCTTCAAGTGCCCCAAGGGGTAAAAGTGCACTAAAAACAAAGGCCAAATAAAACATGCTTTAATTCACAGCCATTAAAACCCCAGCTGCAAATATAACTGAAGCATGTTTCTTCTTAAAGAAGCAACACAACACTTTCTCCCTACAGCCCTGTTGACTTCAAAGGCTTCAAAAGTAACTTGATGCCACGACTAGAGGCAAAGCTGCCATTAAGTGCCAACTCCCACAGTTCCAGCTTTTGAGGCCCTGAATTCTGTTTTGATTATTTACCTTCAAATGAATTTTAAAAACAAAAAAAAAAGAGAAAGAAACAATGAAAGTAAGATGGGAGGCAGTTTCCAGCATGGCTGCCTGCATGGCTGCCTGTATGACAAGAGCTGGTGGCAGGTGAGTAAATGCACAGAACCCGCAGTTGTAAGACATAACCTTACAAATACTTCTGATACACTCTAGTGAGGACCATCCCTCCCTAGTACTACATATAGCTCTCCACAAAGGATTTCTTATGTCCCTGTCCCCTCTTTTATTAGAGTTCTACCAGCCTTGATCAAGTTGAGCACTTGCAGAAAACAAGCCTGAAACTCCTTTTAAAGTGACTTCTCTGGTGTGCATATGTCACAGGTCGCTGGGTTTAAGTCAGCAGAGCTTTAATCCATGGCTTAGCAAATCAAAAAAACAGAGTTCCTGCATCCACATCACACACACAGAATCCTTGAATTCAGCTTGCATGGCCTGCCCTGGTTCCTGATTCAGCCTCATGGAACCCTCCCCTGAGCTGGAGCCACAGGCCAGGGCCAGGTGAGCTGTAAGTTTAGAAAATGAAAGGCAAAGGGTGACAAGGCACCCGCCACATTGCGCTGTGACAGCGCTGCCAGTCCTTCCACCTCTGAAAAGCAACCAGAGCACCAGGCCCTGCCTTGTCAGGACTGCTGCACTGCAGCCCAGGCTCTGCTGGCATGGCCACATGCTCAGCTACAGAGAACTAAGAGAGAGGAGAGGGAGGGAGGAAAAAATAACAAGAAAGGGAAGAAGCCCTGTGGTTACCATGTTCATTGAAGAAGGATTTGTTCCTTGCTTATGCTGTTGATGTTCTGGTACAGACTGCACATGAACAAGCTTTAAATTTATTTTGGTGTTCCCAACAAGCACAAACATAAAAGTTACACTTCAGAATTTCCTGTCCCTGCATATTTAAAATAATGCAGCCACAACAAAACTCCTTGGCCACTGCCAGGTCTGTGGAGAGAAGAATCAATTCAGACAATAGCCCCTTTTCAATTTCCAATTCTCCATCAAACAGATGAGGGAGAGAAAAAAAGCTGAGGAGCAAATAGCTGAGTTGACTCATGTCTTCTAAGTGTCTT
Source organism: Ammospiza nelsoni (assembly GCF_027579445.1). Taxonomy (NCBI): domain Eukaryota; kingdom Metazoa; phylum Chordata; class Aves; order Passeriformes; family Passerellidae; genus Ammospiza; species Ammospiza nelsoni. The sequence continues at coordinate 29,519,955 of NC_080639.1, forward strand.
CTAAAAATGACCAAGTAACTATTCCTTAGCCCAAACTAGAATGAATACAAGTGTTCATATAAAAGTATCTTGCATAATGACAGATGCTGATCACAAAAGCCTAAGTTCAAACTAAACACACTCCTATTTGTGCATCCTATTTGTGCATCCTATTTGTGCCAGTGCAATACACAAGAATCTTGCAATCTCTCAGTTACAGTAATAGGGGTAGTAGAGGATTGAGAGCAAATAGTCTCGAGGGAAAAAGCTGTAATCCAGTCACACTTGCACGTGCATCTACACCCTCCTCTGGACAAGACCTGATCGAATAAATTAGAGCAGTTAAGTCAGAACAAAAATAATAAAGAATTAATATTTTTTTAGCACATAATGACAGCACAGAAGACTTCAGCCCAGCTTCCTCCTCTGCAGCAGACCTACTGTACAACCCACAGCTACTCACTTAATATCATTATGAGCCAGAGCTTGGTTGTGGATTATTTTTGTTTCATATCCCTTCTCATATTTAACCAGGCCTCTCAGAGAACAGTTTACAGTTTGTTACTATGCAGCTCCACAGCCTCTAGCACAATGCAGCTCCAGTCCTGGTCCTACAGAGAACAGTTTAATAACCATTTATTACAAACAGTGTGGCCGGCCAGTGGCAGCAGGGAAAGGCTGCAGCAAGGCACAGCATACACAGAGCAATTACTCTTCATGATTTAACCCCACAGTCCTGTCCCTTGGACAAAGTCTATCTTAGTGCCTTCAGCTGGTCAGAGTAATTTCTTAATTTCTACAAAAAATAAATCAATGCACTTTCAGTAGCATCATTAAATAGCTGTTTCCTATCACCTACCTCTAAAACCTCAACCTGTTGAATCCCCTCTGCCACCCAAAGGCCCAACCAATGTGCTGAGTCACAACAGGCAGCCATGAAGGCTATCTTCAAATAGCAACTCAAAATATAATTTCTTCCTTCCAGGCCTCCCTTGTCTCTCTCTGAGATGTGTTTTCCTATGACAACAAATAAAATCTGTTTTACTTGTGTTCCACTTAAAAGCAATTTGTAAAAAAGAAGCAGTGAAAATAAGAAACAGACAATGCCTTTTTCTTTAAATCTTTCCAGCATAAAATAGGAAAAAATGCCTAAAGGTTTCCAGGCCAGCACAGTTTTCTTGTTTTGTTTGTTTATTTTAACATAAGTAATTCAGAAAGCATGAGATCAGGACGTACTGGTACCAACTATGTTATCTCAGCAGTGCTGCAATTTCCCATAGCCTACACTATCTGCAGGACCTCTGTTTCTTTATGGTCATGAATTCAGAAACAATGATAGAGCTGAATAAAACCATGAGCCTTGATGAATAATAAAGCACAGAAATCCTGCATTTGACCAAGGCTTCCTGGCTGGTGCTTTACAGAAAAAGGCTGGCATGGGAGATGCCTTATAAACTCAAGTACTTACTATTCAGAAGACACACAAAACAAAACCTATACTGCCCTGAACCCAACCTTATCACCAGTCTCAACTTTTCCTCACTACCTTTCATCTGCAAAGGGCACTGAGCGTGCTGAGTACGCCCACAGTGTATTCACAGCCAGAACTAATGAGTGCCATGGATGGTGCAGGCAGCAATAAAACCATGTGGGTGCGCTAATGCCAGCAGTGGCTCTCTTGAATGCAGCTCAGGACCCTGGCAGCACAGCCACACAAATCCTAGCTGGCCCAGGCAGCAGGATTTGCTGCAGATCTTTGCTGCCTGCAGAGATCTTGCAGATGTAGCCTATTTCTGTCTGTCAAGGCTGGAGAGCCTTTCCACTGAGCAGGACAGCCTGAGCAGCAGGAACAAGGAATGTCAGGGGCTGACCAGCTGAGCCTTGCTTTCTTCAGAAGTCACAGCAATTTTGCACGGACAAGCAGCTCTGCATTGTGAATGAACAGCACACCTGAGAACCTGGTGGGGGAGATCTCCACAAGAATTCACTTGATTTTACGGTGTAGTAGGGAAAAGTGCATTTCCCCAGTTCAGGAAAGGCTAAATGAGAGGGGGTGAACCTCCCATATTCTGCCATTGCCTAAGTCTACAAAACAGCAAGTTAGCAGCAGCACAGTGGAGCTCACAGTGTAATTTCCCTCCAGACTACTCTAAATTTGGAATGGGGGTTTTTCCAAATTTATTGCTTCTCTGATTTCATAACAAATTAGCTCCATGTACCATTACAAAAATCGCTTTGCTGTCAGCCCTGGAGGCTTAATTTGGGGTCTGGGAAGCAGAGGGCTCTTCCCTTCTCACACATTGTCAACAGCCACACAAGGTTTTGAACACTGAGTTCCACCCACGCTTGTCCTTGTACAACCCCAGTGAGGCCTTTCACAAGGTTGGACAGGTGTAAAATGACAGAACCTGACCTAAAACAGCACTAAAAAGACAAAGCTGGGGGGGTGGGGAGGGGGGAAGCTGTTACTCCAACATTACTTAATAGACTTGAATTGACTACATTTTCTGGGGTTTTTTTTTTTGTTTCTGCTTTGTTTGGTTTTTTAAAATAATATTTTTAAAAGAATATCAACGTATCAAATCAGTATGAAGATAACTGAAGGAAAGGGGTAGGAGGAAAGAGAATTGCTGCCAACAGTCAAGGCAATACTACTGTTTTCATAGAGCATGTGTTCCCTTTAAAAGGGCCTGCTAAGCCATGCTGCTACTCCAGCACTGTGGGAATGCAGAAGGGATGGTTGGAAACTGGGCCCACGGTGTCACAGGCAATCTCCAGCAGATTTATGTAGGTGACTCTTGAATCTAATTAACTTTTTCCATCTCTACTATGCAAATCTCTCACTGATCATAAATACTATGCATCCAGCCAGCACAGAAAGAACTCCTATTGGGTGCCTGCTCTACCTGGTGCAACGCTCCTATTGGCAGGCAAACAAGAACAAAGGCTCAGGATTAAAATAATCCAAATTAGGTTCGGATGTAGTTGCATGCACTAATTGAAATGATTGCCCCAAAGCTGCAGTAGTCCTGAACACACTGAGTACACATGCAAGCAAGCATGCTGTCATGATGCTGACAGATGATGAATTTGTTTGTGTGGTGAATACATACAAGGAAGAAGCAGCTGGAAATGCATTGTAATGCATGCTCTGTATGAATCTAATCTCTGCTAATTTTCTGCGGATTCCAGCTGCTGTCCAGATGGGTGCAACTGTGACATCTTTGGGATAAATTTCTGTTTGTGACTAAAGGACCAAAGAACTTTAGCTGAAGGGCAGATATTTGAGGAAGGGCCAGCATAGGCTATCCTAAAATAATATTGTTTGAAGGCATAGAAACAACAATATTCAGCTCGAATTAACTCGCAGCCACACATTTTTTTGTTTGAATACTCTCCTCTGGTTTAACTCAGTCTTCTCCTGCTCTTAGTAGAAACAGGGTAAACAACTATATTTTAAAATATATATTCAGTGTTACTTTTTTGTAATTTAGGAGAAGCTATTTCCTTTTAATTTCCCTGTGTGACAGAGCAGCTCTCCATTCCTTAACTAACCGCTTCTTCTCCTATACATCTAATTTCAGGAAATTAATTCCCAAGCCTGGCTAGCCAAACCTGTATGCAGTATCCCCAACTCCACAGGGTCTCATTCAGTGTGCAACAGAACTGCTAATCCCCCCTTGGATAGGGAGCATTCACTAAATGCATCCCAGGGTTGTACTTGTCTTTCACGGCTGCACCAGCAGCAGCTTAGTCATTCTCAGACTGACTCATGCACTGTGGTCTTTTTCCTTTTCTGTCATTTCCAGCTGATGAAGGCTAAGCATGGAGCTGAAATGGAATCTCTGTGATGATTTAACGCCTATCAACTCAGAAGACCCTACCTCTAGGGTGTGCACTCCTCTAGAAAGCGTGGGCAGCTGTAAAACAGGGTTTGAGGCCAAGGTTTCTCTTTGTCAATAAACGTCACAACAGAGATCACCCAGAAGACATCCTAAAAGTTCACTCAGATGAATTTCTCTTCTCAGATATCCATCTGTATTTGCCATCCTTCAGACCTATGGCATCCTCTCCAAAATAAATCATTCCTTAAAACTCCTTGTAATTCAGTGTACTACCATTTGCCTGTTACAATTTCTTTACTCATTTTTCTCCCTATCTCCACTTCAGCATGCTTAAAACTTGCTTTTATTTAAATATGTCAATTACACCATCACTTCTCCATATCTCTTCCTTAGCAATGTTCCTTTCACCTCTTCTCTCCCTCTCCTCTGTCGTTCAGCGGAATTGTCCTGAGGCAAAACAGTTATTCACCTTTAATCCATTCCTAGGTGGTCTTTAATTCAAACCCAGCCTTGGCAGCTGCTATTCTTCCCTTGCTCTATTTTTATCTTGGTAAATATGTTCAGGCAGGCAAAAAAAAAAAAAAAAAAGAACAGGATTACTGCAATGAGGTGGGTAGTTAAATGACACTGTGTGATGAAGAAAGCCAGTTTGTAACACCTCAGAACCTCGTGTTCTGTAACCCAACAAGAACTGAACCAAGAGGCAGAAACCCTGACCAGGGACAGGTGAGATACTGATCACAGCTCTGCCACAAACATCAGCTTGTTCCTAAGAAATAACAGGGTACAGCTGCTATCCTTGTATTGTAGTTACAACTCACTGTATTCAGTTACAACTTCACTGGCTGGTGGTTCACCTCGTGTTTTTGATTCTTGTTCAGATCCATTTTTTCTGCTTTTGCAAGGTCAGCTCTAAGAAATAATAAAAAACTTATTCACACTAACAAACCTCGAAGCAGTCAGAGAGCATGGAATCTTTTGGCAGCATATCTGGAACTAAATATTTACTGAACACATTTCTAATCTAGGGACTTGGCCAAAATGAGACAGAAGGCATGTGAAGCCAGCATTTTCCAAAGCAAGCATAAAACCTCACACACACAATGCCACACATCCCCTGCTGAGAGATCACAGAAACCTGGCTGCCCCAGAGATCATTCATCTGAAAGGAAAAACAAGAGTGGACTGGTAGGCTGGGAGGCACATCAGCCAGCCAGCTCAGCTGTGCTGTGCCAAGGAAAGGCTGCTGTGACCCTGCCCCATGCTCCTTTTTCTCCAGCAAATATTGCTCCTTGCTCCCCTGAGGCAGAACTCCAGCAATGTTTACACTCTGCAGGACTAAGGTGAGGTTTAGAACACCCCATTGCACATGGTCCTGTTGTTGTGATGAGAATGTGTGGTTGCCACCATGGGCTGAAACGAGCTGCTTATTTTTGTTATCACCTTCCTTTTCCCACAGCAACCCTTTCCAATCGAGTAACCCTAACTGATCTTGGAAATCAATCAAACTTCTATTATGTTTACATACAATAGACCACCATGACTCACTTTCATCTGCAATCCTTAAGCTTCAAACACCGGTTTAAAACAGGCCACAGATTATTATAATCATGTTTACACAAGTGTAATATGCCAACCTGTCAAAATATTGTCAATATTTATTCCACATAAAGCCATCCCCCCCAAAATGGAAGCAAAACTTAATGAAAGATTAAAACTGAGGCAGGCTGGAAAAAAGGTAGAAGCAAATATTTGAATCAAACACTACCAATAGAAGGATGAAGCTAAAAAAAACACCCCAAAACTGAGCATCAAAAAGAGACACTTGTCCCAAATAAATTGGGCAGCATCAACTAGCATAAAGCATGTGAAATTAAAAATTCATGACCTATGGAAGACATCAATTCCAAAGAGGAAGGATGGCAGACTGCCCTTAAGAGTCAGGAGAGAGAAGTGCAGTGCAAACCTGTGTAAGAGGAGGACAAAAGGCTACCTGCATAGAAAAGCAGCGAGAAAAGCAAGAAAGGAACATGCCTTGCTTTCAAAGGATGAAAGAATATAACTAGATGGCCAAACATCATGACAAGATGAGGTATATTTCTATAAAAGTGGAAATTGGACATGCCTTTTTCACTGCCACTCCTCAAGGAAAAGTTCATGTGGGAAGGGGTTATGTTATGCTGAAAGGCTGCAAGGAATCTTTAAAAACAAACTAAGCTCATTAAGCTACTCCATGTTTCATGTCTCCTCAAGGACCTATATTTTCTATTACATATGGGGAAAACCAGAGCTGATTTCCACATCATTTAGTGGCACTTTTTCTGAGAGATTCTGCTTGTCCCATGCAATGCAAGCTTGGGTGGATTTCAGCGGCAGTTAGAAAGTGAAGTTTGCATACAAATGTCAGGAAGGAACTCCATGTTATTTGTACCTAATCTTATTTTTCCATGTGAAGTCATCTGGGGCAGTTTTGTTCCTGCTGGAACCCTGCAGTCCAGGGGAGTTTCAGGTAATCCATATCTTGAATTAAACACTACACAAACAAAAGGGCTGACACATGGAAAAGTTAACCTTCTTTCTGCCTTCCCCAAGTTCAAATCTGTATAATATGGGGTGATACAAAATGAACTTGAAGGGCTCATAAACTAGTTCTTATTTCCATAGACTTTAATGGAAATAATCCATACTCTCAGCTTTGCTGCACAACTCTCAGTTTACAATAAAATCCTGAAAGTGTAAAAATGTGACACTAAGATGAATTCAGTGGTTCAGAACATGAAAACAAATAGAGTATTAACACTGCCTACTAGTCATCCCATACATTCCTATGGGCTAGGAAACATCTCTGACAGAAGTTACAGAATATTCTGAGTTAAAAGGGACACACAAGGATCATCAAATCCAGATCTTAAATGAACGGCCTGCATGGAGATATCTTGTTAGGAGTTTGCAAAGTGCAAGGTCCTGATCCCTCACTACACACTTACAGAAATTAAGATCCGTAAGGAACCATTTAGTGGTCATGTCAGTCCCCCCCAACACAAACAAACAAATTTGTGGAGATAAAATTCTTTCACAATATCAGTTATTCTTATACCCATTCTCTGCTGTTACCTTTTCAATTTCAAAGGCCCACTACAAATCAGTGTCTTTTCATTACCAAGTCATTTTAACTGACTTCTGATATCTTTCCAAGTTTCTCTAAAATTCTTAGGATCTTCAATATCTACAATGACATACACATACGTGTGTTGCCAACAGAGTTTGCAGCATTGAATGAAAAATTTGTGGGTTTTTTACTCTTGCTTCAAGAATATGGCACAACCAGCATCCATTTATTTTTAAATTTTTCCTTGTTTAGTTTGCTCCTCAATATTCAAGTTTGTCCCAGTTGGGACCTAAAGCCTATACAGAACTGATCATTAATAATGTCAGTTTGATTTTTTGTTGTATCAGATATAAAATGACCTGTAATGTATCTAATCCATACAAAAATCAATGCAAGTCTGAGAAGTTTTTGATCATGGATCAGTAATTATCCAGTAATTGATCATGCATGGTAACAGATAAAGAAGAAGAGCAGGAAACTCTCCAGAGAAAAAATAGGACGATAAACTGCATACAGAAGGAAGCTTCCTCTTAACCTCCATCACTCACCATAATTCATGGTCTGAATCAGAGAAGTTCTTCTCTATAAAGTAAAAAGGGGGAAGTTACTGGTGGATATGTTCCAAACCTTGGGTAGGCATCATTTTGTTCAGACCTCATTACTTTTCTACTAAAGGTGCAGCATTACTAGAATGGAATTAGTGACAGAAAATGCCTACTAATAGTAAAGGAAAATATTATTTGCTGTCCTCTTCTGACTTATGTTCTGTTAGATCACCACGATACAATGAGCAGACATGCTCATTCAGCTTCCCACAGAGGAAGCTCCAGAAATAAATAATTTTTCTTTCCTAAAAATATTTTTCCGCCCACAAACAATGGCTGTTAATTTAAAATTGCCCAACGTGCACAAATCAGTCTTTTTACTCTTTGTTCTGTGACAAAAATGCATTTCATATACCACCATGTCCATTCCTCTCATTTTGCCCTAATCTTCATTAACCTCTGCAATTCCCTGCCATATTTAACTACTCCCTATGCTCCATCACATTTTCCCAATTATATTCGTCATGTCCATGCATCACAACATGAAATACTTGACTTTGTACAAAAGGAAGTATTCCTAAACTCACTGTTTCTCAAAGTAATGCTACCATTAGAAGCTGCAGCAACTCAGCAAAGAAGATAACAATGTTAGTAATTTCACCAGCAGATTGTGACCTAGGGGACTCCCCACACGTAATACAATTATTGGCTTCAGAAAAAATGGAGAACAATGATGTTTGCAATCCAGCATTTAAGGAAACTTTGTGCCCTTTGGCATCAGGGCCAGCTGGGTGATGCCAACTTCACTCAGCTTTCCAGTAGCTGGACAGATCTAAAACATGAAGGAAGTATGGGCCTTTGAATTCCTCTATTCCTTGGCAAAGGAATCCTATGGGTAGAGCTGGGGATGAGTGGGGTGCTAAATTGGATGAGTATTTGGTGAGGAGCTAAAATACAAAGAAGTATTTCTTCACTGAGAACTAAATCCTGCTGAATGTTCCACAATTCTGTTGGACAATGACCTCAGGCATTAGCCTGACTTGGGAACAAAAAGCTGGGATAAGTTACAGAGCAGTCTTCCCTTCTCTCCCATGCCAGGGAAACCACATTCTCCAATGTGCTATTTCAAGACAATGTGAGAAGCTTAGAAAACTCCTTTAATCCTCTATTCCCAAGAGTTGGCTTTGGGTGGGCCAGCACTATTTATGCCCCAATATCTCCTGGTCACTTCTCTGGCTCACACCACTTCACAAGACATCAGCAGGGATGAAAGTAAACACCTCCTTAAAACTCCCATTGCAATCCAAACAACAGCTGCTATTCCTTCTGAGGATGGCACACATTTTTCAGCCCGGTTATTTCCCTCATCTCTTTTAAATTCACACATGTTAGAAGATTTGGATTTTTCCTCCAATGAATGTTCAGTTATACCCTGAAGCTTTTCCCTTCAGAACAGGTACAACAATAAAGACAGTGGGTCTCTGCTTTTGCTTTGCTGCTAAAGGAGTAACACATTTCATGTTGCCCTGGATTGCTGGGTTTGCCTTTCAAAGTGACAGTATGATACATCACTTCAGCTTCTGAGCCTGATCCTTCAGCACAGTGTGCTCTGCACACATCCCAGAGCTGCACAAGAGACCATGGCAGCCTTCAGTCCTGCAGCTGTTCCTTGAGAGGTTCAGATCTTGGTAACACTTTTGGTCATGGATGAAAGATGAGCCAAACACCCATTTCTTTGACTAATTCACCAGTACATAGTAGAGATCATCATTTGGCCATAACTCTGAGCAGTTCTATGAAGCTTTAACACATGCCCAATTCCGCTTGAGTGCTGGTTGTAATACAGAATTAATGCTTAATCTATTATGTCTATATAATTTTCCAATTTCAATCCTCTCTGTGTCACCTGTGGTCCAAAATGCACTGAAGAAGATAAAATCTTTTACAGTTGCTTTCAGTTTAGATCATGAGACCTGCATGATTATCAATCTTAACACCTATTTGCAGAATTTTTCACTAGGAAACAAATTTTAAATTAGAGGTGCTGAAGTAGTTTTATTCTGAGTGATTTCTTACAGGAGAAGGAATAAATTAAGCTGTAAAGAAATACCCTAATGGGAAATTTAAAGTCTACCATATTTTTAAAATTATGCATTTATTATAACTATCTATGCTTTCCTTCTCTTGCATTTTTTAGCATTAAGATGAACATTTGCATTATGGTAAACGGTTAGTGAGGTCTAATACAGAAGCAATGTTTGCAAATATTAAGATAATAAGCAAGAACTTCATTAGTCTGAATTTTCTTATTTATTTCTCTGGTTTATTCCTCATCTAAATTTCTATGCAGTTTTTCTACCTGAAACTGAAGTACTGTGAGTTTGACACCTTTCACAGTGAAAATGCTTAGGGAATCACAAAAGAAGATGATAAACTGTGAAAGAACAGAGTGCTAGTCATGCAAATTTCCTTTTGGAGAGATGGAGTTCCAGCACATGGGCCTGGAATGTTGGTTTACCTGAAGACATCTTGTATCCCCTAGGTTCAAGATTGCATTAGTTTAACAACACTGCCAAACTGTCCCAAGAGCTTCTCTTCTTTCAGCTTTCAAGCAGTCCTTTATCTCCTTTAGATTTGCCATCAAATAAAAATTTATGGGCGTTATATTCAATTTATGGCCATACACAGAAATCTTAAGTTGTTCATCTTTTAGGACATCTGTGAGGCAGTGGACAAGTTTACATGACACCATGACAGTGCAAACAGACATGAGTTATTGCTGGCCCAAGGCAATATGTCTGGCATGGCATAGTGCAAAGCCATCTAAGTCTTATTAACTCTAGTTTAAGGTGAGTTTATTAGGTTGCACTAATGCTAATTTAAGGAGGTCATTAGTCAGTGACATTCAACCTGACTGCAGCCAGCCAGCTCAGGTGTCTTTGCACTGAATTCCTCAGCATTGTAGGCTGCAAGGACAATAGAGACAAAAGTGCAAGTTGTTGGAAAGATGGAAATTATGTTTCCTCATGTCTTCAGTGGCAGCACTGATAGGCAATTTTACAGCCAATCTCTTTAAGTTTCTATCATTCTCTCCAAGTCAATCAACTCAGGCTGTGGTACCTTCTGCATTTTTATATTCCAGCTGAACTCATCTCAAGAACATGAGGAATACTGAGATGTCATGGTACTAATGATATTGCAAAAATGTTCTGATGCTTAACAAAATCAAGATCCAGATTTATGCTGGAAACAGTCCAGAGATCATTGCTGAAAGAATCATTTCACCACATTAAGAATAGAGAAAACCACAATACTACAAGACCATGTGAGACAGTAATTTGTAATTATTAATGTGAATCAATTCTAAACCAATAGAACACAAGATAAATGGTAAAAAACATAGTTGCTACAATTTCTACTAGCTTTCCTCTATTCCAGCTTTTTATTTCTCCATTGTCCCCACTCTAATTTCAACCTCATCTGATTTGCTTTGAACAAGATCTGTTGGGATTTTTTTCCTGAAAACAAGATAAATCAACCATTTGCAAAGATGTGAGCAGTTTCTTTGATTTATGTCAGCAGCCACAAGCCGCTATCATTAGGACTCTCCCTCCCTGGAGATGCTCTAAAGCTATCTGGACACCATCCAGAGTAATGTGCTCCAGAGGACCCTGCTGAGCAGGGAGGTTGGATTAGATGACCTCCAGCTGTCTCTTCAAACCTTACCCAGTCTGTGATTCTGTGAAATAGACAAGGTGAATATTTACCAATGTTCCCTATAAGAACTAAAGCAAAACTGTAATGTCAGGAAAACAACATATAAATTACAAAAATACTCATTCCCCCTTTATATACCATAATCCAACATCTTCACCTCTTTTTTGTAAGCTACATGATGCAGTCGACGTATATTTCATCACGTGATATGAAATTAAGTCAAATATTTAAAAAAAAAAAACCAACAGAAACTCTGGTACTGGTATATAAATAGGAACCTGGTCTGCATGACACAGACAGCAATGCTGCCATTCTCCTCCAACACGAGAACACAGGTCACTAAAGTAATACTGTAAGACGTAGACAGTTGCAAGACTGACATTTTAATATATGAAAAGCTACTGCAAAAACAAGGAAAATCATCTGTTCTGTTCTTCATGTTCTTCACTGTTAGCCAGGACAAGAACTTAATAGCACAAAAAAAAAAAAAAAAAAGCAGATTTTCATCATTAGTTTTCTTCTCTTTTTTAAAGGAACAAACACAACTTTCTAAATGTGAAGATAATTAAGCAGTGCAACAGATTGCCTTGGAAAGCTGGGAAATCTCAAACTCCAGAGATGCTACATAATAATTGAGACAGGTCAAAAATGACACTTAAGCCTTCCATCTTGCTTTTTTTAATTACTATCTTATGAGCATGACTTTTTAAATGGCACAGTTTCTTAATAAATACAGTGTGTCAATTGACATGTCTGAGGATTATACATCTCAGTTGGCTTATGCTAGGAGAATGAAACATTAAATAAATACTGAAATGATTTTATTTATTAGAAAACACTTGTTTTCTAATAAGGAGGAAAATGCACTCTTGCTTGTATAACTAAGGGATTCAGCAGTGTTCCCAATGAGGCCAAAACTCTTCCCATTTCAGTGAGATAGCAGTAATTATGAGCATCATCATCTACATAAGACTTTTTAATACAAAATCAAAAGAAAAAGCAAACAGAACAGTCTTTTGCTTAAGAAGAGAGAAAGCACCCTCATGCTTTGCCAAAAGAGGTTGGCATGGATGACAAGTTCCTGCTGGATGAGAGAGAGAACAACATACTAGCTTCTCCCTACAATGTGCTTATTTTCTTAATTACATTACATAAAAGGAATTTCATTCCATCTGCTTCATTGGTGACAATTTGCTCGTATTATGGAGTTACTACAAAAGTCAATGACACAAACATAACAAATGTGAAACAATAAAACACATGCAAAGTAAGAATGACTCTATTAGTTTAAATGTTCAGGCTGGTTTTCATGTCCAGTTCCACATTATAATAAAAAAAATTGCTCATCTTGCTAATCACATAATTTTTAATATGGTTTTGTTCACTTCTACAATTTAATCTCTTGAGACACTGAAGTCTTTATAGGACAGAAATCATTTATCTGCTTAAAGCAATCTCAGTATTGCAATTTGGGTTCTGATGGGGCTCTGCTTCACTAAGATCTTCATACTTAATCACTGAATATCTAAAATGAGAATTTTGTATCAGCAGGGCTTAAGGACAGAGCTGTGGAAAAGGAAACTCATCCATCTTCCAAAGGATAAGTGTTCCCTTTCCATAAAGTGGGGAGAAAGACTTGTTTAAACCAAAGGTTCTCTCTCATTTAGAAGACTGAAGCATTCTCTCTATTAAAAAAAAGAAAAAAGAGCTTTCCAGTATTTATAAACAAATGACAATGATCAAGGGCACGGTAGGAAAAGGTGTTCTCACAAAATGACATGGGAGACTGGAACTTCATAGCTGAAGTAAGAAAGTGACTGACGCAATTATGTGCTGTCACAAAATGCCAGCAGAATGGATATCAGAATCCTTTACTCTTTCACAACTGAAGTCCAAAGGGTTATGCAAAAGTTTCCCAGGCCCTTAGTAAAGCTTGAAAAATACTAATGATGCTAATGAAGCCAAAGTCTGATTGAGGTTCAAGGAAAAATTGGACCCATCTCTGGACAGTTAATCACAGAGGTGTCCAGAAATGAAGTTCAGAAATGGCAAGGGGTGAAGGAGTTACGTGTCTAACACTTTAGAATTTATGTTAACCTCAAAGCTATTGGCTTTCAGAAGAGTAACTTCCTTGGGCAGAGTAACTGCTTTCTTCTGAGTTCTGTAAATTGACCTCTGAAACACCCAGGACTGGTTACTGTCAAACACTCTGCAGATGTAATACCATATGCTCCTTCCTACGCTTTGTTTTCAGAAACAATGCCATGGAGATGCCCTGAAAATGCCCACTAACTGGTGTTTTTCCTCAAAGAAGAAATTCTTTCTCCTAAGTTTCCTAAAAAGACAACTGAATCACTACCATTTGAGTAAACCTGTAGTTTAATATCAATGCAACATTACAACAATCAAATGTTGCTCATATTATTTAACCATTAAACAGAAATATAAGAAGCTGAAGTTGTAATAACATTTCCATTGTAAGCGGAGTTCACATGTCAAGTGACTTAGTCTATTCTAGTTTGTGACTGCATACTAAGAGGTGTTATAACATGTTTGGCCACCAACCTCAAAATTATTAAATCCTCCCCACTTATTTCAATATGGAATACTCAGCTGCATTCAAAATACATTCTTCCCATGAACTTCCAGTTTACTTGTGCTGTGCAGTCAGTCTTTCTGCAAACTGCAGAAAGATTCTACGTGAGGAGAAAAATCCTTCCCCCCCATTTCTGCCACACAGCAGATTCCCACACCTTAGGATGAAAAAGGTCTTTGAAAGCTAAGCCTGTTGCCTCCATGGAGTAAGCAAATGTGACCTTGCTGGAACTAACAGCAAGTCCATGATACCTAAGGCTGTGTATGGGTGAATATTATTTAAACTAACCTCATTAATTTAAAAAGAGAGTTTCGTCCTGTGGAATGCACAATGACAAAATACCTTCTGGGTTGAGTTCTTAAAACCTCACTGCAATAGCTTTTCTAACTGTCTTTCAAAAGGAATTTTAATTCTGCCTCAAATTCATCTGTTTATTAAAAAGGGATGCTACTTCCTCACTTTAAAGAGAAAGGGAAAAGTAGTGTTAATTTGTAGTAGTCCTAATGCACGAACCGTTGCCCTCTTGGGTGCAATACTGCCACTGGAAAAGCAATGTGAGATGTTATCACTGCAGTAATAAAACCAAGAAAACATTTCACAACAGCAGAGTGCCTTAATCCCCCAGGCTTTACAGAGATACCAGTACAGGAATTGCAGCTCTCTGAAATGCAGTCACACACACTCAACTTGGTGCCATTGGATGAACCTGCTGCATAAGGCTGAGGCAGCTCAGCCACTCACAGGACAGCAGAGAGGAGGAATTGAACCATCTCTGGGAAATCAGCTGGGAAATTCCAATGGAAATTTAGGTAGATTGAATACAACCTGGTACCTTAACAGATCTAACATTTCCAATTGTACAATTTTAATAATAAATATTCAACATGTGACACAACTCCCAATTTTCAATCTGTTGTTGGATAAACTGGTCTCATATTTAAATGACCTCGAAGAGAAAAAACCCTATCCACTGTCAAGGTTGGAAAACAGATACTTGGGACAAAAACATCCCACGAAGTCCTGTAGATGTTAACTGGCCTTTGAGAAGTCATTAAATACTAGTATGACTGACAAGCTTTAAAACAGAAAAGTGCCAGACAGAAAACAATCTAAGCATCAGTATCTCAAAGGACAGAAAACACTGTCTTCAGCTGTAAAATATATTGTTCCAAAGCTTTTGTGCATGAATCATGGCTTTTTTGTTTGGTTTACTTGTAATGCAGTGATGAGCAGGAAGACGAAGGAAGGAGACAGCAAAGCAGAAGGCACTCCTATCTTACCAGCAGGCCCCTAAAAGAGCTCTCAGTTCATTAGAAAAGCCCTGGAGAGTCCCCTTCTCTCGAGCTAATCATCCTGGAGAGCTCATTTCTCTGCAGTCTGTCTGTCCAAGACCAACAGAACGACCATTTTTAATCTGTGCAGGTTAAATTGAACCAACGGGGGCTGGCTGAATCATTAAATTAATGAATCATTAAAGTTTGTTTTTTGTGAGAAGCAAGTGTCTGAGTAGAAAAATAACAATAAGAAAGGCAAGAGCTCTGAAGTGCAGTGGTTTCCTGCTGGCTGCACAATATCCATCATAGCAGGACTCAGGAATCCATCTTCACATAATGTTTCACCCCACTCTCAGTAAGGCCCTGGATAAGTCCCATCTCTCAAAGTCATATAAGTCAAACTGTACTTATTACTAATTCAGGCTGAGCAGAGCAACAGTATTAACTCTAGCATGAAATACCAAAAGCAGCAGATGTCCAGCAACAACTCTTTTCCTACAAATAAACAAACTAGAGTGTTGAATTCTTGAGTAGCATCTAAAGAACACCAAACTTCACTCAGGGACCCAGCAGAGAACTAAAACAAAGCAAAGAATACTGCTGTGAGATGCTGAACTTCCTTATAGGGGCAAAAAATGTCTAAGAAAGTCAAATGAAATCAAATTTATATCCTAGAAAGGAGGAGGAGGAGGAAGAAAATATCCATAGATTGAAATAGCTTATTTTATTGAACTTTATGTAAATAAAGATGAGCTTATGTAAGTCCATCATTTTTCACAAAGAAATTCTCAGTGACGATTCAGTAAAACCACTTTAATTACTACTTTGAGTAGACACTTTTTTCATGTAATTATTTCAGGCACTATTCTCTAAAAACAGAGTTATCAGCTTCACAAAAGGTGGGGATTAAAAGACTGAAGAATCAAATGATTCCTTTTGTTTAGAGCAACTTGCTAAACTCCCATTTTCCCCCAGCTGCCATACATAGCTTTCCCATAAAAGGAAACTACTTTGGCTAACTTGAGTTCAGAAGCAAAAAAGTCTTTTTGACCCTGACCTGAAAAGTACCTGTAGCAAAACTTCCAAAGAATGGAAGAGGAAATTTCACTATGAGACCTAACGTTCTCTGCATGATGGGACATGGTGGGCTGAGGCACAAAGAGGAGTTCTCAGCTAAGAGAACTTGGGTGAATGCAGTGCTATTACAAAACCATTCTGGGATTCACACCCACACAGAGACATTGGATGCAAGAGACTTCGAGGCACAGAGTGACTGCTACATCTTCAGCATCCCCAACTCAGTCAGGACCAGATAACCCTACTGATTTTGTGCACCATGTGCCAGAGATTTCTATGCTGCACTCAGTTTGAAACAAGGGAATCAGGAAACCCTATTAATGCTGAGCTATCAGTCAAGACCACAAAGTGTTCCTTGTTTTACACCTGGAGGTTCAGGGGATGAACAGCAAAGTTCCTCTTGCAGCATTCCCACTTTTGCAATACAACACTCTGCTTGGGCACTTCACTGTGCCCATATTTATTGTGCTGTGCAGTGGAATAGGCCTCACTCCTGAGGAGGATGACTGTGCTTTGGGATGGTGAGAAACACAGCACATACTGAGCACTACAACTGCTCCCTGCTGATGGAATTTGGTACCTTCATTCCTTGATACCGAGCCACACTACCATGATGAGTTACCACGAGCTAGCTAGTGCCATTGCTTAACTGGTTTTATGCCACTGCCCTCACAAAAGCAAATATTTCCTTAAATATAATTCCTGTGTGCATTTTCCACAGCTGCCTTGTGAGAAGAGAAAACATTCCTCCACTCAGGAGCGCTTTTCTTTGGCAGAGAAATGATGCAGAACTCTATTCCTGCTACAAAACCATCACACTACCATCTTTTCCCTCTTTCCTGCAAAAAACTGCTCAGTGTTGGCTGAACAAGCCAGCTCCACACAACACTGCCAGATACCAGCCACAAACACTTCACAGATTTGACTGCAAATGCTTTCTAGAATCCGTGTCCAGAGCTATGTCTCTCAGAAACATCACCACAGTATTTTAAGTGACATTTAGACCTCAGACACTAAAGGAGCATGTTCTACATCAGTGGCACCACTATCTCATTTAATATATAGGGCAGCTGTTGAGTTACATGTCCCTCCACAGCACTCACATACCCATTAGATTGCCTGGGGCTCCTCTCTTTGAGTCTGCTAAAGGCAAACTAGTTTGCTAACAGCATGTACTGTATGTGAAATACAGCCAGGAAGAGAAGGAAAGAATCTAAGGGAGAATATCCTCAAACATAAATGCTAAAGAAAAAATAATCTTATGCTTTTTATTTATTTACAACAAAGCTGCTCAATTTAGAAAAGACAGATGTCATCCACATTCACAATCTTAAAAATATATGTATAAATAAAGAGTGCACCTGGCAGCTAAAGTTATTGATTTTCAAATTCCTGTGGTACAATAAATCTGAATAAATTGAATTAGGCACTTTAAAAAGACAAACTACTTTGTTCCTGTAAAATCAGTGCAGGGTATAGAAATGAAAGCTTTTGATTTCCATTTCATCTTGATACAAATAGCAGAGATACTTTCTATCAAAAAGTACATGAGATGTGAAAGCTTCCTGCCGGAAAACACTGCTAAAAGAAGAGATGGATCCTCTTAATTAATGTTGTCTTGTATTTGTCTCCATAAAACAGACATGATCAATAAGTGCAGAATAAAATTGATTGCTGCAGCACATTTCATTAGGTGAAGCAAATGTCTCCATAGAGATTAAGCATGTCTTTAATATCTAAAGGTGGTAACACCTGTCTGCTTGAAATTGTGATCTCTCTGCGGCAAGGTTAAAAACCCCAAACCTACCCAGATTACTAGTGGCTGCATAATTCCTACTGCTGCCTCCCCCACTCCAAATCAGCAAACCCCACATTACAGGAATTATCTTTACCTTATCTAATTGACCCTTTGTACTAGCACTAAATGGCACATCCACCCCTAGCAACAGCGCCTCTCCTGAGCAAGGTCCTGTCTGTCACACATGTCTCTGCATCAGGGTCACCCTGGAGCTCCAGCAAAAAGCAGCTGGGGGGACAGGGAATGATGCTCCTGCATGGCCAAGACAGGCAGGGGAGGAGGGATTCTGCATGCTGGAGGCGTGGGGGGAGCAGCAAAGGCACCCTGCCAGAGGAAGACAAATGATGAGGACAGTTCCCAAGGAAAAGGCTGAGCACAGATTCACTGCCCTTCCCGCCCCGTGTGTGCCTTCTCCCAGCTTCCTCTCACCCTGCTTTTTTTCCCACATTGCCAAGTCCCTGTTTTAAAAGGAATGCAGCCAAATGGTGAATAATGTGCCAGTGCAAGGGAATGAGTCAGGCAGGGATGGATGGATGGATGGATGGATGGATGGATGGATGGATGGATGGATGGATGGATCACACACACTCCACTGCATATGGGGACTCTGATTTGGTGAGCTTTGCCCTTGGTTCTTATTTCCAAAAGTGGTCCTTGGTTACTTTTCTGTTTTCTGAATGAGAATGCAGAAGAGGGGTCTGGCACCACAGGAAGTGTTTTGCAGCAGTGTAAATGACTAACAGAGGATGTGAAGCCCTGAAAAGCCAATCCCACTATTGTTTTATGTTTTCTTTCACAGAAGGATAAATAAAAATGCTTCTTGGAAGCCAAACAATAGGAAGGATCAGAACAAAAAGCAGCTGAACAAGCATTACCCCTTCATCCTGCACCTTTGCTGAAGTGAGAACTATTATAGGACTCAAGCTACTTGGAATGGCATGAAGCAATTTTCTGCCAGCAAACGCCCTGAGCTGAGGAATTACTCTGCACCCGGGCTCAGATCCCTCTAGAGCTTCCACACAGCCAAAGATTCATGAAGCGTTCCTCCACCCATGTTGAAGGAATTGTTTTCATTGTAACTACAGTCACACCATCTGTCTGAGTTGCCTAAACAGTACCATGTGCACATTTTGAGCTGCCCTCTCAGTACAGATATTTACATGCTCTTGCACAATACACTTACTGAAAGATGGATGAAAAGGAGGCATAATCCTACGGAGGAAGCTGCAGGGAAGATTTAGGGAGAGGCACTTGGATTTAGCATGACTTGGGATGTTCAGCAAATCATTAAAACATCCTCATCAACAATCCACAAACACATCCACATCCCTGTTTGATGGGAAGGTAGAGGCCTGGGAAACAACATTCCCACTTTCCCCACTCCTACTGAAATTTACACTTCTGTTGCCAACTAAAAGTTTAAGTCCTGCAAGAGATGACTAAAAGGTGGTGAGTTCTTCACTACATGTGGATGCTGACTTGAGAAAATTTCAGCCAACTTCTGACACTGACTTTGAAGAACCATCATTGTAAATAAGTCACTTGTTAATGAAGCCTTTTCTGAAGTAAGTTTTATAGCACTTCACTCTTGTCATGTTTTCCCTTCAGACCCGCTGCAAACCAGCAATGAAAAAACACAATTGGTACTTAAGCAAAACCCACAGAACTCACATGGAAAGACTAAGAGGGTAACTGCAAGCACCAACCACCAGTTTGTGGGGCTGAGGTTTGTGTCTTCACACTCTCAAACCTGAGAAATCCATGACAAACAGTTTTTCTGGGTTGTGACTAATCATTCCCAGTGAAAGGAGATATTGGCCAGTCTTGTCTAAACAAACCAGATGAGGCATGTTCAGGAAAGGTGTTAGCTAACGTTTTAAACACCACTTAGATCCTACTTTAGTTAAACAGTTTAGCTAAAGCAGTTGGTAAACACTGGCCATTTTCCCAGTCTGGACAGTGGCAGAAGTTGCTCGGTCCAGTTTTTCACTCAGGTGATTTATATGAACTATTTTGCTTTAAACAATTCCTCAAATGGATTTGGCCGTGATGTCCACCAGGAATTTTCTTCTCAGGTGTGGCAGGAGTACACCACAGCATCAGTGGGCACATCCATGTCTTCCCCTTCTTTACCACCTACCCAGAAATAACAGGCTTCTGCTGGGGTGGGATGAAGTAAGCACATCCTCCAAGATAAAACAAGGCTTGTACATTGAGGGAAAATGTTTTGTTGAGCTGACATAGCAGAAAAAGCGACTTTGAGACACATAAGCTGTTTTCTTCACTTCTTCTGTTCCTGCCCTTGGATCATCCCACCTCCAATAAAATTTCTTCCTCTAATAAGATGAACTGCCCTACTGGTACTTGTTACTTACCATTGTCTAGATCACCCAGAAGTACTGCCTAGATAGCACCAAGGTTTTAGGGATCTACATCCACATTTAAATAATATGAATCTCAAACAGGTGACAATTTATTTAAAGGAGACTCACTTATAATGGGACTGACTCTTTTTCAAACCTGCAGGAAGTTACAATAGAGGTGGTTCTGATGAAGTTCTGGTTTACAGGGAAGAACCTTCTCAGGGTTCAGAAGGGAAAGGTGACTAAATCTTCTGAGTATACAGGCAAAGAATAAAAGCAAGGAAATGAGGATAATGGGACTTTAAAAAGCTTCACTAAATTCAGAGAACTAGCTTTAGAAATAAAACACTGGAAAGCTGCCAGAGGGAAAGGATAGAAGCAGGACAGAAGCAGGAGAGTAGACAAGAAGGTATTTGCTTCTCAGATTCACAAGTTTTGAAAATCCAACACAGAAACCACTTCTTGTGGCCCAGTATGAATGTGAAGTAACAGCAAACCTCCCTTACCCCAAAAGCAGAACCTACATCACAAGAGCAATGCATGTACTGAGGGACATGAAAGATGAAAAGGGAATATTCTATAAATATATCAGAAGGAAGGAATAAGTGATTGAGAGAGACTAAAGTAATCCATGCTTTTATTGCTTCCATGTCTAAAAGAGCTTATCTATGGCCAGAACCTTCACACAATTCCAAAAATCTGTCAAAAACACAAACAAGAATAAAGAAGGAAGCAGCTAAAAAATGTAAGACAGAGTAAGTGCAGTCAAGCCTGCAGTTCTGGTGAAACCCAATACTGAATTTAATCAGAAAAACACAAACTTGTGAATCATGGCCAATCATCTTCAAAAATCTCCCATTAACATTAAACACTCAGCAAAATGGGAAAGTGGAATGTTGCAATTCTCTCTAGGAAAGGAAGGCTTTGGGGAATAATTAGAAGCACAGGATGAAAGATCTGGATTAGCTTAAGAAGAAGGGATGTGAGAGGCCACAGTAACTTCATATATTTTAGCAATATTTAAAAAGACAGCAATTAATTGTTCATCACATTCACAGAGTAAAAGATGAGTAGTTGGCTCTATCTGCAGTTGAGAAGATTTATTAAGGTCAGACTCTGGGGAATTTTTCCGTAAATATGGACAGTTGAGGATGGGAACATGTCCCAGGAATACTTGTTGACCTATGTTCACTAGAAATGCTTATGAATAAAAAAAACAACTTTCAGGAACATCTTGGGATATTCAGCTGTGCCACAAAAAAGGGGAGTGAGTCATGAAAGATGAAGCTCTGTAGTTTCTTGAAGTCCCTTCCAGGGGTAGATTAAATTTCTGATTCCCAGAGGCTTCAGGAACAAACCTGAGCTGATATTGGGGGGGAAGGGAATAAAAGAAGAAAGCAGCAGAAAGCAAAGCCCACCTGCAGGTAGCTGCTGGTCTCACAACTTCTGGCTCTTTTAGAAAAGCTGAACTGACTTTGCAAAAGGATTCAGAAGAGTATGCTTTTTTTGGACAGTGGGTCAAACCTGAATCTGTGCTATGGGTGCTCTGAACTGCTCCCAGAAAAGCCTCCTAGCTGGCTCTTTGGGCTGAGAAAAAAGCCTTCACACAAACCAACCCTCCTTAACTACTTTACCTGAAAAACAAGCAAAATCCTGCTTGCAATGAGGGGCAATGTATGTGACCCATATTAGACTGGACTGGACCAGAGTTCTCTTTCTCTAAGCTGCCAGCAGCTCACAGACCCCTGCATTTAATCAACTACTGCAGCTGGGGAAACATTTCCTTTGCCTGAGCATTGCTGAAGTGACATCACTGGTGTGAAGAAAAGAATTTGCACCATGACTGCAACCAGAGGTTTCTGTGCCATTGGTGGTGTTTAGAACAACTAAGCAGAAAGGCTCTCTTGATAGAGATGTGCTGCTTTATTATCTGCTGGACAACAAAATTTACTGACAAAGTCTTTGGTGAACGAACTCAAAAATGAAAGCTTCTTTCCTGTCCCAAGACAAAAACATCACTCCGGTGAAAACAATTTTTTCTCTTGCTTTTTTTTAAAAAAAAAAATCACAAGTGTTTTTTGCAGGGGCAGGTTCCTACAACAGGAGGAGGCACATCTATGCCAGACATCATACTATTACCATAAAATACCTTCCACAAGTGAGTCCTCTTCTACCTGAGTAAAGGACAATACTGCTTACACCACCAGCTCCTGGCTGCATGCCCTGTAGGACTCAGAGATCATCTTTCCTCTGGCCAGGACTAGTAAGTGTTTCTAATTATAGCTAAAAAACCTCCAGTATGGAGGGAAGTCGCTGTCTGCCATAACATTTAGAGTAGTTATACACATTAAAATGTTGGAGAAACATGATCTAGTGATAGAGTGAAACTGGCTCAGTAAGAATTGCTGTGAGATTGGGAGGCTGATACAGAGGTATTTTTAAGCAAGCAGTTAAAAGCAGCCCTCCAACAGTTTGCTGCTCATGAAATTAGTAAGGCACACAAACAAAAATATTTTGGGAAATTTAACTTCAGGATTGTTTTTGTGGAAAGAAGAACACGTTCCACATAACTGAGGCTTTAGTAAGTTTAATGCTGACCATGTATTGTAAATACTCTTCTATAAAGGCACACAGCTACAACCCAGTGTGGTGAACACACACTGTGTGCAAAGTTTAACATGTTCAGTTTGTATGCAGATGGAACATCAAGCTATGAGTAAACCTGCTTTATGTTCCTTTTCTTCTGACTATTCTTGTGAAACACAATGAACTGAAAAAACCCTGAATTATAGGCTGAATTGAGATCTGTATCTTATTTTGGATTACTTAAGCTGCATCTCTGGATTTTTACTGTACTATTCTATAGTTATTACAAACATAACAGATGCTCAGTGTACTTCCATTGCCATCAGCAGCTCTGCATATTCCTACAGTTATCCTGAAACACAAATACTTAGCAAAGCTGTCTGGGGAAGCTCTTCAGCTTGTGGGTTGGTTAAAGGAAAAATGGGAATTATAAGCATGTACCTTACAAAACAGCAGTATAAAAATTAAATTTATCCAAGTAGTAAATGGAACAACTATCAAAGGAGAGAAACAAAATTCAACAAGAAGCCCAGTTCAGTGGCTCCTACCCACTTATACCTGTACATTATCTCTAGTACAGTATTATCTTGAAAAAGTGCCTTCACACTATAGTTTCTTGAACTACAAAATTTCCACAATTTCCACACAATAAACAAAACCCAGCTGCAGATACTCTGAAGGGAAATTAACATTAAAGAAAGAAGCCCTAACAGAAAATACAGTTCCATTCAGTGAGGAATGATACAGAAAACACTTTCAGGCCATTGCATAGCCGAAAATCTGTGCTAAAAAAATCCCTCAGGAGGGGAATGTGAAAATTCTTTTCTATACCTTCAGCTTGGACTCCACAAATGCCATTGAGGGATCCACTGAGGCTGTCTCTCAGCAGTTACTCTACGGGCAGCACGTGGTCTATGCATCACATCACCATCACTCTGTGGTTCTGATACTGGACTATTAGAAGCCCTAAAGCCAGGCTTACTCTACTATCAATCAGTGTCTCTGAAAAAGCTGAATTTATAACACAATTTTAATGAATGTTTTGTCATTAAATGGCTTCCAATGTCTAATATCAGAGAAGTCCTAAAAAGTTTAGTTTCAATAAAAATCCTATAAATATGTTTATGCTGTGCATAAAAAAGCACAGCCCAGTGAAGAATACAACATCATTTCCCCAAATCTGTCAGCTTTGACTGCCAGAACTTAACTTTCAAGCCACACAACTGGGAGATGCCTATGCTCACTAGTTGTAAAGATTCTGTTTTAACAATTATTTTACTTTTTGTTTCGAAAATAAATATTGTTTATGAAAGCTTTCTGTATATTCCCCAAGTTCAGGAAAAAAATTAAAAGGGAAGCTACAAACCTAGATGAATATATTTTCAGTGATGCACTTCTGAGACATTGCTTTCACTTTGAGACATTGATTTCACTTATGAGACACTGCTTATTTTTTGCAAAAAAACCCACACTTAAGCTTAAGAAGAGGCATTCCTCTCTGGCTCACGTGGTACACAGCATTGCAGAGTGGAGTATTTTCTCAACTTTGAAAAAGTGGGTTTTGCTAGCAACACTGCTCATGGATGGCCCTCCATCCCTTTGGTCACAAATAATTGCCATGTCTTTGCAATTTGGGGAGAATTTGGTGGAATCAGCTGCTAAAAGTTTCTGAAAGTGGCAATTGGAAAGCACCTCCTTGGCACAAACTTGGCTTCCCCATGTCCCTCACCCAGCTCAAGGCAGTGTGATTCTGGAGACAGAGCTGCACCAAAGTGACTCTGCAGTGTTCAGAGCAAGCTGCCCAGAGAGCAGAGAAACCTGGGCTCTCACCTCATAGACACCTGCTTTGGTGTCTCCACAGCATTTCTGGGACACATCCACCCTCCCCAGGAGGATGCATCTGCACCTGGACCAACAGGGACAAACTCTCACCGTGACAAGGGAGCCACAGGCAATGCTACAAATGGCAACTTCACTTTCAGTTTCCCAGGAATGTGCAGGAGAGGTTTATGCTGGCTCCACTGGAAGTTGTGCTGCAAACAGGGCTTTCACAAGACTGTCTCATGTCCCTGGAAAAACACTTTATTTTCTAGCAGATATCATGGGAACAGGTTAAGAGCAGGAACACTGGCATGCTCCTCCAATGCTCAGCAGAAGGTGGCTTTGTGTCCCCTTACCCTACTGCCAGCAGGGAATGGGGCAGGGAGGGGACACAGGGACCTCACTGCACCAAGCAGGATTTTTAGCTCATGAACACAGATGCTGATTACAGGCTAGCTGGGATCATGGCCTTTTCCATCATTCCAATGCATTTCCTGCCTCAAAGGCTCTGGTTATGTGAATTAAACTGTGACTGGAGAGACCCTGAGGTGGCAGAGCAGGATTCCAAATCCCACTGTCCACCATCTCCCTCCCTCATGAGGCCATGCCTTGTGTGGTGACCTAAGTGCCAAACCCTGATTTTTCAGTAAACTCAACTCCTTAGAAGCTTTCTGTAAAAGGAAAGCACAAGTGAGTGCAGACATTGAGCAAGTCAGCTGAAGAAGCAAAGTTCAGAACACAAGGAGGGGTTGATTTACACATCCTACACAATTTCTGCTCTTACTGTAGTACCCCACTGCCCTGCCCCCTGGCAAGGAAGGGCTGTCCAGGGCTGGTTCGCTGCAGTGGCCACAGGGCCACCACCCCCTTCACACTGGGCACCCAACTTCTGCTTCTGCCCCCGTCTTGCCTGTACCCTAAGCAGGCATGAACATGGGTTGCCCCCTCTCCCCAGATACTATTTTACACAATTTCTGGGAGCCTCAGCCACTTTTGAGACCTCTTCTGCATTGTCAGACATGGTAGAGAACCAGCAAGCTGGTTTAAATCTATCCTGCTGAGGGAAGGAGGTGAATTCACAGACAGTGTGATCACACAGCCTGATTTGCTTGAAAGTCAGGCTGAAAATCCCAAACAGAAACAGAAAAGCCTGTCAAAGGTTGTTTCTAACATCTGCTGGAATGAGAGTATGGGTTCTGAGGAAGAGCTGCAGGAGCTGGCCTGCTTCCTCCCCCATCCCACGCTCAGGGCTATGGCTGAAGGCACCCCTCTCCAGCACTGTGGGGACTGCACCCCTTGGCCTGGCCCAGAGGGGAGGGGAACAGGAGACCAAGCCCCCCACAGAAAACAAGCAGACACAGTGAGGGAAGGTAAGCAGGCCCGTCCTGAGGTACAAAAATCACATTCCTTCAGACCCCAGTGTTCTCTCCAGGCACGGTTGGACTTTTTCCCCAATATAAACAACAGACTTTGCCTTTTTAAAAATGAAATTCAGAACAAAGCCCATCAGTACCCTGCAATCCAGAAGGCAGAGGGGTTTCCAGTTTTGTTTTCCTCAGCCCTCCACAGTCCCCCTCTGCAGGGTCACCTCCTCCTCACACGTGTCCACCCTTGGCATTAAAAAATAACAGGAAAATCCCCAGCACCCAGGTGAGCCCAAATCACTGGCACTGTGCACCTGCACTCCAGACAGGACTAAACACAAGGCACAATGCTGATTTGTTTCTAGTAGTACACCAATTTACTAGAAAAAACCTCACAAGTAAAACAGGGAGAAGCTCCAGGCATTCACAAACTGCTCACAGAAATACAGCCACGCTAGCAGGGCTTCATTTGTTGTTTAAGCATAAGCAGTCTCGGATCCCTAAACTGTCAGCAATTCCACTGGCATACATACAGCTGACAAAACCACTCAGCCTCTTCTGCAAAAATTTCCAGTCCTCCCATGATGTTCCAATTAGATCAGCTACTAATAACTGTCAGCTTTGCAAATAATTTCACATCATTCACTTGGGCAGAAATCTTCCTTACAAATCCATGACTGGGATTGAAATAACCGACCCTCACTCACTCTCACACCATACCACAGCCACATTTCATCCCATTAACTTTCCCTTCAATGCCCCACAGTGCTGCCCTAGTGATGCTTTTCCATGTGTTTGTTGAGTTACAATATACACAGAAACATGTGAAAGTAGGAGGACCCAGGGCAGCCAATAATCACCTTTGGGTCTGGTACAGCTTTCTGCACAGCTGAAGGACTGCCCTAAGGATAGCCTTTCTTAAGGACCTTCTTCCATATGGAATTCAGGAGAGCATATCCACTCTTTAACTGATGCTATCAGTCTATCTTCTTCCTAATCTGGCAAAACGATTAAGAGTTGTGAAAACCACAAAAGCACAGATATTAAAACGTGCTCAACAGTTCCAAAAGCATGATGAGGTGCAAATCTGACCTGTTTGTAATGGTAACGTTTTTCTCTACTTTCTAATTTACTTCAACTCAGAGAAAATACATGGCAGCCAGTGCAGCATGGGTCTAGCAATCAGAGACAAAGCAGTCAACAAAAGCTGAAGAATTTCTTTCATCTCCTGGTTTTTGTTTTAAGAAATGCGTATCTACTTTGAGCTTTAGATTGGGAAGCTTTTGATCTTGCAGGGCAATGGAAAGGAAACCTCTGCAGAAGTTTGCAGCTCATGCTCTGTTGGCAGAGGGCAAACTTTCCTTATCAGAGCAGGCATAGGACAGGAGGACGCCTCTTTGCCCCCAAATTGCAGCTGTGGGCTGGGATACATTTATATTGCTACCTGCCCTGAACCATCACAGTATTGCACACAGTAGTGCAATACTCTTCTAGTAAGTGGCCACATTCCTTTTCAGAGGTGGGTGCAATGACTCATTTTCTATATATAGACTCGTTGAAGTACAAAACGCTGCTGCTTTTTTTTTTTTCTTGTAGTTGTTCTCAACATATGCTTTTCCGTGTCTAATTATTATGTTATTGAAACAGTATGATGAATATTTATGAGACTGAAATAAAAGTTAACTGTGCCATTCCTCATAAATGTAGATTTAAAAAGTTTTTGGTCTTTATTGTGAAATTTTCATGATTCAAAAGTAATCTAACAAGAGCATTCCCAGACAAATAATTTCCTCTACCAGTTTTGTCAGATCCAGTTTAGTTGTTCAAGCATTACAGGATTTAAAAAAAAAATCCATCTATGTTTATATATAGTAGTACATTAGAATATAATAGAATCCAGTCAACAAGGTAAATCTCTTTTGTGTATTCTCCACTTGTCTGTGAACCATCTGCAGCTGGGAAGTTTCATTGTTTAGAGGTCCATTAATGAGATCAATGCAAGCTATAACCACAAAGGATTAGTTGGCTCATATGCTATTGAAAGACTCTTGGGTTCAGCAAACTGTTTTGGTTCTCATGTGCAGTTCAGGCTAACCATGCCCCTCCTTTCCTCCTCCAGCAATCCAAAACCTGGAAATGGAAGCATTCCCCTTTTCCTCAGTATCAACTTACACACACAAAACTCAGGCAACAAAAAGATTCAGGGATTTTAAATTTATATTCAGTGGATACTCTGGGAATGATGGGGGATGGGTATGTAAAAGGAAAGGCTCTCTGCCAGATATTGCATCTACTGTAGTTATTAACTGACTTTTTCCCTGCTTTCCTTTGTGACTTATCTTAGGTCTAGTTATGCATTCAGCAGTTTTAATTCTGGTTCCTGAGCAAGCTCAGCTGCAGTTGCTGCCACCTCATATCAATAGCACTTCATGGCTCTCCTGTACCCTCTACTCATACCCAAAAAGTGATAATTTCTATTTCTGGATAATAATAGAAGCAGGTGAAAAAAAATTAATAGCAGCAATAATTTTTAAAGCACTCCCTCCACTTTCATCCCCTAGTGTAAAGCAGCAGAAGGACAATAAACACAGAGCTGCAGAGAACAAAAGTCTTCTTGTTCCTCTGGGGAAGAAAAAACCATCAAAATGTGCATTTGCCTTAGAAGAAATACTGCCTTTCTGGTTGTGTCTGAACTCACATGACAGATACAAGTTGACATAATGCTGCAGTTATTTATCACACAGATGTTTAAAGATGTCTCTTAAATAAAACACAGTAATCACACACAGTACCACAAATCCACCAGACCAGGAAAGCTAATATTTACTCAATACTAAATACCTGATGACCATGCAAGCCTCTGAGGAACCAAATTTGGTTACTGCTTTGCTACTTGGAAAGCCAGAGCTTCAGAGAAAATAGATTATTTGGATTTTTTAGCAAGCTGTTCAGCTTTACATTTTCCATCAAACAGCCAGTCCCAGCACACAAGTTTTCTGTTCCCAGAAATACTGTGCCTTTCAGCATGTCAAATGCCAGTAAAATTGATTTTTACCTTTGCATTTAGTTTTGCATTGGTTTAGCACTCATCCAGAAGCAGGAGAGAGAAAGGGTTTGCAGAACAAAGCAGACCTTGACCCAAGTCATGTCTGTGCACCAGGAGGTAAGGAAGGAGCTGGAGGAAAGCAGGGTCCCTTGCTGCACCCTTTGTCCTTTGCTTGCACCCCTCTTTTCCTGCCCAGGTGGCATTTCCTGCCTGGCCTTTGCGAGGGACAGCATGAAGAAGCCTTCATCCACATTTCATCTGTTTATTAATGAATTTACATAGTCATACTCTGGCCCTACATATACTACATCACCTTTAATGGTTTGGGGTTTTTTTAATGTATTGTTAGCTGCAATTTTTATCACTCAGATAGAAAAGTGTTACTGAGAGACAGCTTTCCTCTTGGACCAGTTTCTGTGCAGGCAGAGCATCCTAGCACAGTGCAGGGCTGTGTTAGCACTCCAGAGCTAGCTTGGATCCAGGAAAAGCACAAACAGATCAGTGTGGTTTTTTGCTTAAGTAAATGGCTCATTTCCCCCTCACCACTTGGTGTTGCTTTGTACAGCAGTGGAAAAACCTGTATTTGAAGAAATTGCAATTCAACTGAAACAGGCAACAACTGAGGCAAAAATCTTCCCATACATTATTTGCTCAGTTCTACCCATTAGGCAAAGATACGCTCTATAAACTGCAGGAAGGAAGAAGGCTGCTGTGGGATACTGGGAATTACAGTGTCACTAAATGCAGTGGGCTATACATGGAGAAAACCCAGAGAGTTTCTGCAGACACAGTTATGTGATCTAAGTCACCCTTTCTTACTCAGGAGAGAGATCTTGAAATCACAACATGGAATTCTCTGAAAACTGCCAAATTGAATGCTTGGGGATGGTAAAAGGGAAAAACAGTGTCAGGGATGATTACAGAAGAAACAGAGAACATCATCTGTCTACATATAAACTGAGCGTTGCCCACATCTTCATTAACGGGTGCTGTTCTGAAATAGATTTGGGATAATTAGAAAAAGACAGGGAGAAGGAAGACATAAAAAGCAGAGGTACAAATCAGCCTTTTTTACTAGAAGAGATTACCCAGATGAGGACTTTGCAGCCTGCAAGAAACATCACTGTGGAGAAGAATATGATTATGGTTTAGTATCAGGAACAGCACAGAGACACTGAGCAGGAACAACTGTTCTCATGATGCAAGAAATAGGGGGCACCAAATGAAATGGTCAGACAGTTTGCTTAAAACAAGAGGGGCCAATTTTATTTTTTTTTTTTATTATACACTACATAATTAAGTTGTGGAACTTATTGCCACAGGATGTTTTGAAAGCCAAAAGCATAAATGGATTAAAAGAAAAGCAATTAGAGAAATTCATGGAAGAAAGGTCCACCATGGGCTATTAAATACAATGATGCAGATACAACCTCTGGCTGAAGCAGAACCCAAATGGCTGGCTGCCAGAAGCTGGGAAAGAATACTGCTGCTGCTGCTGCTATACACTGGCCAGCAGCAGATGCTTTGGGAAAAGAAAATGAAGGGCTGAGCTCTTGTCTGAGTCACAGAAGGTCTTTCCTGTGACCCAGTGTAGCTGTTTCAATGCTCTTCTGAAATGGACAAATTTGTCTTTGATAATCTGATGCTTATTAATATCCAAATTTAATTCCTTCCCTATACCACAAATTAACAGAAATATTACAAAGAGCAATTATTTAAAGTAATGTGATTACCTATACTTCATACTTTTAGATTTTCTTTTATCTGGGCATTGCTACATGACTTAAAAGCCACTTCAGCTAAACCTACTGCTGCATGAAATTTCATGTCCATGACAAAAGGTTTCTATGCCACTACAATAATGCTTCCATGTTGAAACCAGAAAAACATCTTGCTAAATGCACAACAGTCATTGCTTGGAGGAAGAGAAATGTATCAAAGCAATGAAAGGTCCCATCTTCTTTCATATATATATCAGTATAAAGTAAATCCAGTGCAATGAATTTCCCTGGATCAGCAGTGCCATAGAAGGTCAGGATCACTGCATAAAAGCCATTAAAGACATGCTAGATTGTCTCAACAATACAAATGAACAATTGTGCTCTTGAAGGTTTCTCTAAGGGCAGTGCAAATATGCAGAAAAATCAATTACTGAAATAACAGCTAATCAATAATTCAGGGCTATGCAGAAATGCATATGCACGAAGCAATACAAATCACTGTCAGCTTCTGGAATTCTTTGTCTGTTTCTGCTTTAATGTTTCCCTAGCATAGTTTTAGAATACTGAGTTATTCAGGTGCTTAAGGAACAAGATGAAGCAATTTTATCAAAGTGAGATTTATTCCTCCTCTGCATTTTCAAAAAACAGGGAAGATGAGATTCAGGTAGGTGGACAGGTTTGAAGTGAGAGCAATTCGCATTAAACTTTTTACAACTTTGTAAGAGTTTTCAATATTTGAAAAGTGTCCATTCCACTTATCTTTTAGACACTCATCACAAAACAGGCTGGAGAGGGCCCTGTTCTCATACATTCGACAAAATATTTTTTGGGAAAAGTATATACATAGAAAAATTGTTAAACAAAGGAAAATGTTTTATCATCCTAAAGGGATAGCTCTTAAATTCAAGACTCACATTCAAAAGACTTAACATGGTTGGCTTCTAAAGCAAGGCCCTAAAATAAGCAGTAATAATGAGCTATTGGGCATAAAAGGCACAGCTTAACCCCAACTCCACCGTCTCTGGTTCTCCTGCCTGGAGTACAAGGTCTGTGTGAGGTCTGTGAAGGGATGGTTGTACACTCCCTCCTTTGAGAGGAGCAAAGGGGAGCACTGGGGCAGTCAGCTCCCAACCTCCAGCGGCAGATGCTACTCTGACACAATGCTGTAGGTTGTCTATAGATGATAGATAGATGCCCTGTACTCACTCTGATAATGGTGTATGTAGAGCTCATTCTCAGAGGCTGCACTTCCCAGAGTGCATGCAGGGGAGAAGTGGAACCCCACAGCTGCACTGTCAGTATGGTCCTATTGCTAAAATTCCCAAAGCCCACAAAGCTTCATGGGGTTTCTGCAGCATCTTTGCAGCTAAGAGAAACCAGGTTCTGCCTTGTGCTGAAAAATCTCTTATCCACACCAATGTGATTCAAACATAATGAGCTCTTAATGCTCGATGAAAAACTTGTAGTAAGGGACCATAGGAAAGGCACAGCTTCAGCTTCCACTCCATCTCTGGGTAAAACAGCTCAGTTACCATGGGAACACATCTTCCCACAGTACCATAATCTCCCATCTACCACGATGAGTGCAATCCAGCACCCCACAACAACCCCTGCTTGGAACAGTTCCCCCTCTCCTTGCACAGCACACAGAAGCATGCATGCACACACAGGCACAGAAAACTCTGTGCTGCACTGGCTGGATGCACAAGTACAAGAGAGACAGAGCTGTGCATTAAGTGAGGGAAAAGCTCAAGGAAAATGCTTTATATTTTCACCATCAGATATCAATCTAAGGCCACCTCAACCACAGCTTCTCCAAAGAAAATCAAGGGATGCTAGCTAAGAAAATGCAGCTTGATAGCCTTTTTCACCTACCAACCTTGTTCTTGCAAAGAGCCTGAAACTTTCTCAACTGACCATCACCATAAGAATATGAATTTATTTTTTTAAAATCTCTTCACAACTAGGGTATATTCATGGCATTTGGGAGCAGCAGCCTTCCTCTGAGACTGTGACATACTACAGCAAGAATCAGTGAATTATTTAAATCCATACCACCTCCTGCTTTAAACACACATGATGATTCTATATCAGTAATTGTAGTGATATGCAGCTGATTAGCTATCTATCTCCAGACCTATAAACACTGAAACTATTAAGGAATCAGTATGATCCTAGACAATAGGGCAGGAATCCAATGACTGAGGGAAGTAACTTTATCAACAAATAGATGTCAGATTTAACACCAATAGTCTATGACCCCTTTTATCTCTGAGCCTCAGAGCACTTTAACAACATTAATTAGCCTTGTGAGATAGCTCTGACACTCATTTTATGAGCACGGAGCAATTATGTCCACTTTATGGGCAACAGCAGTTAAGTGGCACCCACGAGGTCAAAGGAGAGTTCCGGTATCCAGCCACCAAATCCATCCAGCAGCTCACTCCACTAGGAATAATTTAACCCCTATTTATTAGATCAGTTCCCATGCTTGGATGGACAATCTGAGTGAAGGTTCAAGGATCTGATATTTCCCACAAGCAGACAGCCAGGAACTGCAAAGCATTCTCCATAGTGTAAATCTACACCAAAATGCCACTGAATGGCAAGTCTCAGAACCAGCATCTGGAGCCTTAGAAGTCTTGTTTTTCCCAGAACTGAAGTGAGTATTTAATGGAGATTAAATACTAAACTACACTTCTAATGCCATACAGATATCACAGTGCATTCATTCCCTCCCTAATCTGCAACCACTGACTAGAACTGAGACCATAACCAGCCAACACCACTGGAAAATTCAGTTTGGCATAAATGGTTGTCAACGAACTGTGGCTGAGAGGAGCAGGGGGTGTTACCACAGCACAAGGAAGGAGCCTTAATACCCCACTTTGCTAAAGTGTGGCACAGGCACAAGGAGGAGATCAGCTCAGTCTGTCAGCCCCAGGCCTGTGTTTTCCTCTCCTGCAGAGCTGAGAGGGAGCAGTGATCAAGGCACCCAAATGGGTAACATGTTCAGTTCCATCACCAGCTTGTCTTTTGGCGTGCTACTTTACTCTTGTGATTGTTCCTTCTTTAATAAAAATCTGAGAAATCAACTTTTTTCCAAAGTTTTTCCAAATTCAGCCTCCTCTGCTCTTAAGTTTGGGAGATAACCCCCCAGTCATTCAGCCACTCAATGTGCATAGAGCTGCACGGATCAAAGATGTTTCCTTTTTTTGAAAAAGCTGTAACCAAATAATCAAAAATCATACCCAAATACATTCTTTTTGCTTGCTTGGGGACTTTTTTGATTGTTTGGTTGGGCTTTTTTTTTTGAGGTTCCCAAGCTTTATTATTATTGTTATTATTATTATTAGCTTCAGATATCTAGATCTCTTTTTAGGGTTCAGATCAATTTAAAGGTAAAGACATGGCTTCAAAACAAAACAGAAAATGCAATTTACCTCTCCTCTCAGCTGTTTTTCTTCTTAGACAAATCTGAGTGAATGAGTTCATCAGCTCCATCTCAAAACCAGAATTTTCTGTCTACTTACAAAGAAAACAAATCAGTATTTCATTACAGAATCACAGAATAACTAGGTTGGAAGAGATCTTTAAGATCATTGAGTCCAACCCATGCTCTAACACCTCAACTAAAGTAAACCATGGCACTGAGTGCCACATCCAACCTTTTTTTAGGTACATGTGATACAAGAACTATTGTGTGGTTGCACCATGTAGAGATTAAGAATATCTTCATGCATCACAGCTACTCCAAGCTCTCTCAGACTTAGATGCTGACATTTGGTAATTGTAAATACATGACATGCCACAATCCCCCTTCCCCAAATACTGCCTGTAAGCACTGACTAAACAACAGGATCTGGGGCACATTTGCAGTTATGCAGAGTGCAGAAAGTGCTCTTGGACTGACACATTGGAAGGGGGACTGGATACTGCTATATAAGAACAGAGCACCTTTTTTTCCTTGCAACTGTATCTCAGGTTGCTTAACCATCAGGACTTGCATGGGAAGATGATCTGTTTATTTAGCCTGCTTAAATTCTGTAACTGACTGTGAATTATAACTTCTCAACAAATATACAAATCAATGGTGTAAATACCAGGCAGTTTCACCCCAAGAAGAAAGTGTCAGAAAGGGGCAAGGATTGAACAAAACCTTTTTACAAGTACAGTGACAGCCCCTATTGGTGAAGAAGCTCAGGACTTCAGGCCTATCAACACCCAGGGAAGTACAGCTGTGAGACCAGTGATTTGAGGAAAGAAAGGTTAGAGAAAAACTCATGACAATGAACAACTTCAGTTCCCTTGGGGGAACTGTCCTACGCCTTCTGTCCTAGCCCTGCTCCACTCTGTCCTGCCCTTTCTCAGTATTTTTTCACACTGTGACCACCAGTGACTGTTCACCCTGTCCTGGTGACACCATGCCACAAGGTTCAAAAGCCACTCACTACTCTCAACTGGCACAAGACACCATACCTGGGCTGTCATTTCCCCCAGATCAGAGAAAGGCAGGGAGGCAAAAAGATGTATACAGGGTGGTAGGTGCTTCCAGGATTTTCCTGTAGCCTGGTGAGTGGAGAGATTTTAGCAGATGAAAGCCGTTCCCTGCTCTGCACTGTCATCTTCTACACAAATCATGCACAAACAAGGGAACAAAAGAGATGTGTTTGTTCCAGTTCTGTTAGAAACACAAAGACATTGTTTTGGTGGACAATTTGTTTGCTCAGGAAAGCTCAGCTCAATTGCAGGAGTAGCAATTGCTGTGAGGTCCTGCAGATGATTGAAACAGATAAAGCTAAAAATCCCCCGTTCAAATATCATAGGCCTTATTTTTATCATCACAGAGAAGTGACCCTGGTTTGCTTGTGCAACTTTTCCATTAAAATAATAAACATGAAAAGACAAAGCTTCCCTTTAGATTAACTTGTACAGTCATTAACTGTATTCATAAGATGCTGCACCCACAACAGATATTCATCCTTCTTGGAAACGGGACTTGCACTAATTCTTCCAAAGTTTTGGTCATATACAAACAGCTTCCACTGGCTTGGCTTTGTCTATTTTGTTGCTTAATCCTTAGCTGACACATTATGCATGGATGTTTTACATTGTTTATATTCCAGACTTTCCCAGCAAAAATGCACAAAATCTAGGAAAACAAGCACATTTTTTAGAAGTTGTTAGATGCATTCACTTATAAAGAAAAAGCAGTCACATCTGTGCTACATAAGATGTGTTAGAAGGCCAAGATGTAATTATCTCATTGGTGGTTTAAATATAGCTTTCACCAGAGAGAGTTCATCTTCACCCATGCTGTAAATTGGGTTAATTTTTCAGCATGCCAAATGGCAATTTGTTCTCTTAACATGAATGGCTTTAGTAGCATCAGCTGCAGCTTCACAATATTAACATGAACCCTTTAGAACTCTGAAAAATGAATTATTCACCCTACCTTCAACAACTGCTTCATTCTCAAATCAAACAGGCAACATTAACCCTAAATTATTCTGCATTAGAGTAAGCAAGAGCTGTCTGAAACAGAGATGAAGTCAGTATTTACTCCACTGAAAAATCAAGCATCTGTTTAGACATGCAAGTCTGTGACAGTGTTACCTATGGGAGCGAGAAGCGCTGAGTTGTGAATGTGCAAAATTTTGCAAAGGGATTGCTCAGTTAGAATAGCATTGCCTTAGCCCACATAGGATACAGCAAAGTATGTATTTATTTAAATGAATTGCAAACTCATAGTGGAATAGTGGGCACTTCCATAAATGTAACAGAAAATTATGGAGAGTTTGAAGAGATGCAGCTAGTCTGCATTTCTGACAAGGCAACTTTAAAGCAAACTTTTACTGATTGCAGTGGAAGTTCCATGATACAACAAACAAACAAACAAGCCAACAAAACCCCCCAAAACAAACAAACAAATATCCCAGAAATGTTTATCTTTTTTTTCCTCCAGTGGCAAATCAGATTCTAAAACACTATTTTCTAAAACAGGAAGAATTTCTGGATGTTTTACTGGAAGCTGCCCTATTCAGTTTGGTTTTTTTTTTCCCAGCATTTTATCCTGGTTTTAAAAAAATATATTTATATTTGAGGGCTAGACTACTTTTATGTACAATAAGCTGTGACCACTTAACTCTACATAAAACAGATAATAATCCTACCTCTAGGTATATGATGTCTTAAAAATATGTTTGGAAATTATTTTCAAGGACAACCTTTTCTGATGAAAAAAGCTGATGAAACTACAGGTGTTCCAAAGGCAGTATTTACTATCAGACCTGGTCTGAAGAATTGGGGTTATCTAACCTAATCTTTTTGTAAAGCCACCTTCATCTGGGAAGAAGGGGAATTAATTCCACAAAAAGACAACTGATAACATGAGGACAATTCAGTGCAAAGCAGCAGTGCAAACGTCAAGGGTTATAATTGCTGCAGTGAAATATCTCTTTCAGAAGGGTCCCCTCTGAGCCCTGTCTCCTTACACACAACACTTCACTATTCTCATGCTTCTTCTGCCCATCTTTCCCTGACTACAGGTAAGCATATATTTACACAAATATTAGCAACAAAAGGTCCTCACTGTGACTTAATGAAAGGGAATTTAACTTCAGAGTCTGAGTAATTGCCAGAAATAAAATCTGGTTTAAATATTATGGCTTATTTAACATCCCTCTTATTCAAAATGTAGTGCCCTATTTACAACCTAATTAGAAAGTTTTGTAGTGTTTAAAGAAAAGCTATTCCCATTAGGAAGCCATCAACAACACAAATCTTGTGCAGATGTCTATAAGCCATCCAACAGAAGCTGGCAGCATCAGTCACCTGTCTTCACTGTCAGTATAGAAATAAATTATTAGTATAGCACACTAGTTGAGCACAAAACCCCCAGATTTAACCTAGAAAACAATTGAAAGAAAACAACTGAACCAACAACCACCTTCTCCAGACCCCTGAATATTGACCCATGAAACAAAAATCTCAAGGTTCTACTTTTTACCTTTTGTTGGCATTGTTTGAGACAGAACAAATTAATGTAAGATACTGACAGGTCTACAAAATAAACTTGCATTGTCCATCACAAGCAGAAGCAGTTTTAAAGCCTCGCCTAGGCTATCTTGAGTTTGCAACTGACAGTAAAAACACATTTTCAATACATAATTCCTTCTAGGTCTTTGAAAAATATGTCACCATAATCTATTGACCTTGGAAACCCATCAGGAACACGGAACACATGTGTGAGTGAAAAGCCAGTCTCTAACCTCTCTGTAATGCATCTTTGGGTGTGATCCTCCCACCCAAAACCATCTGAGCACTCCAGACATAAAGCCTGCCTGGCTGCCATGCATTTTCCAGCCTGTTTCCTAAGGGATAAGAAACAATCTTTGCAGAGCCTGACAGTGGGGCTCTTCCTGTGAAAGGTGAGTTTTACACTGATAAAGGTGTAGCTGCTTGGGTGCCATTCTGCCCTCTTCTCACACTCTGCCTATGATGCTAAAAGGGCAATCAGATCAGGCATCTGCAACCCAGCCCCATCCTTCTTTTGGGTCACAGAGCTCAGCATGCACACAGTCCCTACAGGCAGTAAAGGTGTGCCTAGGAGCTCCCTGATTAAAATCCTCTCAGGCAACACACACATTTCAGTAATGTGAAATGACAGACCACTGCACTGTAGCTACAAATCATCTGCACCACGCTGAACTGTGATTTTAGCCTATTTGTTTGCAATGCAATCTGGGTCTCTGTAACAGAACCATTTTGTATCAGCAATTGCATGTGGGAGGAGGTGTGGGGGAGTGGATGGCAGGTGCAGTATAATAAAGCCACAAACTATGCAGTGATGAGGTTGCCCATAAATAAAAAAGGCCCTCAGGTAGCCATATTTCTCAAGAGCACTGACAATCAATCAGCCTTAAACAGATGACCTGGAAACATCTCTTGCATTCCATTTTATCTGCACTTCTCTCAGTATTTTTCTTACCCCCTATTCTGAAAAGGAAGACTTTAAATCCTCTGTCCCAAGATAATCAAGCTTTCCAGTGAGCAAATAAACAGTGAGTGCACATTCAAGAGATAGAAGTGGAAATAAGATAAGAGGCCATGGGCAGAAACTGATGCACAGGAAGTTCCACCTGAATATAAAAACTTCTTTACTGTGTGGGTGACTGGGCACTGGACAGATTGCCCAGAGAGGGTGTGGAGTCTCCCTTACTGGAGATATTCCAGAGCTGTGTGGACACAATCCTGTGCCATGTGTCCTGGGATGACCCTGCTTTACCCAGTGTGGTCCCTTCCAACCCTACCCATGCTGTGATTCTGTGAAATGTGCCCACAGGCCAATGAGCAAGATCTGCAAGCACACCTGCACACAAAGATGAAATTGCAGCCTAAGGTGAGTTCCGTATCACATGATAGGGAACTGAACTGCATTATTGATTGTTGTGGCTCTCTCTCATCACTGTGTTACAGAACACTTGAGAGACCTCCTAGTGCAAACTAATCAGCACAGAAACTGGAATATGTCCCACAGAGCACTAGGCTTCCAGTGCCAGGGACTACCCTCCCAGTCTGTTTCACTTGTGTTCCCAGCTTGACTGTCTTTTTGGTTATTCCAGTTTCAGTATTTCTAGGGTTATTCTCCCTCAGAAGGTTTATCTACAGCAAGCCTTGATTCTGGAATGAGGCATAGTTTTAAAGTGCAACACCCATTTCAGAAAATGAAATAAAATGTTGCTCTTGCAAAGTACTTTACTGTACAATACCTGCTTGGGTCAGCTTCCTGCAGAAGAACTTGCTGTGGTTGTACAGGAAAGAACAAGATGAAGGAATGCATCCCTTCCCCATGCCAGAACAGATTTCTTTACGTGCCAGTTCAAATTAGTTCAATTTCGAGTGTCACAAAACTTTGGCTGTGAAGAGATACCACCTCTTAGAATCTGCTGTTGCAATGAGAAGGATCACCAGCCCTGCCCAGAGCTGCCCATGAACTCCAGCCCTCCCAGGGCTGTCCATGAGCTCCAGCCCAGAGCTGTCCATGTGCTCCAGCCCTCCCAGGCCTGTCCATCAGCACTGCAGGTTCAGGTGGTGCCATCGGGTGTCAGCCCAAGGTACTGTCCATCCACGGAGCACACTGCACACATCCTGCCCTGCAAAGCAGCGTCACAAGGCCTGCCCAGGGAGTCAGTGCATGGAAAAAACAAAGATGACCCCTGACAAAGTTTCTGTGCTTCCCACAGGCCTTTCCCCTGTACATCAAGTCACGCTGTCCCCTTCAGAAATCAAACAATTCAGTTTTTCTGACACAACACCCTGTCTGTTCATCCCACCTGCGTTATGCTCCTATTTATGTAAAGCTGGTCTTTTGCCTTTTTTATTTCCCTCCAAACATTCTCTGGAGCCTGATGAAATCCCAGGCCCTCACCCTTTCAATCACCTCTTCCTCCTCAACAGAGAGGCTGGGATGTCTCTCACATTTGACCTTGCCCCTACACAAATATGCAGAGCTGCTTCGTTTCCCTTTTGTGGTGTCTCTGCTTATTGCTGACAGTGGTAATTTTAGTTTGTATCAAATCACAGCTAGATTGCTATCCCATAATGTTTACAGTCTCCTGTAATGTATATTTTGGAAATGCTAATGAAAACAATTTTTAAAGAGGAGAAAGGAATGGCATTCAAATTGCTCACAGAGCATGAAGAAAAAAGCCCCATCTTGTCAAGATTAGCTGTGGGTCTCTAACATTACCCTTTATTATCTAATGGCAGTCATAGGCTCCCATGGGGAAAAACACACTTCTGAGCCTTCTGAAAATCCCAACCCATTGTTTAGATTTGAAGTTTTAAAGGGTGTGGGCTTTGAACCTGTCCCTCATAACAAATCTGATCACTGTTTGCGCATGAAAATATTGTTTTAATCAAAAGCTGGAATTGTCTTTCCAAGAAGCAACACGTGCACTGAATAGAGAAGCTTTTCCAGGGGATGCCACTAACACCTGAGAAGAAGCAAAAAATACAACTATGGCTACAGAATAGCTGGATGCTGCATTCTACTGCCTTTGAAAGGAATGCCCCGCACAAAGGTACAAAACTGGTTACATTCTCCTCTGCACAGACCTCAAAGCTCATGTTCCAGTCTAAATTAACATAGATCTACAGGATCATACTCTTAAAGAAAACTAATGAACTATTCTGTATTCATCTTTCTCATTACAGATCTGCTGCAGATTATCACATGAATAATATTCCAGCTCTTAAGGGGGGAAATCCCTCCCTGTGCCAGAGAAAAAGTATCTTAAATTCTCACAGGTACTTAAACACTAAGTTAATGAAACAGTAATAAGTCATACAAGTTACTTTTAAGCTGCTAACACAAGATGAACGCCAGCTTTGCTGTGCACAAGATGATTTTTTTAATGGTATTCTCTCTAGCTGTTACCACTGATAAGGTTTCTGCAACAGCTTTAGAAAGAAATGGATGTAATTTTGCAGCATTATGCATTATTCTGGGAGTGAAATAAGGGCAAGATTTCATCCTACATCTATAGAGAGGAGCAGTTCAGAATTCAGAGCCTAAGGGTAGGACAAACCAGAGAGAGTTTGTGTCACCTGTTGGCACTCCTGCTTGTGCTCTGCTGGCTGCTCTGACCTTTGGGCCTTTCTGAGTTATGGTAATCGTGTGAGGATGCCCCATGGGCCACAGCCCTGCTCAGAGGCTGTGCTGCATTAGGGACTGTGGATGTGTCTAATCACATCAGCCCTGCCTAGAAAATCACTGCCCTCAGAAGCTTTCATGCTGGAGGGATGCTGCTGCAGCTGCACATGGAATTAGAGCATTTACAGTCCCTGCTAGCAGTTTGAGATTGGAGGAGTGTCAAAGGGCAAGGATTTCAGCCAAAAGAGCCAGCAAAATGGCACTCACAAACACCATGCAGTGTGCTCAGGCTCATTCAGTCTGCCACTCAAAGAATAACATGAGGCTACAGTTAAAAGCTGATAACTATGCATTAGGGAGTACAGTTCAGACCTATCCCTATCTATGCAAAGCTGACAACGTGTATGCAAGCTTCATGTACACAACCACAGCCTTTCTGGCCTAGATACTTGATTGAATTTATTGTTAATGCGGTTAAAAATAAGAGCAGTCCCAGAAAATCTTGTCTCCTGAGGCAGGCAGATGCTGAATTTTCATTCTGAGTCAATACAGAATTGGAAGAGCCTGAAATCAGCAGGTTTCAAGTCTACTGCACCAGAACTAGTTGTCACCAGAACCTGAAAGTTGCGTCTCCAGCAGAACAAGAAAAACAATTTTAAAGGTTACAGCTAAATACATTAGACTGGCACATCTGAATGCATTTCACTGTCACCAAGGTTTTTGTTATACCAGTGGCTGCCATCTGCCTTCTGGAGAAAAATACAAGCAAAACCTTCTCCTGTGTCCACAAGAAACAGCTCTGACAAAGGAAGAGCAGACTGTGAAAAACATCTTTAGAGGTGTACCAGGACTGAGCTGGCTCTGGACCTCACAGGCACCAATGGATTAGAGAGTCCCACGACAAACAAGGCACTGGACTGGTCACTGAAGATGTACAACTGAATATCAGCTCTGCCTACAACTCCAGGCAAATCACTCTGTTGATCATACCCTCCTCTATTTCAAGTGTAAAAATGAAATGACAGAATACCTTCTCTCTAAATTTAAATTTAATTTGTTGCTGACAGTGAAGATTCAGAGCCTATATTTCAGTTAGGGCATTGAAGCACTCAAGTGACAACAGCATGGTGTTTAGAAATCATCCTTGAAGCACAATAGTGATAGTTGCTATCCCAGTGAGCCTTTAAGAAGGCCTCCATATGCTCAATAAGTTTACCTGTCCAAAATTGTTACCATCCCTGAGTTATTTTAGATTCATGGACTGTCTATGAATCTTTGCTATCTTGATCAGCTGAAAAGCTTGAAATGACCAAGATTGATATGAAGGGTTTAATTTGGATTAGAAATGGATCTCAGAGTCCACTTCAAATACTGTGGCATCTTTTCTAAATACAATAAATGATTTCTAACCCAAACTTTTTCTTAGGTGTCCTTTATTCAAACTAATAGTAATTTATTAAAACTTCAAATACACATTTTCCCTGATTATCAAACAGCTTCAATTCTCTAGTCAAAAGGATAAACACATGCAACATATAATCACTGGTTTTTGCCCACTCTGGCATAGATGTAGCTAATTAGATCACT
This sequence comes from Ammospiza nelsoni, assembly GCF_027579445.1. Lineage (NCBI taxonomy): Eukaryota > Metazoa > Chordata > Aves > Passeriformes > Passerellidae > Ammospiza > Ammospiza nelsoni. The sequence continues at coordinate 29,563,040 of NC_080639.1, forward strand.
AGAGCAGCAACTTGTTCAAAGTGAAACTAATTTCTCAAAGATATCAAACAGCAATTTCTAAACAATATAAAGACCACAGCTTTCATCTCCAAAGATCATAAACCCAACTGGAAAGAGAAACTGAGGGAGATGGAGGGGTTTTTTCAAGTGTTCAAAAGCTGATTGATGATGTCTGACCTCAGCAGCATGGATCAGTCAAAAAATTATAGCATTTTTAAGTTTCCTTTTAGAACCACAGACCCAAGAGAAACCATAAGAAGTCACAGCTGTGGGACTTTTCCAAGGTGGTTAAGTTTCCATGTTCATTTAAAGTGACAAGCAGCTACAAGATTCCTAATATCTGAATACATTAAATCAAACTACTTTAAGATATATAAAACTGACCAGTGTGCAAATGAAGCTCCAATAATTTTTTCTGAACAATATTTATTTTTTAAAACTTCAAAGTTTTTAGAATTTGTGACTTCCAGGTTGTTTTAGTGTCTAAGAAAGTCACTCCCAGAACATCACTGTAAGTAGTTCTCCCTATATAAATAATACAACTCGATACAGCAAGCAGCATATACCAAAAAAATATTCATTCTCCTAAAGGTTTTATACATTTAAAAGTTCCAACCAACTCTGTAGGCCACCACAATAGCATTAGTATTGTTTCTGCAGAGGTAAAGAATTGCTTCAAGATATTAGATATCAAAAGGAAGATTAATCTGTGCTAAAATACATGGTAGGCTTTCTGAAGACCTGTGAAATCTTGACTGTTCTGTTTATTTTAATGCAGGGTGGATCTTTCAGTAAAATGGGAACTGCAGTTTTAAATTCCTGCTTGCTAGTTTGAGGTTTTAAAGGAGATATGTCAATTATACTGTTATTTATTTAGGAAATACTTCTTTGAATGAACACAAAAGGAAGCTTAAAAGGCATTACTCCATTTTGTGAATTTGAATACATAACATTACATTACAAGATTTATGGTAGTTATACCCAGCAGTAATATACTTTTTTTATTGGATATATGCTCAGTTAACTCTCTCCCCTCCTCATCTTTTTCCCTAGTTTCCCCATTTCTGTGGACTAGGTTTAGTTTCTGCTTGCCCCATCTTCAGATGTCCTTTTTTAGTTGTCTGCCCTTTCTTCATAACCTTTTCTTCTTATTCTTGCACTTCCTTATGCCAGCAGTACCAGCACATAAGATCTTTCCACGAGAAGCACAGCTGACTGAAAAGCTGCTAAAAACCCAGAAGCTCACAGAAGCTGAAAACCACAATATCAATACATTCATAAACAGATGATGTTTTGGACAGTGGGTACTGTGAAAATCTGGGAGTAGATTCCAATCCATTATCTTTCCCTTGGAAATGACAGAATAATAATTTTGGAGCTTGAATCCACCCTTAACCTTTGCCCTCCACTTCTATACTTTAAAATCACAATCATCACAGTTACCAGAGAGAATTGCTTTAACTGCAGCCTTGAAGAGTGCTGTTTCAAGCTCATATCATGCTTTGAGGCAAACCACTCTACTCTGGGCTCGTTAAGTTTGACAAAGTTCATTTTTCCTAAGCATTTTCTGGAACTCATCACTGGGTAAAAATAGTAAAGAGTTGGCCTGAGCAGCATTTTTTCCTGCCCGTTAATGTATTTCCTGCTAGCTCTGTCTTGTGAAGTTAAACATGTCTCAGAAAGGAGTCTGTGCTAAAGAACCTTCCAATAGCTCACCAGTTTGAAGCAGACAATTCATTTCATCTGACGAAGTATCACCCCTGCCTTGAGCAGTCCAGCAGCCTTTTTATCACATGGTGTATGAAACATCTGTACAGCAAGGCCGAGCTGCTCCTGCTGGGTTCATCATTTCGGTCGCTTCCCAGGCAAAATTAACTGCTTTGTCACCGTGTTCATTTTGGCTTCCCCACAGATTAAAGCCATCAGTAATCACTCCCCATCCCTGCAGCACTGTCCAGGGCAGTGGACTGTTTGTTCCCACACTATCTTCAAGAGGTGGGGTTGTGGCCCTGCTGATGCAAGGAGCTGGTCAGTTTTACAGCGGGTGTGTTATCGTCTGCTGCGCAATCCGTGACCGCCCTCCCTCCTGCCGTCGGCACAGACCTGCCCATCACACTGCCCACACAAACTTCTGATTAGAAACACTTCTGCAAAAATTAGATGATAAAGCATCATGGCACAAGATAGACTGAGTAAGAGACAAGTCTTATAATATGCAAGACCATATCTAAATAAGACATTTAGCCAGATGTTATATGGACTAATTTTCGAGGATCCTTAACACTACCCACAAGTGAAATGTGAATCGGTGTTTTGCAGAGGAGCCATTAGCCAGGCTGGGATCTTACTGTACACTCCAGGACTGTAAAATAATAACCATGTCTAACTGAAGTAAATTATAGTTTAATATCTATGGTTACATGACTAACAGAAGAGAGGTTAGTGGGCAAGAGGGACCAAAGAAATGCCAGGATGCTTCAGTACTAACACAAGTTTAAACTTACTAAATTTGTTTTCATTTCAAATCACTGTATCATTTGAAGACTGTTATGGCAGACAGCTCGCTCACCTTGGATGCTGGTCCTAGGAGCTGGCTCTGTTTCCCAACTTCAGTCACCATCCCATATCATCCTTACACTGCACGGAAATTAAGTTACAGGGATCTGTTCACCAGCTACAGGAAAGTAAAGGCAAAGGGAAGCGGGGAAGCAAGGGACGAATTCTTCAGAGACCAGCCTCACTGTGTGGTGCACTGCTCATCAGGGCAATCTGAAAGCTTTAGTCAAAGTCAAGCCTACCAAACTAGCTGGGTACCTTTTGTGTCATGGCAAGATTTGAATCAGCACTTCTGAGTCTATCCTGAAGCTTTATGATCTTAACACTGAGAGACCAGTTCATGTGACAGTGGCTGAGTCAAGGAGATGAGGACCCTTATACCACAAAACAAACACTGCTCTGTGGATCAAGATCTCATTCAAGTAGTAGATGAAATAGCACAGCAGGACACTGGCTGTCAGCCTCAGTGCAATCCACAGAAAAGGATGCTTTTAGCACAGATTAACCAAAAAACATACAAAGGAGGAGTTTGGCTGAACTCCACAGGCATAAGCAGAGTTCTATTAAATGAGAGTCTGGTCGAATATAGCAAACAGTTATTTGCAGGACATCCTTGCAAATTAACAACCCAGAGAAGCTCCAACAATTCTACTTTTTAACTTTTTCTCCCCATGTTTCCAATCAAAAAGTTTCATAGGCAAAGGTCACCAAGAAAACTTTTTAAAAAGTAGCAAGTGTATTTCGCATTTTGATATTTCCATGGAAACCTTTAATACCTTGTGTAGCACAATATGTTCTTTAAACCCAGTAAGCTCATGAGAGACTGCATTTTGTCAAGAGAAATGGATAGTCTTGTATTACTGCTGGCAACACTCTTAAAATAAACAATGTCTTGCACTTTCCTTCAAGTGTGTTTATCCTACATTTTCCTCTGAAAGAAAATGATCACACAACATAGGAAACGGATATCGAAGCCCAGCAAATGGTTTAGGGCTCCCTCGTGCAGCAGAACTGCCCAGTACAATTCCTCTGTGCAGACTGCTGCAGCATGGCTCAGACAGCTGATCTCTGACACTGGTCTGGTGACAGATTTCTCCCTGGCAATTTGTCCATAAAAATAACTGGCATTCTTATTAGCATGGCTGGCCAAGGCCTGGGTGGGTGTGCAAACTGAAGCTGCAGGGCTCCTTGTTCCAGGTCAAGGAGCAGACACCTGGAGATGGCCCTCCTTGCTCCTGCCTCATGCTGCATAAATAGAGTTAAACTTCACTTGACAGAGGGGTTGGTCCAATGCAAGTCACAAACATTAAGAAGTCGTCATTGTTATAAATTACAACCAGAGCTGCCAACTGGAAAAAGCTTTGCATAGCTGTAACTGATAATTGTGCAATGCTGTCAAAACTCTATCAGAAACTAGATTATCACACACACCCTAAAAAAGTATCCTGTTCCACCTCATTTTTGTTTTAAATGGTGTGAAGAAATTGCAGTTTCCAAAGAAACACATACTTTTTCCTGTTAATCTCTGCTATGTTTGAACACACACACATTCATGACTACCAAGGATTTTCTGTTTGCTCCTGTAGCACACCCACTACACACAAGGCACATGCACACACTGCACTTGTACTTCCACCTGCTGTAAATAACATAATAAGTTTGCAACACAAAAGATCAATAAAGGTTATAACTAGATATTACAACTAATAAATTTAAGCATAATGAATAAATTTAAGCATTTAGGAATAGTTTAAGCAGCCTCTTGTTTGTCACTGGTAGAAAAATGTTTTAAAATGACGAGTCAGCTTTTATAGAAGCTGTATTCCTAATGCAAGCACTATTTGGGGAACTGTCTAATCAGCATTACTTCTTTAAAACCACATTTTTTGTAACCTAGTGAATATTTGTTTGAGTTGTAGTTAGATGGGTGGGGTAAAAATAGACAAATTAAGGGAGGATAAAAAGGATGCCAACACATCAGTATATCACCACAGAGCTGTTTTTCAGGGACAAGGTGAACCACCAGGACTCTTTCTGTCTTTTTTTAAAATTCACTCCCCTTGAGCCTAAATCTTCTATAGGTAAGGGGCAACAGCCTTATTGACTTCTGGTGGGAGCAGAATGAGGTCAAAAATGAGTGTTTCTGAAAGATTTTTTCCATCAATACAACATCAAGAACTTTTCCTGTCTAATATATCATTACAATGAGATATTAACGGCCTGTGGGATTCACTATCTAAATAAGCAGAAAAGGTAAAGATTTTCATGTAAATTGTCCAAAATGGCAGAAGGAGCCTTTGGCAGAACTACCACCACAGACTTCTCCAGTGCTGTAGAACCACGTTCAGTCTTGCTGCTCCACCTCCATCAGCATTTCATGCTCTCTGCCTTGATAAAAATGTTAACAACAACTTCACACTTTTTCCTGGTAAAAGCTAAGAAAGCTCCTTCCAGAAATGAGTTTTAGCACCAAGACAAAAAAATCAATCTGATAAAAGCTTGGGGAACCCACACTGGTCTGCACAGACACACCCCATAAGCCATCAAGCCATAGCTTTATAGCTATCAAGCTCTAAAGCCATCAAGCTTGGGCAGCCAGGACTATTTATATGAATGACAGCTGTGTATCAGATCCTCCAATGCTCCACCTCACCCACACAGGCTCAGTTAGCTCAGCCTCACTCCCAAAACTACAGCCACAGATAATACACAAGGAAGTAAACAAGAAAAAAAAAACCAACCACTTAATTTCTTTTTTAAGAAGGCTTTGTTAGAGAGGCTCCTAATGAAAAAAAAAAATGGCAGCAAGAAAAGAATTTTATAGGGACACAGCTTTGTTCCATCCAAAGTCTTCAAAGGATAGCTTTGCAAAAGAGGAGTTTAATCACCAAGTCCAGTATTGCAGTTAAGAACATAAATCTACTGTATTTATACCCTAGAGACTTCGTGTCTTCCCTTGTAACAATGTGCCAGTCCATTCCTTGGATGCTTGTTCCTGTTCAAGATCCTTCTCTCTTAAGCAATAAATCCAGTGGGCTTGTGCTCTGGCAGACGCTCAGGTTTTGTGTGTTTCCAGAAACAGACATGTTTCTGGCTTGTTTTCCTGCTGCCAACATTCTTGTGCCTCCAAGGGAGCCTTTGTAAACACGATGTTAGGAATAGCTTTTGAGACACTTCCCCAGGTAGAAAATGACAAATACAGACCCAGTGAAACACTGGCAAAACAATTCCCAAAAACTAAACCAAAAACAAACAAACAAACAAAAAAATCCAAACAAAAAATAGGGACTAAAAATGACTTGCTGCACTGATTAAACTGCCAAGTGAGACAGAGCAGTCCATTAAGACTTTCTCTGTATCAGTACCTTACTGTCAGTTTTCTCTATTTCATGTGAATTTTACATCAAAAGAAATACCAGGAGAGAAAGCTGAACTTCTCCACCTTCTGAATCTTACATATTTAAATGGAATAAGACTTATATATGTATTTCTATCTTTATCAGTTAGATACGAGACACTTATCTCTATCACAGCAACACAAATCCCACTAAGTACAAAGTCTCATGGAATAGTATATTCCTTTGTATTTTCACCTACCAAAGCTTAATCATTGAATGTACTCATTTCTCTGATAACAGGTTCCCTGACTCATTTTGTTAAAAATAGCCCAATACAACTTTACACACTGGCATGTGTACACACACAGTGACTAACTGATCCAAGAAAGTTCCCAGGACTCATTCAGTCCTTTCAGATTCATCAGCACCTTCAGTTTTCAGCTAAACACAGTATAAATTAATAGGAAACCAAATACCTCAAGCTTCACTGAAGTACTGTCAAATGATTTAGCTCTCTGCTTCTCCAGCTAAAAGAGCATCTTCAATAAAAACTTACTCCCTTCTACAGTTATCACTTCAGTGCCTTCCATCCTACCAGGTGATTTGTTAAATCAAATTAGGTTTGGTTAAACCTAAAAGAAGTTACCAGCTAAGACAGATCATGCATGGAAGACAATTCATTTATTGAAAAAAATATGAGAAGTTTTATGTTTTTGTTTACCTCTCTAGAGGTAACCTTCAACAACCTCTCTCTAGGTAAACCTTCAACAACTCTAAACCTGATGGAGACAGGAAAACCAATGGACAACTAACATACTAAACATGGAGAGATCATTGCAGATTGTATTTGACAGTTCCCTGCACCACATACTCTAACTGCAGCACTGTACAGCTGCAAGCATGCACACTCCCAAAGGTTCACAACTATAGTTTAGTAACCCCCCAAAATGGATATATCATCCTCAACATTATCTCAGTATCCAGAGTTGTTGTCATTTTAACACTATTGATGGTCTATATGATAGTAACTAAATCTTAAGTCACTTTCAAGCAAATCTACTCAACTTCATGACTTCAACATAATTTTAAAGAGGAACACTCCCTGTCTGCCACAGTAGTTACAGGTTTGATCTTACAACTTTCTCTTCTGAGAAGTAAAACTTCCAGCAGAACATGCTGCTGAACATCACAGGGAAGCCTGCAGTACTTCTCCACTTTCCTGTGGGAATAACTCCTCCACTGTTCACCAGAAATTCCATTTCACAGCCTTCCATCACAACCAACGCAGTACCATCCAGGCCTTTGTGCAGGAGCTGTATTCCTAAGCCTTTGAAAAGAAACAATAGGAGCTAACTCTACCTCAGAAGAGTCTTTCTTTACAAGCTATTCTTTTCAAGGCCGTGCTGCAGAAGATTTAGAGAAGATTTTAACCAATCTATACAGGTTATGACAAAACATACAGAAACAGACATAGTTCCATATTCTTTGATAATAGAGAGTGTTTTTCTTCCTACCCATCATTCTCCTTTTCCTGTATTCAGAATTACAATGAAGCATATGTTCCCAGTACCATAACCACCACTGGATTTCTTTAAAGCTTTAACATATGAAAAGCCTGAGATACAGCAGCTTCTCCCAAAATGTCTACAGTGAATTATTCCCCAAAGAGGATCAGTCCTGTTTTATGGTTTACAGACAAATATCAGGATGACCTGTCACATGAAACAGATTAAAAATTAGTTCATCATTTTCATACTATAATTTTGACCTTTTAATTTTCCAATTATTTCTCTCAATAACTGAAAAGATTTTTTTTTATGATACTCATAATTTAGGAGAACTTGGCAAGTACATATAGTATCTTTCAGCATTGCTGCCAAACAACTTGAGTTAAAGTAATAAATCAAGGCATAACTGTCCTGTGCTGATAAGCAGAATTACCAGCAACACATGTTTTATAGCTTTAGGATATCAGTTATTTGTATAATTGAAGTCCTACCATCACCTGAGAGAAATGCACACAAAATATAGTCACAAGGCATCAGTGACACATTGCACAAACATGGCTAATAATTTTAACTTTATTGCAGCCCTTCCCATTGTGATTTGGAAGAACACTGCAGGTTAGCAACTGCAAGCAATGACACACTTCATTCAAAGAAAACTGAGGTGAAAGAGGTGTTTTATTCTTCATCAGGACACAGCCTCTTCCTTTCTTACAATTTGCTTTCATTCAGCTGCCTGAACTTTGGAAAAGCAAATACTTTAATAAATTGGCACAAGGGCACTGTAGTGACCTCTGTAAGCCTCATGCTAAGGTCCAACCCTGCTCCAGCTTTCTCCTATACAGCTGTATGTACTTCAAGCCATCAGTCCCTTTTTCAGGGTCACTTTTTTATCTGAGGAAACAGCATAATGGATGGGAAAGAAATGCACCAGCAATTACCTGCACACTACCACGACTCCTTTTATTTTGTGTGCAGTCAGGTGAAAGGACTGGCATTGATTTGTATAATATCATAAAATACTGAGGTATGGAACAAAACCCAGCATTGTGCATCCTTTGCTGTGCTCTGAGGTGAACACAGCTAGCCTGGAAGAAACTGATTTAGAAAAACTTTCCAAAAGGAAAGGTATTGCTTGTCTTCAATGCCTCACAAGGCTGACGTGGGGCTTTCCTTTGGCCATCCAGTCTCTGCCTTGCTAGGTGCCCCTGGTGAGGAAACAGCTCTTCACCCAAATGGGCCTGGCTCTGCTCATTAAGAAGTGCAATTTAACCATGTGGATTTTGTAACTTTTCCCACTAGCTGGAAGACCCAAGCAATGCAAAAGAGAGCAAAGCACCAGATTCTGTCTGCCCTGGAAGAGGTGAACCCATGGACCAGCAGCAGGTAGGAGAGCAGCCTGTCCATCCCATCTGCACCTCCCAAGGTGCCAGCTGAAGGCAGGGAAGGGCAGACGAAGTGTGCTGGGGCCTGAGGATAATCTGAGGAGCAGATGACAGCAGAGCCGTACCCACTTCCCCTCTCCCTCTTTGCCAGTCCCAAGAGCTCCAAGCAGGCATGCAATGTAGCCCAGGGACAGTGCAGTGACCTGCCAGCAAGGGCCAGTAGCTCCTTCCTGGGAGGGATTTTAGTTGAATTCTCCATTCCTACTGACTGACCTGTGGGTGCTGCCCGGCCTCCTCGCACTCTTACATATCAGCCATGGCTCCAAGGGAGCAGTCACATCTCCCCTGTGGCTTGTGTGGCTCATCTTCTTCCTCCCTGCCTTACAAGAGAAACATGGCAAGAGGGGCACTCATCAAAGCTGAGAGGGCTGTGTGCACACCTGGAAAGGTTCCTGTGTTTTGTTGGAAGATGGATACAGGCGTGACCATAAAAGGAGTATTTTTACACCTGAAAAATACTGCAAGAAGGGGTTCAGATTTTTATTTGCCAATTATGAAGACATTTATTTCTATCTCAAAATTCAGAGCAGTGAGACTCTGCAGCAAAAGGCATGCTGTTTCACTGCCAGAAAGTTAATTTTTCTCCTTCCCTGTGGAACATATTTTTCATTGTGGCAGTTTCTGAATACAGCAATGTGAAACAGAGGAAGCCTGGAGATCCAGGGAAATTCCATAGGACTGAAAAAGTCTTAGCCTCTCCCAGCTGTGTGGTTCCCCATGGTCTGGGGATACACTTATCTCCATGACTGCCCAGGAGCTTTTCTCAGTGTTTTGCTACCACAGAAAACTATCAAACGTTGTAATGAATTTATTTCTAAACAACTTTTTTAACTGGAGACAGTAAGCTGCTATGGACAGAAGGGAAAAGATTACCCTATTCAGAGAAAGATTTCCTTTGGGGAAAAGTGTTGAAATATACAGCAACACAGTCAGCAAGCACAAGACACAGCTGGAATCTCAAATGTAACCTTGAGTTGCTGCAGGGCTTCATTTATTCCTGTCTCTGTCTCCCCTCACCCATAAAACCAGTATTAGATCTTCATTTGCAGAACTGCTAAAAATGCACTGCCATTTACCATCTGTTCAACATCCTACTGACCTAGTCTTGACACAAAACACCTTTCTCCTCGCTGTCAAAGTAAGAAGCAGAGCTGCAAGAGTTGCCAAAGAGTCGCCTCTTTCTGAACATTATCGTCTTTACAAATTATATCAGCACTTTAGGAAACTAATTTCAACTAGCAGGCCTGGCAGATCACTTGGAATGAAAGGCAGGAGGGAAGAAGGTGATATTTAAAAAAATGCATCTCAAATCACATCAGGGCAAAAAAGCAGTAAAACTACACATTTGTCTGGCACATTTTGTTGACTCAATGACAATTTCGTTGACTCAGAACTCTGAAATCTGACATCACCTTGTTACAAAAGAAGCATTTTCAGACGCATGTTATTTTTCTACAGGGATCTGACTCATTTTTCCAAACTTTAATTTAGAATCAATTGTTCGCTGTATTATTTTCACACATAAAAGGCAGCAATGGCTCTTATTACCCCACAGAGATTTTTAAAAGCCTAGAATACAGTTGTGGAATAAGTTGCTCCTTTATTTAGGGAGAGAGCAGAGAGGGGAAGGAGAAGCACAAAAACCTTCAATTGCTCAAGTCACTTAGTTAGCCAAGCATCCTAATGCCTCTCTATTTCAAAGAATAATTCTCTAAGCCACTAGGAGTTGCAAGTTTGTGAAAATTGAAGGCTAATAAAACCATGTGACTGTCATTTCTGAGTGGGTGGAAGCTCTCTGCTGAATCCATTTGGAAATGAAATCACCCACACATTTCCATACTTGATAAAGACCATAGGGCAAATGACCACCTGCCAGCAGAGAGAGAGGAAGGGAGGAGGGGAGAAATAGAAAAAACCCCAAACCCTAACATGAGGTTTTTCAAGCTGTGTATTTGTGACAAGATGCTAGAAACTAACATTAAACTGGTTTTTGTTCTTCAGTAAACCTACAGAGCTATGGAAAAGTATTATTTTCATGAGCATTTTTTTTCCTACTTCTCAAATAGGGCTCACAATTACATGCAAACTTAATATAAAACAGTTCCACAAATTCCCTAAGATCAGTGCCATGCCTTTTAAGACCTGTCTCAAGCAAGGTTTCGATCTGTGAATCAGAACTATGCATGAAAAGGGTGTGGAGATAATGCTGCTTAGAAATCAAGCATCTTCTCCAAGCTGCAACAGCTCAATCAATCAACTTGTTATCATTATGAGAAACATGTACTGTCTGGAAACCTGCAGTCAGCTGAAGAAACAACATTACACCCATTTGTATGCTGAACTTATAAGGCATATTCCACATTTCTTGAAAAAAGAACCAAAAAAAAAAAACAATAAACCAAACCAAACAAAAATACAAACAAACCCCCCACCAAAACAAACAAGTAAAAAACCTCAAAACCAAACCAAAAACCACCACAAAAATTCATACAAACTTTCCTGGGAATTTAGGATTCCCCTCTCTGTGTGAGGATCTCAACCCTGACAACAGTCCTCTGTTCATCAATGCAATAAACTACAATCTGGGGAAGTCTAGGTCCTGTATCTGGCCCAGTGGTCCCTGGTTGCCTTGGCACTGTAGAAGGACTGTCCTGGCATGCCTTTTACTAAAAGGCCTCTCCTACTCTAAAGCCCAACCTGCACAAAAAAAAAAAAAAAAAAAAAGACAAAGTCTGAAAAGGTTTCAAGGAAAAATTATGAGAATATCTGATCTTGAGAACTGATCATAAGGAGCTCATTTGCACAGCTCAATGTAACAAGATGGAGAGACAATTATTCATATGCAGAAAAGAGCACTGATGCCACAGAGCCCTGAGTCATGCAGCTAAAGGCAGAGCACGATGGGAATGTTTTCCATTGAAGCATCCCAATCATCAGAATTTTAGAAACAGGATATTCAAGCTGGAAACAGAAGGCACATTTTTACCACACAGGTAATCCCTTACTGTGATGGCTTAGAGAGGACAATGGTAATTAACTATCATTTAGGACCCACTTTAATCTAACCTGAGTATTTCACATGAAAATTCTCTAATTCATCAGTACACATCCCAGCCTAAAGCAAAAATTAGTTGGGACTCACACAATATGTCATTTAGGAGTTAAAGCTTTAAGTCTGAACACAACTGTGATAGATGATGAGCTGCTCTTTGCAGGGCTTCCCCAGCTGGGAGTTTGCAGCAATTCAGTCCAGTCCTTTTGTACAGATATGCAAACAGTTATCAGCCACAGGCACATTCCCTTCACTGTGCAAGGGATGGCTCCTGAGCACGGCTGGATACTGGCACCTGCAGGGAATGAGGTGAGCTGGTGGAACTGAAGGCACAGCTCCTCTCTCATGGAGCCCTCAGGGCTCCTCCAGTGCCATGCCCAGGGCAACCCAGGGTTCTTTTTGCCTGCACTGGTACCCACACATGCTCAGTTTGATGACCAATACAAAGCCATACAGGTTTCTAGAATATCCCCATTTTACAGAACAAAAACCATTTCCCCCCCTGTTTTCTACACTCATTTACTAAGCACACCCACATCACACCCACTGGTGAAGGTCAAATGGACAGCTCTCATGTTTCTGAAGGTGAGGGCTACAATCTCTACCAACATCCTGTGGTCAGAACAATGTCTAAAATTTACATCAGGATGCAAAGCAGCAATGCCAATTGTACAATCTGAAAGCCCAGATTTGAAGACTTTAGCTTAGAGCCTCTAAAGCCTAAACATGTCATAGTGGGTGCAGATTCCTTTTATCAGCAGTCAGAATATGCTGCACTGAAGTGATTTTTCTGCTAGCAAATAATGCACTACTCTTAAACTATCTGCAATACTAGCTTTATACCACATTATTATTAATTTATCTCCTAAATGCTATTATCTCCAGGATGTTCTCCTTAATAATTCCTTCAGAATTGTGAAAGCTGGCTGAAAGCCAGCCATAGTGACACTGAAATGAAAATAAAAGGTTCCTGAAAGCTGAAACACAGAGTGATACTCATCTAAACTAAAGTAGAATGTCAGTGTATTTTAGATGCTGACATTTTAAGTAAACCATGACCTTTTGCCTCTGAAACTTCAGTGTAATTGTTATATGGAACCAATTCCCCATTAAAACTTCAAGAGACATAGTCATTAAAAAAATGTAGAGAAGAAACATCCAGCTCTTTCAGCCTAAGAACATTGCATCTGATAATTTCTCATGCTTAAATACACTACACAACACTTTACTGTGCACCTTGTTCTGAGCTGTAGGCTCAGAACAGCTGAAGAATGATGCAGAGCCAGAGAAATAAATGCCTTCATGTGAACCAAGAGCAGACAGCAGGTATGAAAAAGAGGATAGGCAGCCAACAAGGTGTGACAAAGACTGAATTGCACCTAAGTCCTTATGTAAGGCTGTTCTCTAGGCACCACCAAGATAAAACTTCAAGTGAGGACATGCAATTTGACAACATATAGCAGCTCTCACCACTAAGCAAAGAGAGAAACTGCAAGCCAGAAGACTTAGCTTTTCTTTCTTCTGCTGCTGTTCTGTCACAAAAACACAGAAATCACAGAATCTCCCCAAGTCACAGCTTCCTGCCAATGGAAAGACAGAGAAAAGGCACCTCAAGTGTTATTTTCTTCTTTTCTGGGACAGAAATGGCTCATGTTTGTACAGGGATACAAAGCTGAGCATCTTCCACAGCTTGCTGAGCACATGCAAGCCCAGTTCCATGTGCCTGGGCAGAAACACCAGTTCTGTCACTCTGATTTCAGGACATCTCTGCTGAGCTACAGAGAGCATACACAAGAATGTAACTGGGGGACAGAGTGAAAGTGAGACAGAGCTTTGTGAGGGAGCTTGCCAGAGAGGCCCAAAGGAAGAAACCCATCTGTTCTCCTGTTCTGACTAAGAGCAGAACATGACCACAGGAGTCGTCCAAAACACTGTGATTCTCCATCAGCACAGCCTTACAAAACAGGGGGAGCAGTGGATAAGGCTGTGCAAGGCTGCTGGTGTCCAAGCAGGAAGTGGAAAGGCTGTTCTGGTTATTCAGAATCTGGCTCCCATTCACTGCTCTGTGGGGATAACTTAAAAATGTGAGGTTCAGGGAATTTGATTTACCTCGAGCCCAGCAGCAGAATGGTATCTCATCTCATTTAAAGCAGAGCAAGATTTAGAAACTTTGCCTGTATTCAATACAATTATCAGCTGGGAAAAGGCAGGGAGGTAAATCACCATAAGAAAAGTACTTAACCAACCAATATTGATATTCTGAGTGCTTTCCTTCAACTTCCTTCTCTTGATGGGGAAGGTAAAAACTAAGGATGCTTTGTAGCAACAGTGCAACAGGCTATGAAGAATCTCCCTGCTGAGTAATCCTGATACAGACCATGTTATGATAAAGACTCAAATTTAAGACAATCCTGATATCCCAATTTCATCTGTCATAATTAAACTTCCTATTATTGAGGCTTTCATTTTTACAGAAACTGTTTAATTCCATCACAGTTAGGACATCCTGAGATGGTTCTATGGATCACATGAAGAGTACATAAGGAAACTGAAGTTAGAATGGAAAAAAGAGATCAAAATACATTTGATCAATGTGCACTGTGAGCCAAGATGAAGCAGAGATCAAAAAAAGAACTGGGATTTCATCAGCTGAAAGAAGATGCTGCTTTTTCCTTACTGCAATGCTTTCCTTACTGGATTCAGGCTGTGATGCACGAGGGTGGGCTTAGGTCTGTATGATTTCCAGGTGTCACAGTGGTGGGTGTGAAACAAACACAAGGAAGGAAGGAAGGAAGGAAGGAAGGAAGGAAGGCTAACAAAATAAAATTGGGTCTTAGTTAATATGAGCAGCATTTTTATTTAAAAACCCGACTATACTGTATTTGGTAGACACTAAACACTGGCTTAGAGCTGCTCACATCAGCATCCCAGTGCACTATCAACACTGTTAAAATGGAAATCCCTCCAGACACTGCCACTGAAACCAGCTTTTTCATCACAAAGTCTTAGTTTTACATAGCATTTTAGGCCTGAAGCAGAGTACAGTGAAAACTGCTCTCAAAGTACTTGAAATAATTAAAGAGAGACTAAAGGAAAAATCAGGAGAAAATATCTGGTTGAAAACCTCAAGATCACAGGAATTATTTAAAATACCAAGAGAGGTGAAGAGCAGAAATGGGATAAAAAAAAATCACTTGGAGGCTATGCATCATGGAGATGAGACTGTAAAGCTCAGGAGTATAACTAGGATTGCTTCTGCTTTGAAAAACTGTTCAGCAGTATTTCTATTTAGCAAAGAATAAAGATGTCATAACAAAAAATTAGAGATTTTAAACAGTAAGAACAACTGAAGGAGGATTTATTTGTTTGTTTGAATGAGACAGAGACAGCACACACATACCCAGGAGGCCCTTGTGAGATGCCAGCCTTGGGGTTAACTGATTTCCAGTCTAGTCTCCAACAGGAGGTCCTCATGCTACAGAGTACTGCACATAAACACAATCCTAATGAATGTCAAGCCACAAACACAGGTATTGCTGCCAGTTGATATGGAACATGCAATTCCTTGAGTCCTGGAATCAAGGAGGTGGTTTCCTGAGAATCTGCAACTCCAGCTCAGTGATATCTCACAGCACAAGCTTCCAGCAAAGCTCTTCCCATGGCTGGGACCAGGTTGCAAGGCCATGCCCTGGGCAGATTTTTCAGTGCTCACAGGAAGAAGCTCATCTGTAGTAACACAGATATCCCTGAGACTTCCACCAGCCTGTAAAATTTGGCTGTGATTGGCCAATGGGTTAAAAAAGGGAGTGGAAAAGAAGAAGGAAGGAAAATATATGCAGAAGGAGCTTCATCCTGCATGCTCGTTTCCTATGGAAACAAGGCTAAACCCAACAAATTATGAAATGAACACTCAATTTAGTGCCAGCTCTGTTTCAGAGCATAAGATGACAGAGAAACCTCAAGCAGCAGAAAGTATATGCCCTTCACTGTCTCAAGCAAGAGTGTCAGCAATAATTGCACTGATCCATTTTTCATGGTTCATAACATTATGACAGTGCAATGGGGAAGGAAGGAGAGCAAGCAGATATCAGTAGATTTTGAGCACATGGTTAGCACACAGATACTCCAACACTGAAAGGCTGCTAAAGAGCCAAATTAATGATGTCTAACTGGATAGTCTGGACTCTTTATTATCACATGTCCTGCACACAATTCATGGAGCTTGCTCCTCAGTGATGTGGTTGCCATATATAAATGGCAATGCATAGTACATATAAAGGGAGGGCAAAAAGAAAATATACAGCCATCCGTGCATTTAAGCTTGCCAAGTGTTGCCATTTGCCTGTATATCCACATCTCAGAGCTACTAAAGAACAGAAAAGCTGAAAACGCCTTTGCATTTCCAAGCATCCGTTCCCTTCTCTGTAGTGACTCCTCTTTTAATGTCAAAACCAACATTCTAAGTTAGCCAGACACATTCCAATCCAGCAGAAAGGAATTATTTTCCAAGCCCATTCTAAGTCACTTGCTCTTAGTGCCATGTAAAGCTCTGAATCATCAAGTAAATATAACTTACTTTTAGGGAGGCAGCTTTGCAGAATAACTTCTGTTCTTCAGCAACCACAAGGAGCCATCTAAATTACCCACATGAAGAAAGACACTAACTCCACCAGGCACATAACCAAGCTAAACACCAAAGGCTCAAGCACCTTGTACATTATCTAAAAACCTGTTTAGGTGAATCAACAGCAGAATACACAAAGTATTTTAAAAACTCTCAGTCTGATTCTACTCAAATTCCTTACTGGCTTAGCAAGTGCCTTTTCCAGATCTACCACTCACCTGCTCATCTGCTGAGGATAGAGACCACTGTCTACTGCTTGTTTCCCTGGGGCCCAGCAAGGCAGCTTTGCTGGTGGCTTCTTTCAGAGAGCAGACTCTGGGATCTGCCACTAGACAGATAAAACAACCTTCAGCTTGCATGGAATTGCTTTGTCACAAAAGAAATCTTATCCAAGAACAACAGCCTTTCAGTTCTCTAGCAGGGTTGCAAAATCCTCTGGAAGAGGAGCCTGCAGCATTGGCCCTCGACACACAGTTCCCAGCACATGAAAAGGCTGCTCTTTGGCACTGCTCTGAGGGAAATCATGACCTTCACTCAGCCAGCTACTGGGCAATGCCACATCACCCGTCCTTCTTCCAGGCTTCACTTCAGCCAGCACCACTGAGATACAACCTAACATCTTCCACTGCAAAACACTGATGCCTCCCCACAGCTAAGTGCGTCATCCCATTTCCAGGAGTACTCCAACCTCTTTACTAAAGACTTTATGGACACAGAAGGCTCCTTGTTGTCCCCTTTTTTAAATTTCAGATTCTTTATCATCAGACACTATTCTGTACTTATCGAAAGATGCATTTGACCTACCCACAATTAATAGTTATCCAAGCCCTTGTCTTAATATCCCCCTTGGAAAGTTAAAGGACACCATTCTGACACACAAACACTGCCAATTAATTAATTACACAGGGCCGTATTTTCCAGCAGAAATAGTGATTCACGTATTCACATAACTGTCCTCAAAGATCAAGCCTTTTTGGAGACATCAAAATGCACAGACATTTGGCTAGTCCTAATTTATTCTAGCATTTTACCAAGGAACTCTGTAGCTGTTACAGTAAGTAGGTTTTCCTTTAGTCAGACAAAATTAAGATCTGCACAAAATTCATTTCTTTTCCCAGCAAAACACAGTTTTTAAGAGCAGTCCACTTACTCAACTGGTAACAGAGAGAGGTAAGACAAAGGCAGTGTCTTGATTGCAGCCACCAAGACTCAATAACTCAGAATAAAGATAGTTTAGGACAGGAGTAGGACAGTCCATTTAAAATATCTGAATGTAGAAGACAATCAATTGTTGATTCTAAAGCACACTTATCATAACAAAAGTAACTTCCTTTTCCCCAGGTGATTTTGAGACAAACAGCAGGTCCCTTGCTGCTGCCTGTTCAGAAATACAAAGCCAGAGTTTCCATGTCACGTAGCAGGAAGGTGTCATCTTTCTGTGGTGTCACTTACTCACCAGCTCGCACCACCCACACCACTGCTAGAGAGGACTCAGCTCTGTGATGGAGCAGGTTTTCCCCCAGGCATGGATGCAAACAAGCCAAGGTGCTAAAACATTCAGAGGGAGAGAGGTGATATTCAGGCTGCACACTGCCAGTCTGCTATGGATGCTCAGAGTTACCTGCAAACTCATACCCAAACATTTCAGGAAGCCCAAACTTCCTGAAATACCATGCCAGCCTCTGCCCCTTCTGATCCTCCCCACCTAATGCTAAGTATTATTAGGTTATTTCACACAATTTCCAAGTCCCTCAGGACTGACACCATAAAGTGATGAAGTCAAGTAAGTAATGACTAGCAGAGGTTTCCTTTATCTATTCCTTTTCTCTAACATTACCAAATTTGATAAGCCCCAGGCCCAGCTCAGGCAACTCAAAGTACAGAACCAGATGTTTTGGTTCCCAACACAGTCACTTAGGGAGAACTGGATATTTCAGAAAAGGGATGTTCCAGGCTCATGTGCCATAACAGGGAGACACCTACATCCCACTTAGTTTTGCACATGAATGTCTCTAAGCCCCCATCTCTCCCTAGGATACAGGTATTGGAATGAGGACTGAGCACTGGATGTCTGCATGGAGCTGGACATGAGACCCTGACTGAGAGACGCCTGACTGAGCACTGAACATGAGGTTCACTCTGAAGATTTCTCTGGCATATGTGTCAAACAAGAAGGAGGTCATGCTGTCCCTGCTCAGCTTTAATTAACAGTTTATTCAGCCAGGAAAAATGAAAGATGCCCTACTCAGTTAAAGAACACTTAAAATTATGGTACCCACCTTCCTGCACTATCTGGCTGATCTAGATGAAGGCACTCCCTGAATGCAGTCAGAAAGCAAACACCATGGGAGCAGAAGGAAAACATGACATCACAGCCCCATGTTAAAACACTTCCATGGATGTGGGAGAGCTCAGTACGAGGTATCATTCCAAGCAACATTAAACATCTGAAGTGCCTGGAACTGCAGCTAGGTTCAGCCAGCTCTCCTCCCTACGGATGTGGTTATTGCAATAGCAGAGGCTGTTGAAAAATCAGGACTGCAGCATGCAATTCTGATGAATGATGGCAATAAATTAGCATGTGATGAGTCTTCATCTTTTAAAGGCAGCTCTCTCCACTCATCTCTAGTGCTATGGATCTTTACATTACTTTGAAGAGATGGGAAGATAAAAAACACTGCAAAAGCATTACTGAATACTATTTTCTCCTCTCTCCTCTCCTTCAATTTATATTTATCTCACCATTTTGCCAGTGCAAATCTTATTTAATATACTCTCTAAAATCTTCTGAAATAATTTTAGAAACCTGAGTCAACTGGATGTTGAATTTTGACAAGTTTTTGAGAAAAAGAGTTATGCTCTGTGATTCAAAAAGGTAGTCTTAGATATTTCAATTTTAAAAAGATTTTCTCTGTAAAAAACCAACCTAGATTTTCTTCAGACTTTTTAAGCTTGTCTGTCTTCCCTCAGAGACAGTTGCTCCCTTGTTAGTAGTAGCAGAAGCAAATAAGTGTAAGCCTCATGACTGATGATAAACACCACATCTTGCCATAGTTTCCCAGAGAAATGAATCTCTAAGATCAAGCATGCCATTAAAAGCACCTTATAACTTTGAGATTGGAAACTGTACATAAGGAGGCAGTATCTCTGAGAGACTGAGAAAGTACAAAATCAGCTGGAGCATCTGGTAGAGCATCAGTAATGCTGCATGGCTATTTAGCATGGAAGCAGCATCTCAGATGTGTCATCCCAATTGAGGTACACAGGGAGGTTTATGAAATGCCTTTTTCACTGAGCATTAAGTGAAAAATAAACACCAAACCAGCAAATCCCAGAATCCACATGTAAGGGAAATAGATATACTTTACTAATGTATATGGATGAGGGAAGGAGCTGTGAAGGATATCATGACTTCACCGAATGATAAGCTACACACAGAGTGTGCCTCTTGATGGACCGCTGGGAATCATCAGGGCACAGGAACTGCAGGCACACTGATAAGAGCATCAAAGGAGGCTCTTACCATTTGCATTAATGCAACTAGCTGTAGCACAGGGATGTAGACAAAAGATAATGATGCCAGCAGTTTGTTATATTCACTCTTTGTTCCTCCTTCTCCTCACGCAATTAGAGCAACTATACACATAATTTAATGTAAAATTATATTGCCTGAATTCAGTGTAGCAGCCCCAGCAGACAGTTTCTGTTTAGTTTGTTGTCTTTCAACATGCAACACAATGCAGTATTAGAGGCTTAAGACAGATAGCAATAAACAGCATGGGCTCCTTACCAAGATTCATTACTGATTATACCATCAGCATTAAGCTCTGTTTTTTCCAAAATGAAACATTTGTTTTCTAGCAAGAGAAACATAGCTGCTTCTGTGACAGAGTCCTGTTGAAGCATCCAGTTTGTAAACAGGGACAGAATATGTCAGGTCTGTTTAAATCTGGGACAGGATAGAGTCACTCAGGTTTTGCTGGAAGGACATATTCTCCTGTTATCTGGGACAGCTCCTGGGTTCTGTCAAGATGCAGAAGAGATGACAAAGTGGCTTGGCAACCATCTTGTCAGCAGCAACAACAAGAAAGAAAGAATAGCACAGCTTAGACACAAGAGAACAAACACACTTTCCACCACAGTGACCTTTTCCTCAGAAAGGCAGAGAAAGTGCTGTTATCAGGGAGATATTAGAAGGGACCTTGGAAAAAGAGTGCTGCTTAGCCGACTGGTGGGGATTGTTCTGTCCTCACTTGAAATGTTCGGGAGAACATTCTGAAAGTACAGCAAGAAATCCCTAAAAAAACCATAATAACTGATGACCCAGAAAGGGCGAGGAAAGGTCTTCAGCTGATGTGCTGCATTACAAATCCAATTCTACAATTTTATACAAAGCAAGTGTAAAATGCATGGACATTTTGATGTGCAACAACAGTATATTATAGTGGAACACTTTATAACTTAAGGACTGCCACCAATTCTCCACATAAGAGCCAGAAATATCCTTCATTTGCTTATACAACAAAAGAGTCATTATAAAGGCAGAGTTTGCTGAAGCTACCATCAAAGCTAAAAACTAATGGAAAAGGTGGGTGCACTTAAGGATAACAGCACTAATCAGGCTTTCACTGACCTCGAATCAAGGACTAGAGCTGGTGTTTCTTCTGGATTTCAAAGGGAAGTGTAAGTACCTGTGCATACAGGAGTGCCTATCTCACTGCACCACAGATGGGCCTCTGTCCATGTGGGAAGCTCAGAGGTTCCTGTTCCTGGATTCCTTACCCTTACAAAATGACAGATCATTAGGACATAAAAGTCAATAATGAAATTAAGAAAGTGAAAGAAATTACTTGCCCTCCTTTAATCTTATGATAAGATCTATTTCAAAGGGGAAGGTTGCTTTTTTTTCCAGCTTGCTTAACTTGCATTCTTCAACCATTTCTGTTATGCATATTAAAATACCTTGGATAAAATTAAGTCAGATTCAGTACTTTTTAGCAAGGTGCAATTTACCAATTCTTGTTGCCTTGGTAGGTGAAAGCACACAGCTGCTCAATGAGGTTTTTTCAGCTACTTTGTCTCCTGCTTTACATTACTTAATTCTGGATACAAGATAGGGAGAAATAATGAATTTCCCAGTAACTGAGCCCTCAAACACACAGCACATCAGCGCCTTAGAGACAGGAGTCTTGCTGACCTCATCCACAGAAATTCAATGTTGGCAATGAGTTATCACTCTAGAAATACACCTTTCTACCAGGTGGGATTTACATTCCAGCTTGAAAACAAACTCCTGCTAAAGGAAGAAAGTTTCTGCTTCAGAAGGATTTCACATAGAGCTGAACCTGTATGATCACCATTCAAACACTAAGTCTCAATTCTTATTTCTATCAAAGCTGCTTAAGCTCAAAGCTTCCCTATGAAAATTTCCTGGTTCCTTATCCAGAGAAAAACAAGATCTAAATTCAATTGGGAATTCAGCATCCTGAAAGAAGCGGCATTTGTCAACTAAATTATTTTCCAAAGTAAAAAGTTTAAGAGACTAAAACTTTGGCCACATGCGAAAGATCTGACTGCCATGGTGACAATAGAGGGAAACAGAGATTTATTCTCTATTTATCTATAAATCACCTTTTCTTGGCTAGCAGAGTAACATTGCACTCTCTCTGAGTAGTCTGAATCCTCCTGAAATAAAAAAGTGAGTCTTTGTGATACAAGGTGAAGAAAGAAACATTCAGGAAAACATTTTAAAGTAAACATATGAAAGCTCCAGCTTAACTGGTGTGGCTGGAACTCAGGGATGATTTATTGAGATTCCACTAACACAACATTTAGAAACCTTAATAAGAGGAGCTAGCAGCCACTAATAGCAGTAATATGCAACTGAGTCCAGAAATGATGGACTATTTCCAGCTCTGCCACTGACTGGAAGTATGAAACGCTCTGAGTGCCAAGGCAGCATCATTAAGACAGCATCAGTATGAATTACTCATTTTTGCCACTTTAATACAAAGGAAAGATCTCTTTGTAGATTAGTAGAAACACTGCTAGCTCTTCTTCTGCTTGTCCCCAGAAAGTGGGATCTGTTTTTCCATACTTCATAAACAGAGCTTAAATTTTGCAATATTCATTCTCTCAGTTTGTGTTACCAAATGGGTGCATGAAGACACCACATACAGGAGAACAAGAAAATTACATATTTCAGCCCCCCCAGTATCTGGTTTTGTTCCAATGACACATACCCCAATTTTTTAATTTGAATAGCTAGAGAAGCAATTTAGCAAGATTTTGAGGAAATAGGGAAAAAATTTGCTTTCTTCTCTCAGTCACCACCCTATAGTAAGTTCATCCTCACATTTCAGCAGTGCTCTGATTTCTCCCTCTATCACCACAAGTCATGGTCCACAGGCTTTTTTCATACTTTAGTATGAAAAATTATATTGCCGTTGGTCTTCAGTATGAATTGTTATCTGCTAAAAAGTAGTCTAAGCCCAGAAGCAGCCATCAGAGGAGAAGAAACTTTCAGCTGCAGCAAATGTAGTCTGAAAACTACAAATGGCACCGTTGAAAGCTTATTTCATTCTAGCAACACATTCAACCACCTAAAACTGCATGAAGGAAAGAAAGGCAAGGCATTCTACTGCTGGCTCTTTTTCTCCTTTGCATAGATCACCCCAGCTTTTCCCTGGGAGAAAGAAAGGGAGCTTTTGATTATGGTGCCCAAGGCAAAACAAATTATAAAATGTCCTTGGGTTGGCCAACAGGGAGGAAAAAGAGACTCTGCACACCCACTGTGTCCTGCCCCCACCTAGCAATGCCTATTCCAGAGGTAAAACCTGGCAAACCAAATCTTTCAGCTCAAACAGGAAATCTTCATGGGTTTTGGGACAAAGACCTTCAACAGAGAATACCTAACAGATGTGTGATCCAGGACGTGACCTGCCAGAGCTTGACCACAGGGAAAGTAGAGCTGAAGTCTTCAGTTTTGTTAGCAACTGCTGGACATCCCTAGGCTCGACCACACTAAGATTTCCCCTTTTATACAAAGCAGAAATGGGAACAATTTTAACACAACAGTAGAGCATTTTACATTAAGGGCTCAGAGAAATACCTTTAAATTACCTGAAGCAGCCTACCCTCAAATTTTTATAGTCTGGACAGAAAAAAAACCACCAACAACCAAACAGGCAGTAGATACACTAGGAAAACAAGGGATCCATGTAAATATCCCTCCAATATCTTCATAACATTTTCTTCAAAGGTAACTTTATCACTAAAACATAGACATTATTAACACAGTGTCTCTAGGGACACTGCTAACACTGTGAGGGCCTACTCACAGGTAGGGCCTACTGAGGGCCTACTCACAGCTGCTGTACTGGGCATTGTACGAGACAAAAAGTAAAGCACTTACATTTAATTTTTAACACAGGAGCTGAGCGGCCCTCACCTACACAATTCTCACCACTAAACTAAGGAGAAACAACCAAAGCATGATTTAAATAACCGAGAAATACAACTACTGCTTAAGTATTCAGCAGTGAAGGCAGCACATGAAAGTTAAAAACAACTGAATGCGCAGATCAGCCTTGCAGAGAGTCTGGCACTTCTGCTCTTTTTTCCTTCTATATGGCTGAAAAGGAGCAGAGCCAGGTCATAAACACATTTCAGACACCAGTTTTCTGCAAATCCTCAGCAGCCAGGAAACTGCCTGCTGGAAGCCTGGTCATACTTGCAGAGTTGTTCCAGAGCTGTTCCAGGCTCTGGTTCTCAGGTTCCAGCCCTGCAAACACTGGAAGGAGAGCCTCAGCCCACACCATCTCCCCATCAACAGGGGAAATAAATATAGTTTCCCACAGACTTACTACCTGGTTTGCTGAGATTGACTTTAATTGTTGATTAAAGCTTTTATTTTGCAGTTGGGATATTTAAAAAAAATTTCTTCTTCTCTGAGGATTCAAAATAGCAGAGGTCAATCTTCCAGTGTTACCATCTGTCTGAATGGGCAGTAATGCATGAGGTGTCTTGTGCTCCACCTGCCTAAATACGTGACATTTTATCTGAAATTGCTACTGTAACAGGGTCCTATGTCGTTCAAAATAATGGAAGTTACTAACACTTTGAAAGTTACAATGAAGAAGAAAGGAAAGAGGCTGAATTTCTTTGGAAGCCAAGCCAAAAGTATCACAAAACTGTCTGTTCATATTAACATTTTATGCTTTATACCACCTCCTGATCTGTAAGCTGGTCCTTTGAATCCCAAGAGCATCCTTTAAGAATGCTGTAGAAATCCATGCTGCTTTGCATTTTTTTCAGCATCTTGTTTCCAATATGCTAATTAGAGGGGAAGCAATTAGAACAAAATTAATTTGCCCATCTATATTTGCTGTTCCAAGCTTTCCCCAAATGCTGAAGGAAATTGACAAAGTCAGCGTGTCAAAGAGCTGTTTCTAGCCTGTCATACAAGGTGTGAAGAAATACATGGCATTTGACTGGTTTCTCCTGTCCCTACTGAATTTATGGCTTTAAGCATCAAACTGTCACAAAGGGTGACTGTCTCTGACTGTAAATGATAATTGCTTCCAACAGCCCATGCAATGATGCTTATATCACTTTAACTAAAGCATGCTGTCCAGCCCAGCTGCAGACTAAAAGAAAATTAAACAAAAACAAACAAACAAAACAAAAAAGAAAGTAAAAAAAACTAACAAAAACAAAACAACAAAAAATTTAAGGACCAAATCTGTGCCTGAATTTTATTCTGTGTCTGCTGGGTGGCTTGTTTAAAGTGACTTTTGTCATGACATGGGATGTCTGCTGGGTCAGCAGAAACACTACAGCCTGGTGGGGTGATATGGGGAAGGTATGGGGTGACTGAAACGCTCTGTAACCTTCAGGTCACCTTAGTTTTTATCAGAAAGCAGGTCTGGCTCACCTCAGCTTCAAATTTCCACTCCACTCTTGGGACAAGATCAACAGATATTCATCACTGACTACAACCAGTTTGGATTTTATTTGTAGCCTTACAGATAGAGGCCAGGGGAAACAGCTTAGGTTCAAGGAGAGGTTTGCTGTCTCACCACCAGTATTGATGGACTTACAGTTCTTCCAGGGATTTGGTCACCTACACATTTGATAGCTATATCTCTTCTGCTAAGCACTGAGTAGAATCAGTTCCAGGAAAAAAAAAAAACAAACAACCATACCTACAGAATCTCACCCAGTGCATTCTTCACTAGTGACTCCTTTACAGCTCTGCTGGGATAGACAATCATTTTTGTCTCTCCTGTTTGACCCCAACTGGGAAAATATACTCTAGATACTGTTTTCTTCCAAGATTATTGTATGAGACAGTCAGAAGCTGACCCACAAGACCCAAAACTTCACTATTCTTATAATTTCTTTTACTGCATTTGCAGAAGGTAGCGTGACTGATTGGATGCCATTTGCTCTCAGCAATGCTACTTTGGCTGTTCCTCATCTCTGTGTTATGACCCAGCTGCTTGCACATTGTGATATTACTTCTCTCAGATTTTTCCAGGAACTGAAGCTTGATGGATCTGCAATTCCCCAGCAGTTCCCACTGCCCTCTCCCCTTTTTTAAAAGGCAGGCATTATGTTTGATAGTTTCCATCATTCTGTTACCTCAATGACCTCTGAAATATAACTAACACAGTAAGAAGGAGGTTTCAGCCACTTCTTTAAGTGTTCCAGCAGGCCTTCTCCTGACAGCAAATGGGGCTTTTAAGAAAATGGCTCCTACAAACACTGAGAGAAGCACCCCTGCTCCAATGCCCAGGGCACAGGTTGTCAGCCTGAGGGCATGACAAACAATTTTCTGGCAGCTTCATCAATCACTTCTCTTATCACATGAGAGGGTCACCAGAGGTTTGAATGTAAGAGAGTCACATAGTTGCTCCTGAAACAAAAACTCTGAAAATCTAACAGCCAGAAACAAAAGCCTTGCTAACATCCTGATGTGCTATACATCTAGTTCAACAACTCTCATGGAAAACAGTGAAACTTCCTTAGCATGGATGAAACTACATTACCATGAGAACTCTTAAAACATTTTATTTATGTATAAAACCACAAGTCTTTGTAAACGGTACTGCATGCTGTCATACAACTGAATACAAGCTAAGAGTCATGTTGATATAAGCCATCATCATACTTCAAAATAAATACTCAGCTGCTAGAAATCCCAGGTATAAGCCAAGCCTAACATGTCTCACAGCCAAAAGCAACATTCCCTTTTAATGTGACCACAGACGTCCAGAATTTTCTAAACACTTCAATTCAAAATTGATAGATACATTGTGTCCAATTTCATATCTATTAAAGAAAAAACAAAACTTCTCAAACTGATTGCAATGAAGTACTTGCAGAAAATTCACACCTAATCTTGCTGTCAGAAAAATAGCAATTTGCCAACTAAAATATTTAGGAACTACTCCTCCTTCAGCAGAGAAAGTTTAAAAATATTTGTCCCAAAGAGTTCATGAAGTTCTGTGCATGCATTTGGGAGTTTGTCCTAGGGAACAGAATCAGAAGATGAAAATATTGTTTTGTATACAAGTTTTCATGGGCTCATCTAGAACACCTTAGGATGATGGAAGCCTAGCTGGTTTCCTTGGTAATTAGAGATAATCAACAAGCAAAGTTTGAGGAAAAGTGCCTGGTACAAAACCATTTACACAAACAAGAAGCTATTCTGAAAGACTTGCAAAAAGTCAGTGAAGAGGAAATGTCAGTATTCCAATAAACCTCATGTTGCTTTGGCAGCCTTGCCTTAATCTTCAGAAAAGAGCTTGGGAGCACAAGCCCAGTATTGGTAGTTTCAAATCCCTTCATGGGGATTGACACTGGGGCCAGGGCCTAAATGCATCCTTAATTACATATTTAAATACAAGAAAATTCTCTAAGTCTCTTCTCAGCATGCTATTGCTTGTCTGTACTGTACTGCAACTTCCCTTGTAGAAGGAGCCCACACTGCCTACATTTGAGCTTCTGATTCCATTCTGGGGTGTAATCATAAGTTCCCAAGACTTTCATCCAATTTAATTTTGAGCCAACAACTAGCTTCCACCTTTGCATCACTCTTTTTCCTGAAAGAATGCAACTGTACAAGATTACCTTGCTTTAAGGACAGATTCTGATATGATATTGAGAGGTTTCCATAAAGAATACTTCTGTTAAGCCCAAATTTTCTCATTTATTTTCATACTTTGAGTTTAAAATATTCCTATTCCTAACCTTAGTAGTTAAAATGGCACAATCCACAATAATAGTATTTTTCAGTTATAACATAAAGGCAATAAAACACAATAGACACTTTCCAAAGCCTGTAAATTCAGTTCTATACACAGTTCTTCACTACCGATAAATGCTGTTCTTCTGAAAGAAACCCTTGTTAAATAGGTAGTTTTAGGTGAAGGTCCCAAAGGTCAGCCTACTTTGGTGGAGATTATTATAGAATGGACAGTTGAGGTAGACTTACATCCATGTGTAATGATTTAGAGACAGAGCCAATCCAAGGAGCTCTAAATTGGGAAATGTCACCTGCACTATTCAGCAGAATTCCAAATTTCCATCTCCATTTAAGCATACCACTCCTCTGGGAAAACTAATGAGACAGGGAAGGGTGGAACTGCCAACAGAGGCCATTCTGCTCTGCAGGGTAACCCAGCTTCCTACAGAAGCAATGGAAGGACCCTGACGGTTTTGAGAGGGAACCTGATCCCATTTGCACAATGCATCCCTGTGAGTCTGAAAGAGCTCCATGGATGTTCAGCTCCTCAGCCCAGGCAAGAGGCACTGGCTTAAGAGAGGGGAAGAGGTTGCACAGCCTTGTCTGTGGAAAGCTTTCTGCAAGTTTATTTGTTTCAGGACCTCACATCTGCCTATAACCTGTACAAATATATCCAGACTGGACATAGGAAAGGTTTCTTTGGATGTCTGACGCTTTTTATTTGCAGAAACAATACTGATTCCAGGGACTCCCATCCATTTATTTTAGGCTGATCAAACAGCCTTTATTTATTTCCTGGTGCATGTTTCTATTGCTATATTAAAGGTCACGCAACAATGTGTATAGATATAATTCAATTTTTTTTCCAATACAGGAGATATGGAAGGTAAAAGTTACACAGAATACTACAATGAACAAGCCATCCTGTAAACCAGAAGGAAATGTAGGTACTTCCCTATCTTTGCACTGACAGAGGTGAGGTGCTGCCAGCTAAAATTTAATTCTCAACTATGGGTTTGGAGGACTGCAGCCTCCTGACCCTTCAATGCAATTGTGTATTACCACCAACCACATCACCTGACAGCAGAATGGTAAATAGCTATAAGTCCCCAACAGTGAAAAAATTAAAGGTAAAAGACTTTCAGACATTCTACAGAAACCTGCCACTCCATTGCTTATCAGAGGATCTAAGAATACTATTCAATTAATTTACCCTTTAAGGGTAATTTAAATTTAAATTAACAGTGCCTCAGTCAGTCAATATTGTTACTTGATTACAAACATGGAAATTAAATTTGGAAAATAAAGTGGAACAATGGAAAATGGGAAGGTACTCAGCCAATGTTCCCTCCATGCTCTTTGCAAAGCAAATTGACTGGAGGGAAGGTACATAAATTTCACCAAACAGTGACAATGCTCATAAAAAAGTATTTTTAGGAAATTCCCATGCAAGGGTTAGGTTACAAAATGAATCTCATTTCTCTGGAAAAGCGAACACTACCGCGAATATTCAATTATGAGCACTGGCACAAGATGGAAACATTGTGTAGCATACTCCTTTGGAGCATGGACTTCCCAACTCATTTCACAATGGGAAGATGAATTGAGAAGGAATCATTTAACAGAGAGCCAAAAATGTAAAAATTTGGGAGGCAAGTTGAATTTAAAACAACAGCAAATTTGACACAAAGATAAACCAGCAATAGATTACTGGAACTTTTTTTTTGTTTACCTCAACATGATTTTTTAAAGCTACTTTATTTTTAAACATTTAAACATTACCCCATAGCTAAAGGTAAGAGACACGCTCTTTCATGTTTCACACAACTTAAACAAGTAAATGAAAGGTAAACAGCTTTAATTGCAACATTCAAGCACATCTTCAGAGATTCTCAGAAACTCTCTGAGATTATTTCACTAGTACAATATCATTAATTTAGGAATCTACTGCCAGGATCTACGCTCAGCTGCTGCAGCAGTCTAGCTGCCTTTTACATGATGCCAATATTTTATGTTTTTCAAAGTCCATGCTTTTCTAAGCTCAACAAGACCATTAGCAGTGCTGCCAGCATTCCACAGGATAAAACAGACTTTCCCCAAATACTGTAGGACTCACTACTAGTAGGAAAAGTGTTGTAGAGTTTTTTCTCATTTTACAGATGAGACATCAGTCAGCAATGATGCATCCATTGCAAATCAGAGGTTTAGTGACAGCCAGCACAGGAATCAGAGCTTTGTCCCATATTCCTGTCCACTGTAAGACACAGCTCTCCTTCTGAGCCTGCAAACCACAACTATTTGTCTGAAACCTCCAGCATCTTCCCTATTCCTGTGGGCATTTAGAAGATAGTTGAGAGAGAGAGAGATAGAGAGAGACAGAGTGTCAAGAGAGGAGAGTCAAGAGAGGTGAATCAAGAAGTTGGTGGCTAGAGGGAAGGGGGTGACACACTAGACAGGAAAGACATAACCAGGGAAAATTGGCAATGAAAGCAGAGGTGATGAACACTAACCAAAAAGTTCTGGATACAGGGAGGCAGTCTGAGCTACCGGACACAATAAATAGTGATGGAACACAGCAAACACAATCCCTTCTCCCTGTATGCAGCAATGACTTTGCAAAGAGACAGAGGCTGAAAGAACTGACCAGTCTCTTGGATGGAAGGTTGGTAAAAAGAGTAGAGAAGTAAGACAAAATGTTATCTGAATCAAGAGAGAAAGTGGCCACAACTTCACCAAGAAAATAACATATCTGTCAATGGAAATGCACAGTTGCTGTTGGTCACAGCTGAAAAGTCTTTGCCAAAGACTCTGAAGTTTGTTTCTTGGCAGCAATGATGGGGCTTGGTGAAGGTGGCAGCACAAGCAGCTGACCACCACCATTTCTGAAACAGCAAAGGAGCCCAGAGCACAGCACTGGTTTTGATGGGTTATCCCAGGAACTTCACCACTGCTGTGAGCTCTGCTGTGCTTCCCTGAGCATGGGGAGCTTAAGTCAGAACAAGCTGTTCACTTTTTGTCTTCTCCCAAGTGCCTCCTTGTAAAGGGATAACTCAAGTGGGGGCTGCTCTGTGGAAATCTCCAAGGAGCACCATCCAAAAGCATGGCAGGGGGAGGGGTGCTCAGCCATCTAAGCCATGGCCTTTTTTTCCTAATTACACTTGTTTGCCAAGATGTAATTATTTTGCCTGCTTTGTCTTCAGCTTGACAGTCTGCTGATCTCAGAGTCACCACCCTGCATGCTGACCTGGCAGAGCTCCTCTCCATCCTTTCCTAGAATAGAGTATCTTATAGACAAGATAGACTTCACAGACTCAGCAAAACTATTCTTATGATTCCCACTTCCATAATTGCCTTATATGTTTGGGTATTAAATTTCACCCAGTCCTTCTTCCCACACCTACACAAAGCATTTCATTCCAACTATGCAGGGGATAGAAGCTGTAAGTAGATATTATCAGCATTATCCCAGACCCTCCAAAGTCAACGAACTATTAAGTTAAGCAGTCACTGCAGCAGGATGTGAGTATTTAACTATTAAATAACTGAGATGAACCAGGCTGTCTTAATGCAGGATTGTCCTGTGTCCACATTAATACCAGATGAGCTGCTACAGCACACAGTACTTCAAAAGTACTTCAGCCTTCTGAGAATTTGTATTTATATATTTCCTCTATGATGTCTGATACACCAAAGGAAATCCATTACCTTCCAGGTTATGAAGGGTCACAGGCCATGACCAGAGTTATTCAACCTAATGTATTTCCATGACAAATAAGACAAATCAGTCCAATAATGCTACAGACCAAGAAGGAATTTTTGACTGTGGAAAAGGACTCCCTGAGACGAGACCCAGTCAGAGCTCTGAGCTGTCTGGGCTTGCTCCTTGCAATTTTCTCATGCCATCAATGCTGTGCTGAAACCCTGAAGATCATCTCACTTTTCCACTAACGTAGTATGCACATCTGGTGCCAGAGGAGAAGATAGAGCCCTGTCTTATCACTTCAGTTTTGTCATAGAAACTGAGAACTCTCCCTCTAGAAGAGCATTTAACAAGGGCCCTTATCACCCTGCAAAGGAGTTTGGAGTTCCCAAGAACTGACAGACTCCAGGGATGCAGCTAAAGCCATTGATTTTCTCTCTGCATCTTTTCCTCACAGGAATGGTGCTTCCAGAGCAAATTCCCTCCCTAAATCTGGTAGCTGACACTACAGGCATCCCAGAGGCCTTGTGCTTACCAGCTTTCCCCCACATGACTTAAGATTGCTGAATCTTAAAGGCTGCTTCAGGGTGATTCATTTCCCTTAGAAAAATCAAGCCCTGAAGTTTCACCCAGAGTTCACTGCAGGCTTTTATAAAAACAGTGGCTGAATCAATGAAAGTAGGCATGATGGGTTTCCCAATGCATGGTTAGGGGGAAAAAATAAACCTACAAATAAATAGGACTGTAATCCTAGTTTGTGCTGAATTTTCCATGGATGTTCTCAGTGTCCCTCATCTACAGGTCCTTTGACCCATCATAGCTGTACAAGCCCTCATCCTGTGTTCCTGCAGCCAGAGCCTTGGAAAAGTGAGTTGGTGTCATGGTAATTTACCACACTGCCTCCCTCAGAAACAATGTGCACCCCTAAATGGCCCAAAATCCAGGAGACATCTCAGATATTCAAAGGGATTTCCTCTCCCTCATTATCCTGTATCACTTGAGACTGTCCCTGGTGTTGGAGGCAGAAGTACTTTGACTAGTTCTCCTCTTCTTCAGTCTGCTGGCCAAGCACCCCCCAACTGTGAACAACTTTATTTTACACTCCCAGCTCCAGGAGTGGAGACCACTGACAGACACATCCCCAGGGACTGCCTCGCACAATAGGAAATCTGCAAAGTGCATTTAGCTTTGCCACCTTGCCAGTTTTCTAGGCCAAACATTATTAACACAGAAAATACAGCCAAGGGGAAAAACGGAGATACTGTGCCCAGCCTTGTCAGTGAAACAAACATACCATGCCCCAAACCAGCCTTTGCTGGAATTTCCATGCCCACACCAGTGCAGCAGGTGTGTGCCTATCTGGGGATGTTTGATTATCCCACACTGAGGATTTTTAAAGCCCGTGGGAGCTCAAGTTAAACCTGGTTGCCACCCGTTCCTACTGAGAACACTCTTTCAGGAACATGCCTACAGAGAAGCAAGTCTGAACGTTTTGGTGGGTTTAAAATAGCTCTCAACCAACTTGAGAAAAGCAGGGCTGGTTTGGGGAGTGCTTCTGGCAGGCTTGGCTGAGAAGGCACAAGTTTGCATTTGTACTTTTGACTTCTCTGTTGTAGGCATGATAGTGCAGGAACTGTGCCTGTTGTTGTGTGCTGGTATGTCCAAACAGCTCTGCTCTTCCAAACCCCTTCACTTCTCCTTCAAGGGGGAAAACTAAACTCTTTTACTCCTAACCTTCCCACCTGCTGGCAGGCTAATTCTCACCAGAGGGCATGCACTTTCTTGGATACATACTTTCCCAGACATTCTTGATAGAGGTAACTGTCTGCCCAGGATTCAGATGGGTTTCTTTCAGGTCCTGGTACCATATGCTGTGAATATATGGCATGATAGGAAATGGGAATAAAAGGGCATGAGGTGGGACAGCTCTTATCCTAAGATACAGCTTGTAGATTGGTGTGGGGCATCACACAATGATTAAGTCACCCTGGTGATTAAAATGGAGCCCATTGCAGCCTTGGCTGAAACACCAGAGCAGACAGAGCAGACTGAGCAGTTGGCACTGCAAGTGCCAGAACTCACAGAAGCTGGTTTCCTCCTCCTTCCTTGCATCTTGTGGCCGACCCACTTGCTCCAGCTGAGGCTTTTCTGCAGTTTTGGCACTTAGGAAAGTTTTGCCTGATTGATGCCCCAGCCTTTGTGCAGGGGAGCACTGACACTGCAGCATTTTGCCCCCAGCTGCGTGTTCCCCCCACTGCTGGTCTGAGTCCCCTGCTCCCAGCAAAGCCCTGGAGCCCACAGCAGTGGGCAGCAGGCACAGCTCCCATCCGAGGTGGGGAAGGCAAAGCACTTTCCAAAGAATCTGAACAGACCCATGTGAGCGCCACAGTCTGAGCTAACATCAGATTTCAAGTGGAAGAGCTGCTGGCGACTTGCCCAGATTCCCTGGCCTGCTGCCTGCCAAGTCCTCAGAGACTATTTTTGTCATTATTTATTTATTAAAATTAACTGTCTTGGGGCTGGACCGCAGACAGACAGAATCTAAAAATGCAGACACTCAGTGGAAAGCTAGCTGGGAGGTAGGTGGAGAGGTTAATAATAATATTATTAAAGGGCAAAAAACCCCAATCTTCTAAGAGAGTTTGTGGCTTAACAGGCTTAAATTCTTGCAATTCTTCTAGGCACCAAGTTGCCTAGAAAGACAAGGTGCTGGCTCACCTGGCAGGTACATGTGCCATTTCCATACAGACTGGCAGACTGGGCCACAGCTTATGAATTTGGAGAAAGGTCATGAACTAGCAGGAGCAAGAAAACAGTCCTGTGAAGGCTGACAATCCACTGTACCAATACTGAACCACTTCAGGGAGCAACCTGAATCAGTAACTGATCCTTCACTACAAATAATTTTTATCTGCTAGGATCCTCTACAAGGCACTCTCCTTTTTTTTTGGCTGCCAGAGACCACCAAATTATATCACTGTTATATAGGCTGCTTGTAAGTGAGCAGCCATGTCAGCTTCTGCTTGTAGATACCTTGTGTTCTTCTAGTGCCTTACAAATCTAAAGAGAAGCTCTCCCCAACCTGTGCTGAAACCAAGCCAAAGAGGCCATACATCCCATATTAAGCCCAAACCACACTCTGCTATTTGGAGAATGCAAATCCAGCCAAAGCCACAAACAAAATGGTTTGTTCTAAAATGCATTTCCAGATGGATCACGATGAATGAAGTACAGAACACCTACAAAGAGATTTTCATCTTCAAAAGGAACCAGTGCATCTGATCTCCCCAAAAACCAGGTTTGGGAATGGGGAAACTACGGAAAGGGAGAATACCTCTTTCTACAACAGAAATACTTCACACTCAGATGAATACTTTCCACCCACAGAACATAAAGCATTTTTTCTAAAAGCAAGCACTATTCTGGTTTCACTCAGAATAGCAGAAGCAAGGCATGTAAACCATTGCTCAGGGTCACACAACACAATATGGTATTGTCAGCTCTTTGACCTTGCTTTTCCAGTGCTTACCTTGCCCTATTGTGCTGCCTGGACAATGTGTTGATAGACAACAGGCTTTCTAATCCAGCAGAGCCCTGTAAATCACAGCTACCAGTCTGCCCACATGGTGCCTGGCTTTAACTGATTCAGGAGCTGGCGGCTGTTGCCAGCACAACACCAATGCAGGAAACCTCATCCTGTTCACACATTAACAGCAGGAGCCTTGCAATCATGACACAGCACACCGCTGGGAGTGCCACGCATGAATCACACTCACTTTGGATGCTGCTGGACACACACTCTCCTTCAGGACCAGAGAGGGGGTGTCAGTAGCTCACGTGGCTCACACAACTATGAATATCCCCGTGGTAAGGCATTTACCCTGGTTTCAGAGGGATTTCTTGATGCAAACAGATTCACAGGTATAATGCTGCTTTAGCACACTCTGAAAAAGCCAGAATGTGTGTGGATTACCTGACAATTCAAGGTCTCTCCTTTTTGCACTAATCTAGGCCTGGGATTTGGGTGTCTTCTTTAGGCAGATTGAAATCACAGCCCAAATCCCTGCAATGCTATCAGCACAAGATTTTAGTAACACCTTGCAGACTACATGCAAGGATCTCCCTAAAGAAAGCTTTGCTTGTATTCCAAGCCTCACAGCCTATCAAACATAATGCACAAAATCTTCTCCCATTTAGAACAACACTTTAACTAGGAAGGCTGTTTCCATGAGATGTGCACACATTTCAAAATGTAAATATAGCAGAGCAGGAAAAGAAAAAGGACTCTTTGACTGCTAATGAATCACCCTTGTTGAAAGCTTCCTTTGGGGCATTCTGCCATCTGAGTCACTTTGCTCTGCATGCTTCTTAGCTTGGCTCTCTCCAGGCTTCATTCACCTGACACACATCTCTCTTTAGGCTGTAGGGATACATGCCTCTGCTTCTGCAATTCTCTATTAGCCGGGCAATGGATGAATATATGGGTATAGATAATTTAAGGTGACTGTAAGGACAATGATGAAGGGGACACAAGCATTCTTTAAAACAGTATTTTTCTTTCAAGAGTAATGGTACAGTCAGAACAGCACTTGTATACCACTCCTCATCTTCAGGAGGACTTTGCTAAACATTAACCAGCTGCTCCTCATATCAGTTGTGGCATGGACTCTATAAACATGCATTAATTTCCTCATCAGTTTACCAAAGATGAAATTGATAAATTAAAATGAGTTGCTAGAGAGCAGCTTAAATTAAAGACATGCATGACAACTTGGGCCCTCTCAAGCCCTATGATCTGGCATACCTGTTAACAGAGGAAATGTTACCTGCTTTCTCCTCTTTTGCTGTCACGCAATCCAGGTCAGATCCCATTAGTTAGATGCATTAAATCATATATTACCACTTCAAGGGCTGTGTTCTGGCCAGTTTCTCTCACACTGAATTCAAACACAATTTCACCCACACAAGCACTAACAAGCATGCTATGTGTCCTGTCTTCCCTTGTATCATCTCAAACTACCCTTCTCCCCCTTCCTCAGGTAATTTCAGATCCAGTCAGTTCCCAGATTTGGGTCTCCACATGCCACAAAAATATTTATTCTGCCACAGCAAGTGCTTCTTTTTGTGGCTGTGCAGGCTCATAGTGTGCATTAAACCAGACCAGAAGATTTCTCTTCTGCTGAGGAGAAATCACATCTGGTAGGCACATCCCTGACCAGCACTGCCTCCAATAGACCCCACCAGAGTTCCCTGTCTTAATGAACCAAGCTGTCACTCCTTCACCCTCAGCAGCTCTTTCCCTCCATCTAGCCCTGGCAGCCTCCACATGTTCCTTCTGCCAGAGGAACAGGCAAAACACGATTTCAATAGAAGCATGGGAAGAAAGCTGTGTGAAGCCTATCCTGTGCAAGAGCTCAAGACCCCACGGTCAGGATCTGCTTTAACACAAGATCCAATGCCCTCCAGGTAACTCTCCTGCACATAACCACTGATCTATGCTGGTGGACAAGGGCAAGCAGAGGGGAAAGTATTCTGCAGAGCACTTTGCTTCACCTCCTGAAGGTTTTCTGACATGGTGAGACACTGTGAAGCAGCCTGCACAGAGAAACTGCAGTACACCTGCTCAGCTGCCGGGCTGACTCACTGCCAGGGCCACACGAACATCGGCGTGACTGCGGCTCAATGACACTCCAGCCTCCCTTATTCCTGCTCCTGGAAACTCTGCATGGGCAAGAGGACATCACAGCACACTGTGGGAAGGCTTGATCTGCAAAGGTACCTCTGTCCAAGCCCACAGCTCAGAGCCTGGAAGAAGAGGTGGTGGCAGAAACACAAGGACAGGGCACGGGGCTGTGCCAGGAGAGTGCATTGGATGGATACTGAGCCTGGGATGACTGAGCTTGCTAGCAGCCTGCTGTGTTTACACTTATACAGCAGATGGTTCCTTTAAAACAGAAAAGCTCAAAACAGGAGGTAGCCCTACCACCAAGTTGTTTAGTGAAAGTTTCCTACAATTTTTCCATTGTCAGTCCCAGCTGAGAGATGTTTGTTATGGAGAAGTCACATGTGAAAAAAGCACGTGCACGCCAGGAAATCTCTGTGTTAGTCCCAATATAAGATCTGTCACAAGACACTGTGGGTCTCATTTTCAGAGTATTTCTTGCATTCAGCCCCTTGTCCCCTCCTCCTTTCATCCTCTTCTTTGAATTCTCCTTCATAAAATATTGAACAATCATTACCCACTCAGCCTGTTGCCATAAACCCACAGCGCCCTTCCAAGAGAGCAGCAGGTCTTGGGCACACTTGGCCCATTTTGGGGCCACAGCCAAGACTCTGCACTTCCCTGCATCCTACACAGAACACTACCAGACTGCTAATTCAGCTAGCTCACGAGATTTTGCTCAGCAGGCAACAGAGAGCACTTCACAATTCATTTTAATTGCAACTTCTTTGTAGTGTTTTCCTTTATTCAAGGGAGAGAAGAAAATTTAAAAATTGCTTGATCTAGTCCAGATTATAACTGATCCTTGCTTTCAAAAGGACACGTTTACTCTGAAAATAATAACTCCAAATGACATCTCACAGCTGCCTCTCCTCAGCTCCATGCAGCATCCTACTGATCCTCCTGGTTTCTCTGTCAGGCTGTTGCCCTTGCCTGTATGGATACAGGCTCACCAGCCTCCTCCATCTCAGCAAGGTGTTCACTGTCTCCTCACACACATTCTCTCTTTTACATCCCATTTTCATTTTGGCCCTTCCCAGGGTGCCACAGACCCAAATCCACCATCCCGTACATCTCACTTCTCAGCAGTGAAGAGAAGAGAGGGCTGCCACTGCCTTCTCTTTCCATGGATGGCATGGAAGGGATGGGGAGCAGAGGAAAGCAGGCAGGCAGGACTGCAAGCACAGAGCTCAGCAAG
This sequence comes from Ammospiza nelsoni, assembly GCF_027579445.1. Lineage (NCBI taxonomy): Eukaryota > Metazoa > Chordata > Aves > Passeriformes > Passerellidae > Ammospiza > Ammospiza nelsoni. Next base: position 29,601,431 of record NC_080639.1, read on the forward strand.
GAATCTGTAGGGAAGCCATTAGCACCTCTCAGTGCTTGCCCTTTACCTGCACACCACAGACCAGGCCCTTCCTCTTCAGTCCAACACACAAAGAATTGCCAATAGTAACCTTATCCCTTTTGGTCCCTCACATTCAAATTTAAAGCTGCATTCCCACGAGTAAAAAACCCAAACAGACACCAAGCCTCAAAGTTGACTGTATTTCCTTTAATTCCTAGCAGAAGTCTGCTGTTCAGAGTTTAGTCAAAGGTACTGTGAGAACCCTCTCTGCTCTGCCACACCAATTTCCACTGCAGATCACATCAGTAATCAGCATGCTGTGGTATGCAGGAGTGGTCAGGCAGCTCATGCCTGTTCAAGTGCAGCTACATTCAAAAGTTGGACTGAACAGTAGGAAATACAGAAGCCCACAAGCTCATTATTTATTCTGTAGAAATGCCTAGAGGCAAGAGGAGGCAGTCACACTGTTTAGTCAATGAAAAATGCTCTTTAGGAAGATTTTAGATGTCTAAATTCACAAGACCCACTTGGGAACTTTCAGGTGCCTCAGGCATACCATGCTGAGAGCCAAGGCACCACAGGAAAGAATGGCTTTGGAAACTTCATTTCACATTTTAACCAATCCAGTGGGATGCAAGAAGGTTTTACTCCTTCCTCAGAGCTCTCCTAAGCTCCCTCATTACTGAGGCTGGAACACCAAAGGCCTCAGGAAGCCATAACCATTCCCTTTGTACTGCAAGGCAGATGGGTCAAGCCAACAGTCCCATAAATTCACCATGGCAAGTATGAGATGCTGCACAACATAACCCAACCCACTTTCTTCTGGCACCATGATCAAGACAAACTCTGTGCATGCTCATCCAGGAGGATCAGACCACCTCAAGTCTTCACCACACTCCTCAAACAGCCCAGCACAGAGAGGGATTTTGCTGGCTCAAGGGGCTGAGCTTGGATTTGACACATGATCACTGCAGAGGGCTCTAATGCAGCCTCCCAGGCACAAAGCAAGGAAATGCTCACAATCACATCCGTGCAAAAAAAAAAAGAAAAAAAATCTCACTATAACATACGCTGTTCCCTTAGGACAAGTTATTCTGGTCTGAAAACAAAACAAAAAAAAGGCAGCAACTTTTAGAAAACATAGCTAAATGAAAACAAAGCCCAGCCACCCTTTTCTGCACCTTCAAGGCAGATGCTAACACCCATTTGTGTATGCAACAGCCCCAGAACATGAACCAGCTCAGAGCACAGATATGGAAAGAGGTGCTGGCACAGCTTCCTTGGCCATTTCTGACAATGCGGTTTTGTTCTTCCATAAAGCTGTTTTGTTTAGGGCCTTCTTTGAAAATTCCATCATGACACATGTGCAAAGTGCCAGCATGGATAAATGTGCTCCTCCAGGATTATTTCACCATGGTTAATATTCCACCCCCCACAACCTCCTCAACCACAGTCTGTTCCACATGCTCATTACTTCACAAGGAGGAATATGCAGTCCTGTCCCACACAATTTCTGTCTGTCTGCCCCTGCTCCTCCCAAAAGCCACCAGTGCTCCTGGGGCAGCTGCTTTCCATGGATTTTGCAGCTGCTTTGAAGGCACCTGGGACGCTAGGGCTCACACATTCTTCATGAACTCCATGCTCCTCTGTGAATCACACAAGCCAGTGCTCCTGGTGACACAAAATCATGGCTCAATGCACACTCCTGCACAGAAAGTGTTTTACTCATCAGCACAACAGCCCAGGACCTCGGTGCAAGGAAGTAAGGAAGCACTTGAGTATTAATGCTGGCTAAGTAAAAAACCTCCTGATTTCCTCAGCAAAACAGCACTTGACCCACATTTTCTAGAAAGCAACAGCTTGCATGTTACTCTGTGCAAACTCTACTTAGAAAGAAAGAAAAACTGACCCACATTTGAACTGTCTCAGTAATCAGTGGTGCATAAAAAAGGCTCCCAAAGTAGCACCATTAACCCAGTGTGTTATCTCCAGTGGATGGGTTCTCTAAGACAATTTCACAGAGACTAATGCTGAACTTTTTCTTGCCTACAGCATCCACTCAAAGCAAAGCTGGCTACTACATATTCCCATCCATGTCCTGCTTGTGTCCTGCTTCTGGAGAAACAACCAGATTTGACCCCAAAAATATAAATCCTAAACTTCCAGCTTCCTATGAGGAGACACTGTAAAAGTATGACCTTTCAAGCATTCAAAACCAAACCTAGAGGTGTGATCCATGGAAGGTGCAATGAGGAAAGCCATTCAGGGAGGCCTGCACCAAAACTTCATTATTGATTTAACATGCAACATCTACACTTCTATGCCCTCCTCCTGGTCTCAATGACAAGTAGGTCTCTTCCAGTATTTTAATCCTTACTTTTCCTATAATCATTGAGTATTCAGATGCAAGGTTTTTTGCCAGACTTTTCCTATTTGGTTTCATTTAAAAAATATTCTGGAACAGTTAAAATTTTGGTTAAGAATCACATCAAGTCACTTGATTCCATCTATACTCCAGCATACGCTCCAAAGCCATCATTGCTCACAAGCACACACTGGGTATCACAGATGTTTGAAGGGCCCCATCACTGTGGTATCTAGCTCAAGAAGATGGATAACAGAAGAACTGCCCTGCAGTTTCCCACCAGCAGGTTCCTTTGCCAGGCACTGCCACTTGCAGAGCAGCTCATCAGAAACCAGCCCAATGCTCTGCTGAAAGGAGGTCAGAAACCAGCAGTGACAAAGCACATCAGGAGAGAAGGTGCTGGATGTGTGTGAGGCCCAACTGCAGCACATGGGCAAGTCATGGCCTGATTTGCCAGAAATAGGGATCATTTCCTCTGCAGCACTGCTAGCAGAGCAGGCAGGTGGGCCAGGCAGAAGAAAGAGGCAGGATGCCAATGTAAGCCTGAAGCAAATTAAATATCAGAAGGCAGCAGGTTCCTTTGAGACTGCTTGGTTGCTCTTTTGGCAGAGGAGAAAAGCAAGCCATTAAAGAGGTAGAATACACCCGTGTCAACTTCATTTGCAGCACTAATTGCCATGCACGTGCACTAATTGCCCTCACATGAAGTGCAAGGGACTGGGCAGCACTTGAATCCCAGGCAGTAGGTGAATCTTCCAAAGTAGCACTTGTTGGATCATGCTCTCACCACACATTCCACTTGTACCAAATAAAAATGGAAGGAATCAGTGCAGTCTTGTTTTTTCATAAAGTTATCTAGTGCACCTTATTTAGAGACCAAAAAGGAAACTTCAACCAGACCACCAGAGATATTCAAAACATTAACAAAGTTTGGAGCTTCTTATCAAAGTAAGAGAAGGTAAGAGCCACTGAAACAAACCATTCCCTGCTGTCACTGTGGAGGACAGGGCAATGGAGCAGCCCATTCTATCCTGCAGCCACCTTCTGTGACTGTCTTTTCTTTTTTCAGTAATAGCAACACTATTTGATTGCTCTCAGTAAAAGCTGATGGCTGTCAGGGCTCATCCTAGTTACCTGCACAGGTAAAGTGCATCAGAAAAATAAACACTGGTGGCAGGAACACAGAGCTGCAGTGCCTGGGGCTTCTCCTGGGGCTGTTTACATCACTGAGGAGGTGAAAGCAAGGAAAAACAGAGGGAGGGAGGACTGCAGCAGGTGGGCAGATCATGCTTGGCCATCCTCTCTCCTGTTTTGTTAAGGGTTTCCTGGAAAAACAGAATTGTGAGATTGAACAGATTGTCCAGACAAGCTGTGGGTGCCCCATCCCTAGAAGTGTTGAGGCCAGGATGGATGGGGGTCTGAGTGACCTGGTCTAGAGATGTCCATGCCAGGGGTGTTGGAATTGGATGATCTTTAAGGTCCTTTGCACCCAGCCACTTCATGATTCTACAAAAAAGGGGTTTATGTCCTTCCCTTCAGCCAAGTCTGAAAGCAACAACGTCCCTATCAGTATGGTAACATGTCCTTAACATCCCTCAGCTGCATTTGCTCCTAGCTCATTATCACTCCTTTCTCACTGGAGCACACCCACCCCTCTGAGCTGCTTGCTCAGGTGTGCATGTGCTCCTCCCAGACTGTTTTGGTCCAAATATATGGGCTAAACTAACTTTGGGTGAGTTGGGCTGCAAAAAACATTTCAGCTACTGAGTTTGACTGTTTGGCAGTAATGGAATTGCTGCTGAAGCACAGACAACTAAAAAACCCTGGAAAACCAGACTCAGTGATCCATTACCACATAAGTGAAGAAGAGAAAATGCACCTCTCACTACTAAAGTCTTTTTACAGTATTTCTTCCCAGTTTTTTTCCTCAGGACCTACAGAGAAGTCAGGCTGGGGAGAGAGACAGGAGGCACTGCAGGCACATCTTCCACCAGCGTGTCTGATCCACTGCAGGGTGCCTCGTACAAGGCAGATGCCTCTCAGTAATGTGAGGATTGATCAGTGTAAATCAGTCACTATTGTTCTACACCAGCTGTCCCTTCATACAGAAAAGCCCTGAGGGGAGTTAAAGGCATTTTGCAAGCAGCCAGAGGGAAAAAGGTATTTTTGGTGATAGGCAGGAGGCATTTAGATTCCAACTCATTTCTTGCTGTGCTAAAAATAAACTAAACAAGGCAACAACGACTTAAGGTATGGTTCAAAGAGAGGTAAGATTCCTTTAGATCTCATTGGGACAGGGAATGGCAGAGGGAGAAGTAAATACCATGGCCATTAAGATTCAAAAGTTAGTTGGCTCAGTCCTGGAAATTGCAGCTCTGCCTAAGACCACTGTTTGTGCAGAAGGCACCCTTCAGGGTTTTTTCCCTTCTACTCAAAGGAAATCAACATTTTCACACTGCCCAGACCCAAATGCTGTTTCAATGAGCAAGCCAATGTTACAATGCCACCCATTTGAAGGGAGCACAATATTTCTCCAATAAGCTTCAGCAGGAGGTTTGGCAGGCAGGGAGCTGTCACAGCATCTCCCCATGAGGTTTGACACACAAGATATGCTCATGTGGCAGCAAGGCACTGCCTCAATAGCGTATGGAGCATTGCAAATGGCTTCAACAGAAGGAGAGCTGCTGCAAACCAAAGGAGCTTCTCTCTGAAAGACACAGAGAGCATCACCTGCCACTTCTGTTGCATTCCAGGTGGCAGCCTGGCATCTTAGGCATACAGAATTTTGTCCTGATCCCAGCTGCTAAGGAATTGGCAATGGAAAGGTTTAGTCTCAGCCCCAAGCAAGAGGCCACGCTCTGAAAGCAGATCATTTCTCTGGGAAGGATGAGTTGTGAGCAGTCACCCCTTGCACAGAAACAGCCACAGAGGGGACACTCATGACCAGGCTCCTGAAAAGCAGCTTTGGAAATGGGGCCAAGGGCTGGCTAAACATGACAGATAAGCTCCTCTCTTGACTCTGTCCCTATCACAACCAGCCCCATCCCTTGCCAAGGGGGAAGGCACATAGCACAGTCACACTATCTCTAAAATAAATGACATACAAGGGCAATGCACTAAGCTAATAGTATAAAGTACTCCTCACTTACATAAGCTACAGCCTTAGCCTGAAGATATTATGGTAAAGATTGGTCTGTTCAGAAAAGTTCATCAAAATAAATTGAAGAAAATTATTTAAACCTGTGAGAACACTTCTTTTAACAAGCATAACTTTATTTAGTTTGCATTCCCTCTGGAAGTGAATTAAATTAACTAGGTCCATTTGCATCTAAAATAGACAAGTAAGGTGGTTTCAGCAGTGGACTACAGTTTCTGTATAGTGAGCTTTATATTGTGGTTTAACTAATCCACAGTGTTACCTTTCCTAGACATCATTCCTTGGACAAACCTTCAGTGTCACGACACAGCCAGATACTTGTTACCTGCATTAGGGAAGAAGGAAAACAAACTAACAAAAACAAAATTGCAGTTTCCTAACTTTCTCTCTTGAGATATGAAAATATTTTCAGGAAATACTTCCTTAAGTATTTGTTCACAGTCATTTCAACCACAGTGCAAGAGGCACACACTTTTAAGAGTCTCTGGAGTTCAAAGGAGTTACCTAAGCACAGCTGAGAGGGGCCAGGCACCAAAAGGAGGTCACCTGTGAAAGGATGTGTAACCTTCAAGCTTACAGCTTGTACTGCAGTGCTTCTGGGAAGGCTCCAGTCAGGAATGAGACCCAGCTGTGCCAGATGTCATTCAAATGCACAGTTTGTGACAATAGAGAACCTGGGTGGGGTGGGAACCAAAGCCAGGTGAGACAAGGAAACGAAGCACCAGTTTCATCTGAGAGCAGCCTGAGAGCTCTAGTCACACACAGCTCTTCTTTACTGCCTGCCCCTACCCAGGGCTCTGCTAAAACACCCACCAAGGAAACAAACACACCAGAAAGCACATCAGTGCTGCTGTGACCCCCAAGAGCACATACACAAAGGAGGGGTTTTTCTAGACTGGTCTGTGACCAGTAACTGCCACAAATGGTTTAGGCTGACTTGGTCTTGTCTTGGTGCAGCAGGATGGCATGGCTGAGCTCTGGAAGTATCCTTCAATCATATCATTTCTGGGTTTGTACCTTTCAAAAGTTATCAGTACATCTGTCATATCAAGGAGGTGGCACTTGTTCTAGCACACCGACATGACTAAGAAGATAAAAGCCTGAGCTCTAGTCCCTCGTTTTCTTGGCTTGTCAACAGCCTTGCAAATTTCTCAGATATGATAGTAAACCCATATGCACAGCATCTATTTGGTGGTGTGCTGCTAAAAAGTCCAGAATAGACACAGAGCAAAGAAAAGTATTCAACATCAATTAAGAAGGCAGGAATGTAATTACCCGGTACAAAATCTGGGCATGATGTCAGAACCCCTTCACAACTAACACGTCCATCTGTGTTATATTTAAGTAGATGCCACCAACTTGAACAGAGAAATATCTCCAATATGTTCCATCACAGGGTATTAAAATCCTGTCTTACTAAGAGGACAGAGGAAAAAATAAGTATTGGTTCGGTTCACAAACCACTGCAGATTGCTTTTTCAACTGACAAATACTATGCAATTCAGCACTTAAACCTTTTTTTTTAATTGAATGGAAGAAATTTTAAAGTGTAGGAGAATTGTTCAGTGGGTACTGTTAAATGAGCTCAGAAGTCCATCCTGGCCTTAAGATCCAGAGAGTTCAGCACTCACCAGCGGTTCCCACACTAGTAACCTACTTCATGTTCAGCGGCCTGAAAGACTGCATTTAGCTTTCAGCCTGAGTGAGACTGACACTGTGATTGCACATTCTCCCACCACACTGCACAGCCTCCTCTTTCCTTAGCACTGCACAGCATTTCTTCCTCTCCCTATGAGATTAAAGTAACCACCTGCCCAGAAAAGAGAGAAATCCCATTTAAAAGGAGCATCTTCATTAATAACATGTCCTTTGGTCCCCCCATTTGTGTGCATGAATACCCACACGTTAAAAACAAGAACACAGACAGAAAGCTGCCATTGGGTGCCTCCCAGCAAGTGGAAAGAGTTCATCACTCAGCAAGCATGTCTGAGGAGCTCTGTCATCTGTGGGCTGACCAGCAAACTACTGTTTTTAGAAATACTGATTTGAGCAGTCCCTTACCACATTGCTGGCTCTAAGAACTCAGTTTGCAGAGCGAGAGGGACAAAGGGATCAGTGCTTGTAGCATTTAGTCCACAGCAGGGAGTTAAGGGAAGGAGGCAAGGCTTTTTCTGGAAGGGAAGATACAGCCAGGGAACTGTTTGCATCAACAACATTTTATGACAGATTCTTGCAAGCCATGTCACAGCCTTTTCTTCTGACTATGAAGTGAGACAGAATGTCTTATAGAAGCTGCAAACATATTTGAAGAATAAACAGTTTGCCTAAGTTGCCTGTTTGAGAGATCAATTTCTAATGTCTGGGGGGAAAAGAAAGACAAAACACAAACCTTTCTTTATTTCTATTCCCTCTGTGTTGCATCAGCACAGTTCTTTGTTTACTGTCTGCAAAGATGCACTCTGATACTAGTGGAATGTGTATATTGAATTTGAAGAGCAGCTTTAATTCCCAAAACTCAACCTCCCAAAAGCAAAGTTTCCCAGGAAAACACAGGATGATAGCCAAACACGGCAATACCACAAAGACCCAATTCACAGTAAAAAATTTGAAGGGTATTACATGGGTGTGTAAAACTTTTCATGAAAAGAAAAGGCAGTTTAATGTTTCATCTGGAAACTCATCACTCAAACTGCAGAAGAAGCAGTCTAGGTAAAGGAATTATAAACAAAATCAGGGCAGGATTGAGGATGCATTGAAATAGACTTCTCTTCTGCTATTTCTGCTGCTATGAAGTAGGAGAAGCCACAAATGATGACTATACAATGCACACTACAGACAGTCCTGATAACATCTTAAATACACAAATATGATTTGTGTTCCTGATGTCTGGGGAAGGGAATAAAGATACCTGGCAATTACATTAGTGTCATATAAATATGGAGAAAAAAGAACACAATGATATTTTATTTGCAGAACAAAGCCTGACAAAACAATGAAACATTCTATAGTGAGTGCTGCAACAAAAATCCTGCTAGGCATTAGTGAGGCCAGCCTGGCAACAGAAGCAATACTTTGGTGATGCCAGTGCTGCCTGTTAATTCTTCAGCTGTGGGGGGTCCTGCCAATTGTAAACACATCATTTTTGTGGTGCAAAACCATCCATGTCTGGCTGAAGTAGCTCACAAGCTACACAAGCTTGTCTGCCCACCAGGCTCCTGGTGGGACAGAGCTTCTCAAAGGTTCAAGAGCAAGACTGGAAGTGCAAGGGGGAGCTTTAAAATGTGTTCAGTCCATTTCTCTGAGTGCCAGAACAAGACCCTCTCATGCTAAATTCTGCTGCAGGTCTGCTGAATGCTGCCATTGCTGTCCCTGCCAGTGATGAAACCAGCAGGAGTCAGCACCATCATAAAACATCACAGAGAGTTTACTGGGAGTGGTCCAGCTGCAGGTGCTAAAAAGCATTGAGTCTTGTCTTGGCCTGACAGCCATTTTATGTGTGACCTGTTTAAGTGCTAGAAACTTCAAACTTTCTTATGATAAGGTGAGAAGATTTAGGAGTTCAGGAGACAAATATTAAAATTCTTGTCTGTTTCCCACACCCCCTCATAACTAGATTATTCTTTTTAATATCTTTGGGGTTGTGTTTTTTCATTCACATGAGATTTCCCCTTGGGTTTTTACCTAGCCTAAGGACTCCATAATAATGAATCAAATTAAGTTTCTGGCAGCAGTGGGTTACGTCTCAGGTAAAGACAAAAAAATAATATTTTTTTAAAAGTATCACCAATGTCAAAACAAAAAGAAGAAAGAGCATCCCATGGATGAAAGATATCACAAGTTCAGATCACTAGGCTAGACTTCAGAGGGAGGGAAGGAACTAACACCGAGCCTATCCCACATCAAAACACAGGACTTGCAGGAGATGAAAAAGTCACACAGCAGTTAGACAGGAACCCCACCCATTTCCCAGAAGCTGTAAATCTTCACATTCCTTGCACACACTCTGTCACTGTCCTACCCCTCTGGGCCATAAAAAACCAACATCATGAAATCATGTAGCAGCTCCAGAGAGGTGCTGGTGCACTCCAGCTCCCTCAGCACCACCTCTTCTGGGCACAGATTACCTGTGCAAGGTGCCATGTAAACCCTACACACAGAGCAAATGGGAGGACAAACCTTGCCCAAGGCTGGTAAAACCTGGAGCCCTGTCTCCTACCTCCTCAAACAAAACTGGGTATTTTCTCTGAACCATACCCACCTGCACAGGGAAAAAGAATGAACAAACAAAAAACAAAAAAAAGCCAACCAAACAAAAAAAAAAAAAAAAAACAAAACAAAACAAAACAAAACAAAACAAAAGCAACCCAAGAAAATGAAAAAGAAAAAAAAAAAAGAACAGAAAAAAAAATTTAAAATAAGTAAAATGAGACAAGAGGAAGAAAAGAGATGAGAAGGAAAAGAAGAAAAGAGAAAGACAGGAGCTGTTCAGAGCATGGGTTCTCAGAAGCCATTACCAGCTACAGGGTGGATCACTTGACCACACACAGAGAATCTACTGTCAAAATAATTTTGGTTTTTACCTCTCAGTTCTTCAGGTGTTGCTGGGAATTTTTCATTGCATCTTCTACCAGCAGAGAAGGAAAATTCTTTTAGCTTGATTAGAAAATGAGAGTAAATGTCCAGTAGTACCAAAACATGATGACCAAACCAGGTATTACCGAAAGACTGTAACTACACCAGCAACTGCAATGGCTAAAAAGACAGCAACTGTTCCACTTTTCTTAAAAGACAGAGAGGGAGCCATGTACATGACTGAAAGATTAGCTAATCAGACACAAATTGAATGCATTTGGAGAACAGCCTGGTGCCCAAAGTTCACATTCCAGCTGGGCTGAGTCCCAGTGCTCTTCCAGCCCAGACCTTGGCAGCGCTGCCCACACCACAGTGGACTCAGAGCAAAAGGGCATTTGGGAAGCACTGGGCTATTCAGGCTCCAGGAGGGCACAACCAGCTCCAGCGAGCCTTTAGCACCAGGATAATCAGCATTTTATATCCACTGCTGCTCAGATTTATAAATCATCTGAATGCGGTTAATCACAAAAGCCCTCATAAATAAGATGTCCTGCCTTAGACAGGTGTCTGACAGAGAGCAGGGGTCAAACGAAGCCATTGTGCCCAGGACACTGAAGGACAAGTCAATGGCTGCTTTCTAAGATTAGGGCAAGGAAATTTGTCCTTCTGCCCCCAGTACCTTCATGAATCCTGATGTTGCTCTGAAGTATCTTCACCTCCCCAGAAATAAGCAGAACCAGCACACCCTGCCTTTTCAAGCATGCCATAAAAGTGCCTAGAAGAACAAGTCTTTTTGCCATGCACCTCAATCACCCCCATTAGGTTTTGTCTTGAATTCACCAAGATCCAAGCCAGTTATAAAAAGTGTGATTATGACCACAAGGCTGAGAGAAATTACTCAAATAGGTCAGTTTATAAAGACAGCAAACCTATTAAGAATCCAGGAACACAGGGAAATTAGACACATAGCACTCTATCACACTAACAGGTTTTGATACTGGTGAACATTACAGTGAAATATTAAACTAATTCATGGTGGGGGGAAGGAGGATTAAGCAAGGGGGTAGATTAGTAGGTGGCAGAATCATAGGGTAATTTAGGATATAAGAAAAACAGATATGCCTTTGTAAACCTCAAGCAACACATGCCCAAGAGATAAAGACAATATTCTTACAAAGGACTAAATTGATACACAATACCTCAGGGATTTACTTAATTACTTCTATTACAGAATTACCCTAGGGAGGCAACTAGCAATGCAACAGTTACTGAATATTTCAGGTTGCCATTTTTTCCCTTGAACAGCAGATCACAAATCAATTTTCACTAACTTTGGTGCACCTGCTGCTCAGGCAGATTCTTCAGTAGTGAGCAGTGCTAGAGCTCTTCTCCCTGCACGAGAGCCCCACTGATTGATTGATATATAATTGATATATCAATGTTCATGCAGAACAGGGCATTAAGTGCTATTTGAGGCACCCAGTAGCTGAGCACCTTAAAAATCCCATCCTATACAAACATTACTCAAACCTATTTTCCAAGTGGACAAAAGTCAAACAAGCAGCACATAACCACAGGAGAGCTGACACACAGATCCATCTGCATTCCAGGTGGTTCATCTCTCCTTCCTGATGAATAAAGACAATGCTGCTTGGAGACAATGAAAGCACAGCGCAAGGACTTGATTAACACTCTGCTGAGAACCTGTCCCTAAATCAGTCATCACTCACATGTAGCAGGCATGCTGAGGCTGAGATGGAACACACAGTACTTCTCCTACCCTGTGACTAACTTCTTGCTGAATGCCATTCAAATTGCCAACTGGAAAGCATCTCTACGAGGTGCTAGGAGATCGCCACAAGATTGGAGTCAATTCGCTGTTCCAGTAAGGAATTGTTTTTAGCCCTGCTGAAGTGAGTTTGTTTATGAAGAGGAGAGAGACTGGTTCTCATAGCACCAACATCTTCTGAGAAACAGTTAAATGCTGAAATGTTACACTTTCAAGAGAGCCACCATGCAGATACAGATCAATCATCCACCCTTAACATGCACTGACAGAGAGAAAGGCCAACACACTGACACTTCTCAGAAGTGAAGGATGAGGGGTACTAATGTAACATTGTTATGATGGAGACATGGAAAAGGATCGAGCAAGGAGTCCTGAATCAGAGAGACAAACCAAAGACATGTGCTGAGGTAGTTTGCTATCAGAGAACCTTTGCAGCAGGTTTGCAGTAGTATGTGGGGAGAATGGAGATCACTGCATTTCAGTTTCTATTTCAATGAGGTTACTGACACAAGACAAAAAATAAAAGGTATTTATTTTTCATGTATCTTACCAGTCACCCACTCACACTGAGTTAATAAACTACAAAGACTTAACTGTATCCTTGAACATGAACGTCAGAAAGTTACAATAAAACAGGTTTGGATGGGAAAACAGGAGTAAATCTAACCTCAGTCCACGGACTTGTTTGATGTTTGTATATGGCATTCTTATCCCCTACTCCTGGTCCCCCACTCACTCCCACACACAATTCCCATCCCTTTTCAAGTCTGATTCAGAGTCCAATAAACTCTTGTGAAATTCCCTGTCCCTTAGCCCATAGTGTTACAAAAATGCCAGTGCTTACTCAAGACTCTCAGTGCTGAGGGCAGCTGTCTCCTCACATGACTGCAGCTAAGCATCTGCAGCCCACGGGCTGAGCCTCTGCCCATGTGCCCATACAGGCCCGTGGGTCAGCTGGGCAGCTCGCTCTGAGGCGCTGGGAATAAATCTCACTGTTATCTCGGCTGTGAATGCAAGGCAGACTGCTGATAAACAGTACACTTCTTTCCCAGTTATGTATTAGAAAGCCCCATTCACATGTAAAGTAATGCTTGCGTGAATTCTAGAGTTTGAGCGTGTTTTCAGAGCCTGGAAGTGCATCAGAGCCAACACATGGAAAAGGTGGCCTGAAAAGAGATACAGGCCTTAGATCTCTTACATGCAGAGAGACGACCACACACTTCCATGCAGTGAAACATATTTGTAATCTGTCCCAGAATAACACAAGAACATAAACCTGAAGACTAATACAGTCATCCCCTCCCCAATAAATCCAAAACCAGTTTCTCTAGAGCTAACTGATCACAGGAACAAATGAAAAGCCCCCTTTTAAGCAGTCAGAATCTGTAGTTGGTGGAGCATCACCTATTCACTGTGTTTCGCTTCCAGCATGCTGCCTTTGGAAACAAGTAAATTCCCAAACACGGGATTTCTTTTTCCTTCCTCCCTCAGCACTGGATAACTTTTTAATATACGGCAATAATTAGTACTTCTTTATTCCAATCAAAGTTCAATTCACGAGGCCAGTATCATCGCCTCTAGCTGATCAGACTCACGGAGGTACCAACAATACTCATCTTTTTGACAGAGGTGCTTTCTCTTTTGGAAGACAGACTCCTCCAAGTAGCAAAGACAAGTTAGAGCCTATTTTCCAAATCCAGTGATTACAGAAGAATTATTTTAAAAAGCAGCTCAGTTAAGACTGAACAGTGACAACTACTTTTGCTCCTGTCACTTTATGGATTCAGAAGCTGCAGACTGCATTAACCCTTCCATGAAGTCTGACTAGCATAGCCTTGGAGCAGAGAGTTTGGGGACAGAAAAATCCAGCAATGATAGGAGAGGATAATTCTGACAATAAACTCATGCACCCTCAGCTAGGGAATACAGCAAGCTGCCTTTCCCCCAAAAGGGACCTACTACCAAGAATTCCACTCTCTTGAGAAAGAGGAGTTTTTAACAGGCTCCAGAGCCCTATAAAAGTGCTCAGGAGTCAACACAAGAGTCACCCTGCCTTAAACATCAGTGGATCATAACTACGGTGTATGATTTCTCCTGGTTTGGAAACAATTCAGAGAGGATTTAAAGCAAAAAGCTCCAACAAAGTAAAACTTACTTAAGCATTACACTTTAAAATGCCATGAAAAAGAGAGGAAAGCTGATATACATCCTAACCAGCCTTTCTTCTGTGACTGCTGGATGTAAAGTACCATCTGGTGACAAAGGCACTCACATCCACTCCTGCTCCACAAAACCCAGGCTGATGTGACTGCCAGAGTGAAGTCAGAGAAAACATTTTAACTCACTCTTCTTGACATATCTGGTCTTCACCTGCCTTTGCCTCTGGTAGTTTGAAGGAGGAAAACAGGGTTTGTGTGCATTAGCGGGGCAGAGCTGAACACAACTGATTTCCACAGCAACGAGATACAGCCCCGGTGAAGAAGGCCTGTTAGTAGCTGTCAGGCAATGTGCTCAGCAGAACAGATTTTCTATCAGACAGCTAGAGACAGCAGCTCGTGTTCGTACACAAATGTGTAAGGAATCTGAGCTTGGCCTTGTACAGCCCCACTGATCCAGCCCATGCTATGCCAGTGCAGACCACAGCAAGATAGAGACTGTGTAAGTAGGAAAAATAAACAGGCAGTGTGGAGAGATGCTCTCCCTTTGAAGACAAAGTAAAAGTGCTCCTAGGACATTACTTGTTAACTGAACATTTATTGCCAAACCATAGGAAAACCCCAGCATCACTATGAAAGCAAAAGCAACTGTGCAATGCACAGATTTGTGCATGCTGCACCATCACCTACTGCCCATGCTTCTACCTTTGACAAGTGCACATTCACACACGAGCCAACCTCTTACAAACAACCTGCTATTTGGGACAGGAGGGAGCTGAAATTGTTCCAAATTTTCTACTGAGGGAGTCAATCATTTGGCCTTTGTAGTTTAGGCTCCTTCCTACTAAAATACAGTTACCAGCATTTTCCAACGCAATGATATTTTATTCATTTGTTAGTATGCTCCAAACCCTGCTCATAACAGACTGCTAAATCTTCTAGCAGCAATCATGACGGGATTTGCCTTGCCATGTAAGGATGCAGTCTCCAAACACACTGATTTCAACAGGACCAGTCTCCGTTTATAAAGCAAAAAGCACACATGAGGCTTTGCGAGACCAGAGCCCCAGTGGAGAATAGCTGAGGCCATTAGCAAACTTTTTCAAGTCAAGCAGAAAAACACCAACTGTCCCACTCACAGTGTATGCTCTGCTGGAAATGCACAAAAAGCCATTTATATCAAACATAAGAAGAATATGTCACGTACAGTTTATAAAAATATTTGTAACAAACTAAGAAAAAAGCCAGAAACTCTCCAAGTAGGCTTAACGAGGCTGTGGGGAGAAGAGAGTAATTTCATGGGCTATTTTGTATAGCAAAACAGTGACAGCCTCATTCTGACAAGGTTTTGTTTAAGTCCTACAACTTTTCTTGCCATTGCAATAGGTGGAACTCAAAACAACTCTGAACTAAGATTCAAAGCAGGCGCTGAGCACGAGGCTTTATTTTGTGTTATGTGTTAGGGATGTAAAACGACCAAACACCTGATTTTAATAAACAAATCCTTGGTAACACACAAGTATCAGGGCTGACTGTGACAGGCTCATCCTTGCTCAGAGTCTTGCACATCAGAAGGATGACAACTGCCTCACAGCTTCAATATTTTACATGTGGTAAGCTTACAGCACGAGTCCCAAGGCTGCCTGCCTCACTTGAAGAGTGGCGCCTTGTACTGCTGTTGTTTATACAGATATGGTAATTAAAAATTGCACTGTAATGCATTTGATAATAGTCTTATTGTTCCCGTGAACTGAACTGCTTCAGTTAAACATGATACCACAGCTAAATAACAACCTGCATTTATACTTTTTTTGGTACTTTTTATCCTGCCTGTACAGGAACTCTGGGCTTTTTCACCATAGAGATTTCCAGCACATCTCAGAAAAAAACACTTTCCTGCTAAACCAAAAGCCTACCCCACATTCCCATGGAGCACGCTCTCCTAAGGTGCCTAAGCTCTGTGCTAACACTGAACCCGGAGTGACACACAAAGATAACCTCTACCTTATCAAAACAGCCAGACTTTCTACACCTTTCTCAGTAAAACAGCAGCGTGCTTGGATACTGTTCCACAGGTGTGCTTGGCACTGGGCTGTTTACATTGAATTCAACTGAAGGGCACCAGCAGGGCTGACAGTGCTGGAGCAGCCGTCATGGGAACCCAGTAAGACACACACTTCTTGTATGTTTAGAGCCTTAACGTGGAGCAAAAACGAGGGAACACCACAGCAACGAAAAAAGCAAGATTACAGGCTAGCCCTGCACACCATCCCACCCAGCAGCAGGTAACCTAGGAGTTCAGCTGAAAGTCCTGCCAACCTTCCAGCACCAAGCAGGCCTGTGGAAGTCAGAGCACCCCACTTCCCCCACCCTTCAATGCCGAGCACACATCCAAACCATTCAGGGCTCGCCTACCTGCTTCAGGAGGAACTTATCCTCCGCGTTGATCTTGAGGGAGACGGCCAGGTGGATAGCGGAGAGCACCACCCCGCTGATGACCGCGGCTCTCATGCGCACCGGCAGCAGCGTGTAGATGCTGTAGATGAAGAAGACGGTCCACCAGATGCCCTCGGAGGCGCTCCTGGGCCACACCAGCAGAACCCCTACCACTTGCACCGCCAGGATCACCAGGATGACAGAGTAGCACGCCAGCCACATGTGGTCCTGGTGGAAGTTGTTGCGGTTGCACACCATGCACAGCACCACCATCAGCACGATGGCCAGGGAGAGCACCACGACATAGGATACCTCATAGCGGCCGTGCGCGGCATGGAAGATCAGCATGACCACACAGACCAGCACCAGCACGGCCATAAGCATGGTGAGGCTGCTCTGGTTTAGCCGAAAGAAGTAGCGCTGATAGAGACGTTCCAGTTTCTCAGACTGGAACTTCTTGGACCTGAAGATTTGTAGCAGGCTACTGCAACAACTGCCCATGGAGAAGGCCGCCTCGGAGTCCCCCTCGTCCCCGTCCTCTTCCTCCAGCTCCTCAATCTTGGCCTTGATGCGTTTCTCGTCCAGCCCCAACTCCACCGAGCGGGGCCGTACCTCCCCCTGCTCCCCCAGCTGCCGGGGGCTGGCATTGTTGGGGGCAGCGGGGGAATCACTGCCGGGCGGGTGCCGGGACCGGTGACGTCGGCTGTCGTCACCGTGCTCCTGCCAGGCGGATTTGGACCTAAAGCTCATCATCCTGCAGCCGCTCTCCCCGCGGTTCCGGGGCTCGTAGTCTTCCTCGCTCCTCCACCTGCTCGACATGCGGGAGGCCTTCTTGCCCGAGGACCTGTTGGGAGGCGGCGGGTAGGAGTAGCCATTGGCCCGGGCCTCCGCCTCGCCCCAGGCTGAGCGGTGCTGCTCGGTGCCTGCCCAGGGCGCGGGACCGCCGAAGCCCGGGGGGCTGACGCTGTTGGACCGGGACATGCCCTGAGGAGCGGGGCCGCGGGCGAGGGGATGACCACCGGGCAGGCGCAGGGGACGAGCCGCCAGGAGAAAACGCCAAAAGGCAGCGGGGAAGGAGAAAAAAAATGAAGGGGAAAAAAGGAAAAAAAAAAAAAAAAAAAAAAAAAGAGAAAGAAAAAAGGCAAAACCCGCAAACGTCCCCAAAGTCTCCGGAACGGCCGGGCGCCCCCAGAGCCGGGGTGTCCCCGGCGGGACGCTCAGGGCAGTCCCATCGCCGGCCCCGGCACTTGGACACCACCGAGCGCGCTCGGCACCGCGGGCACCGGGACGGCCCCGGCTCACGGCCGCTCGCCCTCAGCCGCGCCGCGGCGGCCGCAGGGGCTCGGGGCGCCGCGGGGGAGCCGCATCGCAGCGCGCCCGCACCGCTCCCGCCCGGCCCCCGCCGCTCGGGGCCGGGCGCAGGGCGGGCGCTTCGCCGCGGGCCGGTCGGCGGGGAGCGGGCGGAGGCTCAGGCTCGCAGGGATGCGGCAGCCGGCGGCGGCGGGAGCATCCCCTGCCCGAGGGGCGCGGCGGGGGGGCTGCCCGGGACGGACCGGGCTGCGGCGGCGCTCCCGGCTCGCCTCGCCTCCCAGCGGCGGAGCCCCGGCGGTAAGGCACGGCCGGCGGCAGCCGCGCCGCTCATGCACCCGGCCGCCGCTCCCGCTACGCCGCGGTGCCTTCGGGCGGCCGCAGCGCCTCTCCCGCGGGCACCGGGGGAGAGGGGAGAAACCGGCAAATCGGAAAAATCGGAAGGGTAAGGGGAAAGAAAAAAATTCAAAAAAACCCGAGCGGGGGCGGGGGCTGGGCGCTGCCTCCCCCGCGCTGCCGGCGGTGCCGGTGCCGGAGCGGGGCTGTGGCGGTGGCTGTGGCGGCCCCGCGCGCGGCTCTCCCGGGGACGGCGGCGCCGCGTCCCGGCCGCGCTTTGTGCTCCCCATTCAGCCGCGCGCCGGCCGCGCCGCCCCCGCCCGCCCCCATTGGCCCGGCCCCGCCGCCGCGCGCCGCCATTGGTCCGGCCCCGCCGCGCCCCGCCAATGCGCGCGCACGGGGCGGGGCGCATTAACCCCTTCGGCGCCGCGCGGCTGCGTCGCGCCCGCCCCCGGCAGCGCCGCACGGGGCGAGCGGGGCCGCTCCGGGCGCTGCATCCCAGCTCCGGTGTCCGGCAGGCTGCTGGGGCATCACGCACCGGGGCCGAACTGGCGAACAGAGGAAAATCATGCCGCAGAAAGCCCTCCCACAACAGCAGCACCTGTTATTGGATCCACCTTAACGCAGAAATTAAGGGTAAAATACACGCACAGGTAGCTTTACCTTGTTTCTTCAACCACTTAAGCTACAGACCGACAGCGCTGTGACACCATTCTATGGCATGTTCCCTAACCTGGGAGTGAGGCATGACCACACCATAGCAGTTCCCAGCAAGTTTCCATCTCCAGACTCTTCCACAATGTTCTTTCAGGTGAAGCACTCTTTCTGCAGATGCAAGTCAGCCAATTAATGATTTACAGTGTTTTGAAGGTAAGCATCATATGTACTAAGAATAATATTATTGCCTGATGTTCTGCATCATGTTTTATTAAAAACAAACTGTCAAATCAGATAACTGCTTGGCTTAAGTTGCTGAAACTGGTAATTGTCCAGATGTTTGATCAAACATTGGAAATCCCTGCTCACAAGTAGTCCTTAGCAGTAGCAATGCTGAAGCTGTGGTTATCAAGGGACACAGATAAGCAACGTTTGTAGAGAGGAAATATTGCTGGACACAGTTGGGGAAAAAAAGCCAAACCGGATAACCTTCCAAACAGAAGTCCTTCACGTGTCCTTTACACGTGCAAGTAACTCCACAAACTACAGCAATTTAGGCCTTTGTGCATTTCAGTGGTTTGTAAAACCATATGCTGAATATTCAGCAGCTTCTTCTGCAGAGCATCTTTTATTTACCAGGAATTCACAGTTAAAGAATTTTCCCTAAAACAATAAAACTGTTACAGTGGGGCTCACTTCCAGGGCACTTTCCTGACAGATGCTACACACTGCAGCTGATCACAACTGGACTTACAGTTGGCTTCCCATGAGGATACATTTTTATGTACAAATACCACTGCCCTTCAGATGGAATTTATAATTTCTTGTGATATTGTACAACACTGTCACTATCCATACACTACTTTTGTTCTGCTTGAGTAAAGCAACACTCAAGAATTATTGTGTAGTTGACTACTCTGGTTGAACAGTGCCTGAACCCAAGGGATAAAGACAGTAAAACAATTCTTCAGTGAGCTGCAAACTGGGACAGGTCTTTTTGTTTTGTGCACAAAGTCCCACTCTGGAGTTCTTCTCTCAAAGCCAGCAGTGAAAGATCTCACTTTTTCACAGTAAAACCAAGTAAAAGGAGAAAGGTGATCCATAAAATTGGTGACCCTAAAATTAATTCTGCTTCACAGAAAGTTACTATCAAGGCATGTGTAAAAACCAAGGACATTCAACATCCACATCTTGATACATTTCATTCTAGATATCAACAAAGCATTGCTCAGATAAAAGACCAAGTAATTTTAAGATTTTTATGTTTCACCACTGGGACTAAATGAGGTTTTGCTTATCTTTTGCATCATGGAAGCCTCTGGAAGCCTGAATCCTTGGCAGGACTCCAGTCACAGTAAGCTACAGCCCCTTCTCCAGGAAGTTTATATACAGAGGTATCAGGAAAAAGGTAGTTTCAATTCTACCATTCATGTTTCTTTTCACTATGCATACAGTGAAAAGAACATGCAAAACATACAATTTTGCTTTTCTGTAATGTTATAAAAATTGATGCCTAATCAATTTTAGGGTTTTAAAAATAAATAAAATTCAGCCAGAGGGGAAAAAAGTTTTGTCCTTGCTACAGGGGAAAACAAGTCTTCAACCAAAAGTTTGTAACTTTAGAAACAGGTAGATAAATACGAGGTGTTGAGTTTAAAGAGAGGTAAGGAAGCATTTGGAAGAGATTGTGCAGAAAATCTGTAGCTTGTGAGAACAACAAGGATGTTAAGAAGCTAAAAAGTGTCTCAGAAGCTAAAAGAAGCACCAACTAAATGGGTACCTCACACAATGAGGACATACAGGGTTGTGACAAAGACAATGTATGATTCCACACGGATAGCAAAAACCTTTATTGCCCACTTCTAGGTGATGATGGTACTGGAAGACATAGAACAGTAGCAGAACAAAGGCAACAAGCAGGATATTTTAATATTAAGGATACAGACCATAACACAGCTTATCTACAGCTTTCCTTCTACCACGCAGTTTCCTCAAGCCCTGCCTCTCGTTTCTAATTCAGGAACGTCATGACAAATGGCAGTAAGATACAATGTTTGTCTCACTCTAAAAATTATGCGCGAAAGCAAAACACTGCATATTCTGGGTGGCTGTGAAGTCATTTAAAAATGCCTGGCACTTACTACAAGAACATTCAGGCAATCATACTTTGTTAATGAATTATGCATAGAGAGGAGTTGGCTTTTTCTTTAACAACTAAGCCCAGCCATTTTCTGAAGGATGAGTGTAAAATTGAGGAGCTTCTGTATCTCAGTCCCAACATGGCTATGTACAAATTATGACATTAATCAATACAAGTGTGCTTTGCATAGAAGTCCATATAAAATATTTACTCTGTTCAGAGATCAACAAATATAAATACCACAATACTGTGTAGAAAAACAGAAACTTCCTATTCCTTATCCAGAAAAGTTAATGTTGCACCTTCCAGTCTAGCCTACCCTTCACAAATTCTACCTGCCCCATAAAAGCTTTTTTTTTTTTTTAATTCTTTGTGGGTCGGGTATTTGGGCAAAAATCAATTCAGTATCTTCAGTAATATCTTCGTAAAATTCTGGATTAAAATTGAACCATGCCTCTTTTTCAAAAAAGTATTTATCTGGTTAAAATAATACCAAAATGGAAGTAAACACATGGAAGACTTAGGGAACACTTGCACAAAATCACTCAAATGATTTCACCTCCTCAAGAACCTTCAGGAAGCCATGAGGGAGTCAACAGAGATTTACTGTGGCAGATCTAAATTTCTTCAACATACAAGTTCACATAAATTCTGGTTTCACATGTAGTTTCAAAATGTGTATAAAAACATTTTTTACTTTATTATTATTACAACAGGTGCAGCAGACAAACATTAGCATTCTTTCTTTCCATTATTTACTTTACATGGGGAATACCAACTAGATAGTGACCTCAGAACATCTGTGTCACATTTCACTCTTCATGGTCTTCATGCACTCCAAGATTCATGGAAGCATTAAATCCAGAACATTGGAATATCCAAAGCAGCCCTCTGAAACCAAGAGATAATCACACAGTCCAGCTTGGAGCCATGAAATAAATACTCAAACTGAACAAGCTGCTGTTACAAATTCTCTTGCTCCACACCACCCATCTCCCAGTAATCTGATGATTCAAAATGAATAGAAACAGAAGTGAGAAAATAGTGAAAAAACAAAATCACAGTGACTTAAAAAATAAACAAAAAGCCCAACCCAAAACAATCTGACTCATTACTGGCTTTTGGGTTTTTTTAGGGATACACAAGGAGCCTAGCAAGACAAGGTGCTTATTTAATCACATTTATCAGTGTTTTCATAGCAGCACCCATATTTTACCCCAAATGTAGAAATAAAATTTCCTGCATGCCCATGCTGTTTAGTCCAAGCAAACCTGGGGTACAGATCTCCATGTGCACATTTGCAATACAAGAGGATTGCATCATGAAATTCCCCATAATGCATGTAATTCATGTGGTCATTCCAGAGATTTCACATAATCCTGACATTAGGGAAAAAACAGCCAAGGATTCCAGTTTTTGACACAGGATGTGAACATTGCAGCCCATTTGTTAACTGCAGCAGCTTTACCTCATCACCTTTGGATAGCAGCGAAGCAATGGACAGGACTGAAATGTCTGTACTGAGTGGACTCCTGGAGGCTGCACAAAGCTCAGAGCCCAACAGTAGGAGTTTTACATCTTTCTATATGAGTTTTACATCTTTCTGTAGGAGTTTTACACCTTTCTATCAGCAGTTTATTCCTTCAAAATCCCAAATGCTTAGGCCTCATGTGCAGTTCTGCATCAGCAGGAACCTGGAGCCCAGAGCCCATGAATGCTTACATCTGTCTCTTGTCTGAACACACCTGTAAGCCTGGAGCAGGTTTCCATACATTGTCTGACTTGGCAATACCTCTTAAAGAATAACTCAGAATTTTCAGACTGCAGGGTTTGCTTCTGCCAAAGGGCTGTAACAGTAACTCTCTTACTTAGCATCTAGTTATTAAGTAACACTATCCAGTCTTACTACCAAAACTAACTAGCAATGTCTGACTTTCAATTTCACATCCATTTTCTTGCTGATGCAAGACAGTTTTTTCCACTGTTCCAGTTTGCTAACAAAGTACTTTTTTACTTAATTTAAATTGCACCAAAAAGCTGGGTAAGGAAACTCATTTGATACTATCAAACCAGCAACTTTCCCAGCAGAGGTTTATACACAGGAATGAAGGACTGAAACAAAGCACCTAACTCAGTGCATCCAGTTCCTTATAGTCTTGTAATAAACACCTGGAGGAAAATAAAACAAACTTCATGTCATCAGCACACTAGACTAAACATTGCAGCATTTCCATTAAGGGCTGCTGTTCTGTCTTAATAAACAAACAAAAAATCCCTCCCAAAACCCAAAACCAAACACCACCACCCTCGCCCCAAAGAACAACAACTACTGCATTCCAAAGGGAACAGGAAGTAAGTTTCATGTTTTGTCAATGCCCAAATATTCTTTGGAAAACACAGTAGTACAGCTCTGTAACCTGCAGCACCTCTCCTCTTTCATCTCATCATTTCATTGATTATTAAATAGAGGCCAGTACTCATTATCTTTTCTTATCCAGTAAGTGAAGAGCATGTATTTTACCCAAACAAACCTTTAAATGGCAAACTGATTTCATAAAAGCCATCTATTGCCAGGCTGATTAGAGGGTCCTCCACTTCCTATATACTCTCCACAAGTGATGGTTTTTGTGGGCATGCTATGTGCAGAAAAGAACAAAGTGCTGATGTTTACACTGCCATCAACTTAAAACTGAGGTTAAAGAAGATCCCTGAAATGCCTGTATCCCTTTATAGGTATTCTTCAGGTTATCTCATCCACTGTCCTGCCCAAGAGGCTGAATGTAATTACATAGGAGCCAAGATTCTGCAAGTTCTGGTGCTCAAAGTAGAAAATGCCAATACTTGCTGCAAGTGGTTACTGCTCACAGAAGACTGTGCAGACTGTCTGCAGCAGGAGAGTCAAAAGCACAGGACAAAAGGCACTTCACTGCTCACAATTCAGCTGAATAAGCTTCTGCAAAAAGCTTCCACCAAAGAATTTGCCAATAATAAGACCCTCATGTAGTAACAGGTAATGTAAAATTTCTATGTACAAACTGCACAGAATAAATTGAATCTAGAGAGAGGCAGCTGTGGCACATCAAAGAGAAAAAAATATTTCTGATAACACTAATGCCCAAGCTAATTTGTGAGGCCATAAAAAGAGCTTTAGGATCTTGCACATCTGTAAAGGAAAATATTATTCTGGAAATTAGTGATCAAGATTATTAAAAGAGTTACAAATTTTTAATCCACATTTGAAATTGCAACTACTTCAAAGGCAGCCTTCAGAAACCACCTAAGGAGCTTTATTAATTATCTTACCACTGTGAGTCTTCTGACAAGTGTGGAAGAGCATTTGTTTAGGAGACAGGAAGCAGAATTTAAAAGACACTTGATACTGAATGGAAGTTCCAGGCAGTTGGGTGGCTTGAATCAATCACTCCTAACAGCAGAAATGCTCAGTTCACATCACATGAAACTGAATCACACAGATATTCACACCTTTTTATTTTATATTCAGCAGCCCAGCACAGATCCCTCCTCTAGTCTTATATCAAGAACTGCCAATGCTTTAAGATGAGCCTTACATATTACTGTGACATTAATTTGCTGACAACCACAGAATCCTTATGCTTTTCAGATTCTTTACTGTTACCCTAGGGAACTAAAATTGTTCCACAGACACTGTTTTCAAACTGCAGAGAGGAAACACAAATAGCCAGTGATAGTTCCTGCAAGGCACAAGCAGAGCTCAGCACCTCTCCAGCACAGCATTTCTGAGTTTTTAATTACACAGCAGTGCTAAGTCACAGCCGTCATGCGTAGGACATGTGCTGATGCTGGGCATGACAACACCATTTCATCCCCTCTCAGTCAACAAAAAAATCACTGTAGTTGTGCAATCTTATGACAAGCATATGCCTGGAATAATAGCACTCACTCTGCAGCTACCACTCAGTTCCTTTTAGAGGATTATAACTTGTTATTTATGGGCATTAATGTCATCCAGACACAGTTTTTAAATCTCTCTCAGGAAGTGTTAAAAATGCTAAAAACGTTGCCGTGGTAGCAGACATATTATATTTAGTAGATGAACTCTGAAGTACTCTGTTGCATTAGTTTAGCATTCCACTATATTTATAATACTCAATTTTGTTTTTGAAGGAAACCATCAGCATCAAGTACAGAAAACAGCAGGAGAACAAAGAGCTCACACTCAACTGAGGATCCTTCAGGGAGTTCTGAGTGTTGACACAGTCAGTTCAAGGTGTTGTTATGAGCACTTCTTTTCAATGTGGAAAGCAGAGCATTAATAACAACATGAAGTTTCTTATTTCTTTTGTCCGAGTTCCAGAGTTACCTATGCTAAAAAGAACTTGTAAATTAGAAGATACACATTGTATACAAATGAATAAAAACACAGCCCTAACTCATACTTGCAAAGTATCTGCTTTTGTTCCTTAAACAGTAACAATACAACATATTTTGTTCAGAATTATTTTATTTGGATTATAGCAATTAGTATCACTGTTCAGTAGGCCAAATCCAGGCAGAGAGCACAGAATCAACTGCACAAGGCAACAACACAGACTAGTATTTTAGCATACAAACCATTTCACTGCATTATCAAGTTGAAATATCTTTCAACCATGCATAAAAAAATCTATGCTTAAGTCTTTCAGAGCTCCAGGTAATATCAGATTCCTAAATATACAAAAAATACATTTAACTTATAATAATCTTAGTGAATCAGACTTATAAAATTACAATTTTATTCTTCACAACATAGAAAAAAATACAAAAATGACTGTATATAGTTTTCACCCAAGTTTCACTGACATATACATCAAAATATATGATTTGATGTATACTCATGAAAATTTTAAGCTGAAAGATAAGTTTTAAAATGAAACTGCAGATTGGTCCACACAAATGCCAACCTTCATAATGATAAGAAAAAAACCCTCTGATAAAAACATCACATTGTGAAAAAATTACAATTTACCTGCACTGTAACCTGCATTCTTACTGTAATTTACAAATATGAACATGTCTACAATTCCAGTTGTAAAGCACACACTGGTGAAAACCTTGGTCTTTTGGAGGGTAGTGACTAACTCAGAGCTGGCATGGTAGAACAGAAAGTGCTGTCAACTGAACAGTGCACACAACAGAGAGCACCAAAGCAGGGGGGCCTGCTGGTTTGGAGAGGCTGAGAGAGAACATGCAAGCCAAGTAAACAGTCTGTGGGGAAAATAAACCCTTCTGCACTTGTGACACAGTACCAATCAAAGCTTCTGTTACAGAGCTCAAGAAACCACAATTTCAGTGACAGATGAGGGGAAACTTCTCTTATGAGGAGAAGAAACCCCACATGTGTCAGCAAAATCAGTATTAGGGAACAACCCAAACAGTTTTAGGGTATCACACTACAGTTCTCTCTCAAGATCACCTTCCAGTGATTTCCATGGAAGTTTAACTTGAAAAAGCACTGCAACATAAAGCACTGAATTTTTGTACACACTAACTGCACATTCAGACTTCAGAATATAATCCATAAATCATCTTTGCCGGTGAGAATTTTGACTGATAACGCAACTACTTTTTCTTTTGAAAAGAAAAGTAACTCCATTTTCTTTTAAAAGGCCATAGTTTATTTGCATATCTGTCATAAACTGATACTTTCAATTAAAGTAAATATTCCATATTAAAGCCTATTCAGCAAAGGTGTTGGTTGTACAAGTTTTCTCACTACTGGCAGCTTGCTCTGCTTTTCCATGGTGCCAGTGCTATCTGTTGTAGATCTGTTCTGTATCTTTCTCATCAACAGAGCCTGGAGCTTGCTTATTCATGCAGGAATATTACACAGCCATTTTTTATCTCCAAATTGGACCAACAAATTTGAAACCAAATCTTTTACTTGGGCACAGAAATCAAATTAAGAAAAGTTCAGGAGCTGAGCATTGACAATATCCAGTAACCTAAGTACATCAGGAAATCAGATCTTTTAGATGACATCCTTCAGAAATATTGACATTAACTTCTTTAATAGCAAGTAGAAGCAAAAGGAGATTTTTGTTCAGAGGTGGAAGCTCACACTTTCAAACAATGACTTTAGAATAATGTAACATTTCTCAGAACACTACAACAAAGCTCATAACCTAATACAGAAATTAATGGAATTGTTGCGTCTTTGAATCCAAAACCATTTTGAGGTTGTATATGGCCATAGTAATACAATCACAGAATTGTTTGGGTTGGAAAAGACCTCTAAGATTGAGTCCAACCATCATCCTAACACTGCAAAATCCCAGTAAAACACATCCTCATGCACCAATCTTCAGGTATTTTAAATACCTTCAAGGATGGTGACTCTACCATGTCCCTGGGCAGCTTGTTCCAATGCTTGACATTTCTTTCCATGAAGAAATTTTCCCTAATATCCCATCTAGACCTTCCTTGTCACAACAAGAGGCAGTATTCTCTAGTCCTACTGCTTGTAACTTGGGAGAAAAGACCAACACCCAACTTGCTACAACCTCCTGTGTTTTATAATCCAGTCAATAACTGGCTCCAAAATGTTGAAAATAGAACAAAGATTATTATTGTCTCTTGTCCTTTCTCTGCCTATAATAACCCTGTTTGTGTTGAACAGGAAAGGCTCTGTATAGTCAGACACAGGGAAATTCAGTCTTTTTGATGGAGCCAAAGAAAAATCACTGAAAAATAACAAGTTTGGTTTTTTTTAATATTGCTCTGACAAGCATAAATCTGAATAACTGTATATAATAAATGTATATGATAACTGTAAATCCAGCTCTTCCCAACTGCTAGAACAGAGAGCCTGTGTCCTCAGTACCTCCCAGCTGTGTTTAGAAGAGCTGGGATGTGTCAAACACAACCAGGCCATGTGCAGGGGAGTGCTGGCAGGCCCAGCATGAGGCAGCACTGCAGGCAGCATGGGAGGGTCACACCTCATCTGTGCACTGAATCATGACCAGAGGGAAGCCAGAGAGGCTCACATGTCTAGTGACTCCCACTGGCTGCAGACAGGACTGTCTGGCCATCAATTCCTAACAGAGCAAAGCCATAACCTACATTTCCTTTTGTCTCTGCCTGGATATCCATTCATTTACCTTCTCCTTTTGTTCCCTTCATTCCCCACCCTGTTGCTCCCAATCAGAAGTTTCTTCTAGGCTTGGGCACAGCTCACACAGCACTAATGCTTTCTGCCTCACCACAAGCCTTTCTCAGCTCCTTCCTTCCTTTTCCTTTTCCCTTCCAAGGAAAGGTAAAGCCTGAGAACCTGAGAAAGCACCTAGGAGAATGTAACTTCTTGTGGTCTTCCACTCTTTCCAAAGAGCAGACGAGGGTGGCTTGTCCTCCATGCAAAGGCAGCAAGTAACACGTGAGAATTTGCTCTGCAAGGAGCAGATTGTGACTCTGCAACACTTCAGAAGCTGAGTGCCTGGAACTGCCTGCTTGGATGTGCCAGAGTGATGACCTCAGTCACTTGAGAAAAGTCAGGCTAAGGAACAAGGCCCCCAAACACAGGAGACCAAGCAGACCTCAGCACTGAAAGATGAGTATCACAGACAATGACTAGAGATGATAATTTATAGTAAAAAAGGGAGAACTGCACCTGTTTCTGGGTGAACTACCTCCTTATATTGTTTAGATTCATTACTGATACCACTAAAGTATTACAGTTAGTATTATTTATTTTTTTAATATGCAAAAAAAGTATTCAGGGATGCAGTACTTGGGGTAGTTTTAATGTTTTGGATAAGAATTACAGCCTCTGAATTAATATTAGCATCTGAGTGATCAGCTTAAACAAGATCTTCAGAGAGCACACTCTGGTCAGACACTGTTTAAATTCCTAAAGAACCACATTCCCCTCATTTTCCATAACTGGTTTCTTGTTCTTGCTCCCATCACCTTTAAATACACAACCTACCTTTCTAAATTCAAATACTTTGCCCAGATTACATTCTCCACTGAAGTCTCTGACATTATCCTGAAATATTCCAGAGCATATTGTTTGCTTTCACAGCAATACATACAGTTTCTGGCATGCAGTCAAGCACTTAAAAAAGGAGGTATCAGTAATATAATCCCAATTCAGGCATTTAGTGGGTACAACTTCATCACTCATACTGCAACCTTCAGGCATTTAGTAATAAATGAAAACCATTTAGCACATCATTTAAGGAAAAGGTTAACTGCCAAGCCATATAAAGTTTAAGTTTTCCGAAGCACTGCAAGCTGAAATTATTTCAATGTTTGACATCCTGGAATTTCACTGAAATCAGATTTATTAGTTATTCTTGCTAAATTACTGGTCTTTTACCTCTGACTTATCTTGGTATACTCTTTACAAATGTGCTGGGTATTGAAAAACTGCAGCATTTTGATGTTTGAAAAGTTCTGAAAAGGAGTTGGAATTACTCCGGCTTCTTGTGTTCCTCAGTGTGGGAGAGAACCTTCCGCCTCTGATGCAGCATGTGGAAATAGAGCTGAGGGAAGACTGAGGAGAAAACACACCCAAGTCAATAAAGAGTCAAGAGAGGCCTGCAAGATGCACAGTACATGGTCAAGGTCACCAATTCTCTATTAGAAGATATCCTAATCCACTTTTTGCTTAAGTTATCTATTGCCTTTACACTCTAAAGAGATGAACTGATATTGTTCTTAGGCTTCAGGTACTATTAATTTTTCTGCTAGAGAAATCACATTTTTAATAAAATGCAAAATGCCTTATTTAACTCTAAATGTGGAAGCAGATGACAAAAGCTGCCATAACTGCATGCACACAATACAAAGAAAACAGACTGCAGGGCAGAAAAATTTCCAGATTTGTTTGATTTTTTGTAATTCTACTGTCACTTTTTCAGGCTCTAAGGCATTTTATACACATCAGTGCCTCTTTCATCTCTGTCTATCCAGAGCTTTTTCTCTTTTTATTTCTAAAACTATGGTAAACAGCATGTTTCCAAAACAACAAAGGAGGGGGTGGAAAACATACATACACAAACAGCAAAAGCTGAAATTTCCATGAGAAACCTTTGGGAACCATGCAAAAATTAAACAAGGTCATCAGCAGGCTAAATTGGTTACTCCTATGTATGTTAATCCCACAATTGTTCGTTTTTCCCAGTACAGCTGTTAATACAAAGAAACCTAACAAACTCATACTTACTTGGAATGTAAGAGATCATGACCAGGATCAGGAATGTATAGTAGTCAAATGAAAAATTGTACTTGTTAGGTAAACTAATGGAATACAAGCCAGACTGCCTGACGAAGGGTAATGCAGCATATATTGTGAGTAATTCACCTGAGACTCCCATTGGATACAATACTATAAACAAAGTGTACCTAGAATGAAACACAGAAAGAATTAAAAGTTAT
Organism: Ammospiza nelsoni; assembly: GCF_027579445.1. Classification (NCBI taxonomy): domain Eukaryota; kingdom Metazoa; phylum Chordata; class Aves; order Passeriformes; family Passerellidae; genus Ammospiza; species Ammospiza nelsoni. The sequence goes on from NC_080639.1 coordinate 29,631,743, forward strand.
TACAAACTCTGACAAAATGTTTGTTAAATGATATTAGAGATATTCAAATTTTGAATTCTCCACTCAGTATTTCTTTTTCTTAGATCTTATTTGATTAGAGAATGGCAAGGTATGAGCACTATTGCAAGGTGAGTATTCAGATCAGCAATCATTTGGAAATACTTAAAGATTTTATATGACAATCTACAAATTGTCTTTAAAGCTATTCTCCACACATACACACTTTGTTAATTTGATTTCTGAACTCTTTGGTAGAAGTAATTTTACTACTTAAAACAGGGTCAAATATAGTTGATGTTAATCAATGAGCTTAAATATAATTTCAATGACAACCACTGCATTCAAGAACTACTGCTAAATGTCAGTTTACTTTCTGCCATCCCCTACTGTTACATATCAGTTTCTGACAAACAATTATTTTGAAAATGAGTTCAGACAAATGCCTCTTTCAGCTTGCAATGTAATAAATCTTTGTAACCCAAAAATCTGCTGGAAAGAAGCTAGGCAGCCACATTCACAAACAGGGCAATTACCTCAAGGCAGAATCTAATTTTTTGCACTGCAACTACTTTACAAGAGAAATAACCCTGTCAGTTCAGTGCTTTAAGGCTGTAACTTTTACCATGCTACCGACCTGGCCCACTTGATGAGATAAGGGAGATGGTTTAACAAGCTAAAGGTGTAAAAAGAGTAACGGATGATCTCTGTGATTGTCCAGGCCACTACAAACAAGAGGACACTGTCTTCACTTTGTACCTGTGAGAACAGAGAAAAGGCTTTGTATGAGCTTGAGCATTACCAGTTATTCACCAGACCCAAGGAAACCTCAAAGAAATCAATTCCTGTGGGTTACTTTACTGCATCATTTTAGACAACAGACTCCAAGAACGAGCTTAAAAGCAACATTAGTAACAACAGTAAAAACCCTTCTTATCATGCTCTGAATTTTTCTGGTTGCTTAAGAATAGCTCTGCTTCATGATCAGTTAACTTTAGCTCTCATATTCTGAGCAAGAATAAACCTGTACAAGAAATCCTGAAAAGCTGAGTATAATTCTTAACTCTTCCCATTCTATAAAGTACCAGCTTCTATTTCAGTCCTATGACTGTCTCCTAGTGCAGAAAGAATGGTCTAACACCTGATACTTGGCATACACTTAATATTCTGATACTAGCTCATGGTGCTTCTGAGCAGAAGCACTGTTTTCCTTTTCTGGTCAGAAACTGGGTGCTACTTTTGAGCAGCAGCAGAACAGCTAACACCAGATCTCAGGCTGGCAGGAGAGAAGAACCATGCTCAGATTGTCTCACCTCAGGTAAGCTTGACAGGCACCTGATTCACTGTTCCTTGCTCCATTTTCTGCTTATTGTAACTAGCACAGTTCCTCTAATGTTACACTCAAGGCAGTATCACGTTTCACTGCTTTACACCTCTTGGAGCTTTTATGTCACTCACACATCAGTGAGGCAGCTGCAACTCCCCCCACATTTTAACCCTGAGATCAGCTCAGCTGCTCTGAGCATGGTGCTAATAATGCCAAGCTTGTGGGCTTGATCCCTGCATGGGATCATTTAGGAGCTGCCTCAGTGATCCTTGTGGGCCCCTTCAAGCCCAAACCATTCTGTAATAAACTGCCTTTATGTGTGATATTTATAAGGCAAATCCTCAAAAGCATGTACTTTAAAATGAAGAGCTATATTGATTAGATTATGGAGCATCATTATGAGGTTCAAGTTCCTGATGGATCTCAAGTACATGTGGGGTCACAAACCCACAGAACAAACTCTTGAGGGACCAGACATGATTTTAATTCAGCCTTCTCCCTCTACTCTTCAACAGAATTCCCAGCTGTATGAGCACCTTGAGCCCAAATTCAGTGGACAGTGGGAATGAAAAGAACCCAACCACATGGGCCCATATTTTCTCTTTTCTTCCAACTCTTGAAAAAAGGGAAAAGGAAGTCAGGAGATGTGGGTAGCGCACTCTATTCATCTTGGACAAAGTATAAACCAACAGATAAAAAAAAAAGGGTCAAGAATGTATATATATATATATGGACAATCAGAATTTTCTTAATAGGAGGGGACTGCTAATATACTTTTGGGTAAAAAAAGGGAAATTTTTTCCAAGGGAATTACCCAGAAAAAGCTTTGTTACAGACTGCAAAACCCAGAAAAATTTATACAGAAATCTTGAGCTATCCTGGAATGCAGAGCTGCTGGTAATCAGTATTGTGCTGTAAATCTATGTTCTGCAGCATGTAACATTTCAGGTCACTTTCACTGCATTTTGCAGCAAAAGAAACTTATTCTTTTTCTTTTCCCACATTCTAATAATTTGTTTATATATTAATCTCCCTTACATCATCATAAAAGAGCAAAATCCAAAAATCATTTGGAGATTTTCAGAGAAGAGACCCAATCTATTTTTAGACATTGCTGCAGGATCCTAATTCTGTTTGAGGTCTGCTTTATAAGTTCTTAGTTCTCAACAGGGAAAAGTGAGCAGATGCTGCTGCTCCAGAGGAGGAATGTGCTTGACAAGCACTCCAGAGCTGCATCTTCTGGCCAACTCGGGAGTAGCAGTTTAGTGATGAGTTCATCTAAACCTGTGAGGCCCAGGCTTCAACCTGTGCTTTAAATCCCACTTCTTTCCCTAGCTATGGAAATGGGAAAAGTCAAAACCCAAAGTTTGGAGCTTGAAGTAGCACCCAAGGATATGAGCAAGGACAAGAAACTGGGGTGCTACCAGTGAATCATACACATGGGAGTGGAAATTACAGCAGTTACAGTCCAGTTCTAGCACATGACATCTCTAACACTGCCTCCAAGGTCTGGTCTCCCCCTCTCCTTTGTATTGTAAGTTCACCCCATTATGAAACACACAACCCTGTTGGGTCACTTAAAGAATCACTGATTGTGCCTTCATAGCTTGTCTCCCTATCTAAGGAAAAACAATTTTTCAGGAGTCCTTACTCTTTTAGCCACTGCTAATGCTGCATTTGCATCATTCCTCCTCCAAGCTGAAGACAGGGCAAATACACAATAACCACTAAGGCCAATGCTCCCTGAGAATTCAATTCTTCTTCCACTACTTTCTTCATGCCAGTCTTTCATGGAAGTCTTAGACACAAGTCAAAATTTATTTACACCTTATTTATCCAACTCTTTTAATAGGGGTCAATCAAACAACAGGCATGATTTCTGGCATGTGTTTCAAGCCAACATATCAGCAAGGAGGGTCCTGGATATATTTCAGCTTTTCTTAAATACTGTGAATAGCCAACAATGTTTGCTAAAATATAAAAGAAACCACTGTCTTTTAAGATGCAAAGATGAGAACTGGGAGTTGACAAAATAAAGCCTGAGAGGTTTTTAATGTTCTCCTTAAGACTGGAAAGGGAAATTTCTCTACATTAAGAGAAACAGTTTGACAAATTTGCAGAAAATTTCAGCTAAACACATAATTAAGCAATCCAATGCAGAAGAGCAAAACCAGCAGCACTGTGCAAGTGTAATGATGGAAAATATTGGAACAGCATGTCTCTCTCCAAAGAGCTGGTTCTCTGGTGCAGTAATTAAAAAATAAAACATCAAATTCAGAGGAAAAAAAAGGAAATGTCACAGTAGGCACAAGGGGCCTGATAGACCATTGTGTTGTATGGTATTGTTTTAATTTTACATAGATGTAAAGCAATGATGAGTCAGGTTTTTCAACTGTACTAAACCATTCAGACTTCTGACCCTTCCATCATGGACTTTTTACAACAACTTAGTCCTAAATATCCTAAGTTAAGATGTCATTCCCTCTTTTAAGTAAGTATGCTTTACTACTGATTGAAGATATCAATTCCCCACTGCAGGTACTAGAATTACCAATTCTACATGCTTTAAATGATGTTTTCACAGCATCTCTTGTCTGTGTGTTCTACAAAAGTTCCTCTAAATATAAATTACACTTATTTGCAACCCATCAGTAACTGAGCCCAATGGGATAAGCAATATATGCTTGCTGACACCATTTTTAAATTACCCATCAGAACTGGGTGCAGAATTATCTACCAGCACTACTCCACAAAGGCCTGCCATGATGTCACCAGATGATCTCACTGCTCACACAAATTCCAAAAGACCTCTTTTGAGCTGAAGGGCACTTTCTGTTCTCCTATGCCTACACTCTCCCTGCCCTTCACACCAGGCTGTTTGTTCTCTGCCCTCCTTTGCAGGGGAAACAGTAAAATTCACTGAACTGGTTCCTTTCTGAATAATGGCCAGCACTGGTGATGTGCCAGGCCCCCCTCCACAACACCAACAACTGCTCCCACAGTGCAGGTGAGGAGAATCTCAGTGTGCAGTGCTTTAACATTGCCATGCTTTAACATTTATTGTGAATAACTTCATATTGAGTTTAACAACACAGCAGCACTGAAGTCCACAAAAAGCACAAACAAGTTAGTGGCAAGAAGCATGCTTTAAATCACATCACATTTCCAAAAGTGTATCCTGACAGAAGGAGGATGCAATACACATTTCTTCTTTTAGCTGTATTATATATGAAGAGAGTCTGGAAAAGCAAGATACTGAACAAGTCTCATTCAAAAAGTTAAAGAGGAAAACTGCAGTTTGTTTTACAAGGACCTCATCATGCAACTGCATCGCTTACAAGTTCCACAAAGCTGTGTGAGAATTTAATCCTGGCCTTCACCATGGAGCTCACTTGTGCAGACAGCCCTTTAGAGAAAGTAGAACACTTGTGACACTTGCAAAACATCTCCCCAGGTGAGCCTGCAGCTCCCTGGTCGGGGCAAGGGGAGGGAGCAGAACACAGCCTCTGATTTATTGGCTCTAAGTCACAGGTCAGAAATTCATCACAGGGTTCCTCATCCAAGCCATTCTCATACCCATTTACTAAGGCATTAAAAAAGTAACACATAATACAGTCTCTTGCAAGACTTTAACCATAAGACCACACAAGTGTGGGGAAAAAAATCTGCATGGAATATTGTTGAAAGAATCCTTGTTAAAAGTCAAATATTTGGCTACACTCATTGCTCCCATTTTGTCAATTTTCTCTGGTGAGAATGTGGGCATAAGCTTCAAAAAAACCTAACCCACAATCACATTACAGGTTTTTCTTTGATGTCTAACAGACAACACATAGAATAATTCTAATCCTTCCAATGTAACCTTTAATGTTTGGGTTACTTCAAAACCAGGAGACAATTCATAAAAACAGATTATCACTGTTTTTTATGAAGCACCAGATATCCCAAAATCATATAGATAACAAGCAAAACTCCAAAACTATTTATTGTAAGCATTTTATAAATATATATAAAATCTAACATCTTGAGATTATGTTTTTTTTAATCAAAACCTAGTACTTATTTCTGGTGAGTTAAACAGAGACCAGAGTACATTAATGTGCACCAATAGGGAAGTCCAAGGTTTTATGTTTATTGAGAAAAATAACATTCCTCCACTTTAAGTAGCATGAAACTGAAGCTTCACATGAACAAGCATCACAATACCAGAAAGGACTGATAATTGCTGGGAACTACAGTGACTGATGTTACTCTACATGTGCATGGATGCTCTGATAGCAGGTTTGGAGGAAGGAAGAGAAAGCAGCTTCCCTCAAGACTTTGTAGTAAGCCAAGTTCCTTAAGACATTCTCCATTCAAGTCACAAATAATCTTATGCATAAAATGACTGTCACTTATTTCAGGCACCCATGCTGACACTGGTATCAAGACTAATTTCTTTCTTTAATGAGAAGAAAACTAGTAAAATTATTTGGCTACAGCAGAGATGCAGCATATTTGGGCTACTACAAGGATTCAGATGACATGAATCAGTCACCATAACCTGTACCAATTAAAGCATGTCTAGATTTTCAAATAGCTGTCAGAAATCATGTTCAAAAAACAGGGCTTCCAAAAGATTCTAAAGAGATCTGCCTAAAGTACAGCACTGTTTGGTGTGGTGAGCAGTGAGAAAAAACACTCAGCCCCCAAAATTTACCTACATTTGAATATAAGAAAATTGAATGAAGGACAGAGGAAAGATTACCCTGGAGAGTGACAATGGAGAGCATGGAGCAGTGCTGTGCACAAACAATTGAGGGGGAGTTTCAGGTGCCACAGGAAGTGAACTGCATATGCAGGAGGGCAATGAGATTTTGCTTTTAATGCTGGCACGAGTGAGATGAACACTACAAGGCTGTACCAAATTCTGTGTTCTGTGTTACACACTGGAAGCTGTGTAACTGTCAGTAAGGACTGCAGAATCTATCCAGGAGCCAGATGCCTCACAGCGACAGAATCAGACCTCGCTCTGTTTGACTGTCAACAAAAGATGACATCAGACCTGTTTTTATTTCTTTTGATCCACAGAAATTCATATGAAGAATTTCCCATGGGGGGATACAAACAGAAGACATTTTAAGGACAATAAGACAGCAGTCAACACTTGCTTTTCAGAATGGATCAATAGCTTTTCTATCAATTTGTATCTTGACTTACCTCTTTTACACTATGTGTTACTGCCCATGTCAGGAAAACCCTTGACATCACTTGGAAAGCAGTCAGAACAACAGAAGAGGGGACAATGCCTGGAAGATATTTTGCAATTAGTAAATATGCCTGATTAACGAGGTAGGGTGGGGAAATAAAACACAGCTATACCAAAGTCCAGTTATTTGAAATTTCTGGAAGGAAAGCATATAATTTTTTTTAATTTGAAATTCTGAAGTCAGTCCTTCAGTATGTTTATACAGCATAATGCAGTGCGAATCCCCTGACAAGGCTTTCTGCATCAAAATGCAAACAAATGTAATTGATCTCATTGCAATCACAGCACAGTCCTCAATACACAGAACAGCTCAATCAGATAATTCCAATCAAACAGCTTCTGGGATACAGAATTTCAAATAATCCTGTTTGATTAAAATATCCAAGATACTCTTCATTACTGTGATTTAAAAAGTAAAGACAATAAATATGCTTTGCACTGTATACTCTAAGAAAAAAGAGCCATCAAAAATTATAAGTCTTTTTCAGAAACACTGATCTAGCCCATATTTCAATAGATGAAAAGTTTGTAGCTCCTTCCTGGAAATACAACTCAGAAAAACCCCCAAACCAAAAAAAAAAAAAAAAAACCAACCAAAAAAACCAACCCCACAACAAACAAATCCCAGGGAACAGCTGATGCACTGGCAGGTACAGAGGCAACTTGAAGATTTTCTCAAGCAAGCAGATATCACTGGTTCTCCCAGCAAGTTCCAACTGACCTGTCAGTAAAAGGACCCTACACAGCCAGGTCTGTCAGAGCAGGAATAGTTTTAGACTGTAAGATTACACAAAATTTCTAAAGTTTGCATCTCAAAGTTTTATTTTCTTCTAATAGTGAAATGATAAAGAGCAGGTGTAGCTCCTAAGAGACAGTAAAAAGTGCTTGTAAAGCTAATGCAAACCACAAGCAACCCAACAGCCTCAGAGAGATGCAGGGACCAAACAGAAAATGAATTAGGAAGAGAGAGTAAGAAAAGCCAAAAACAAGTTTCAGTTGAATTATTTTCATTGATATGTTTTGGCTTCTTTGAGAGGGAAAAGGAAAATCCTACAGACATAGTTCTCTTCAGTTTTATCCCACTGTCTTGGTCTCTGGACTACGTTACCTCCTTTTCCAGCTCTGCATTTTTTAAATTTTTGCCATATGTCAAAGTCCTGTTCTCAACCATGCTTCACAGAGACACTCCCCTATCAATGCTTGTATTTTGAAGGACTTGCCTCACAGATGCTAACATTTCAGATTCTACTGAAAAGATGTAGAGAGAAAAGTTATGCTGATACACACAGCCATCTGTCACACATAAGCTTTTCTATTGACAGAGAATTACAGCTCCAGTTAGAGCAATTAGTTCAGCAGGGGCAAAGGAATCTGCAAATTTCCTGTTTCTCCTTCCATAGGAACTTGTGCTACAGTCAGTGAGACTGCAGCAGACAGCAGCAGTGCATCCAGCTGTGCAAACCCCCCTCACTTCATTTAGCTGACAAACACTTCCATTAACAGAAAAAAATATAATCCACAGCCACTTACAAGAAAACCAGTCTTTTGCAAAAGAGTTTTGTTAGGGAAAGCAAAAAGAATAAAACCAGTATAAAATGTTGCCACTTGCTCCTAATGGCTCTCTCTAATATTAAATTGTGCTACTAAGGATCACATGAGCTAAATGGATCCACACCTCAAATCAACTGAGAAAACAGCAAAGCACTATGGATTTAGGATGATAAAACTAGCATTTTATCTGCAAGGTTTTTTCTCCAGTGTTCCAAGATTTAACTTCTGCTTCTTGCCACTTGTTAAATAAGACCTTAAAAATGGTACATTTTAATATTAATTTTTACTTTTTTTTTAAGTATGTTTATTCTGGTAAAAAAACAGTAATTGAGATTTAGTAAAATTAAACAGCATTGGAAGGACTGCCTTGGCAGCACAGGCAAATAGATGAACACACAGTTTACTCTGAGAAACTTTTACATTAATTTGAGGTGTATATGATCATTCCCTTCCTGGGGTAATCTGTGCACAGTTTATGAAATGCCTTCTAAAGACATTTTCAGAGCAGCTGGATGATTCAGGAGGGTCAGAACTACTTCATTAACTACAGAACCAGACTGCCCTCTGCTGACACATTCCCAGCACCAGCTCTCCCAACACCTCACTTGGTTATTGAAGCATCCCCCAGAACTCACTATGAACCTACAATCCAATAACTTCTCCATTATGTGGCTGTCTGGACAATGATGAAAAATGCCAAATTTGTAGTTGCAGCTTTAGGAACCTCAACACCATCTTTAAGTAGTGGCTAGTAAACATTCAGATAGGAGCTAAAGCACTGTTTAATTGTTTTGTGACTTCTCAAATTAGGGAGTTAAAAACTGCAATGTATTTCAAACAAAAATTAGTAAGTTATGCAAGCAGTAAATTCAGCAATTCACAGACTGTAACATTTTTCTTGCTAATATATTGCTAAAAGTTCAGTCTTCTATAAAAATAGTAAACAGAAAATTTGCAAGCTTACCAAGTGCACAGTGCAGAATCTAGAACAAAAAGAAAAATTCAAATCACTAACATTTCAAATTAGCAATTCAGACACATATTTAGTTCTGTTACAAGTGTTTAAGATTCAGTATTTGCATTTCAATGATTAAGATTAATATTTAGCTCTGCTGCCCAAGCTAAATAGCAGACAGTAAAACTCCCTCTTGCTAAAAGGAAAACTCAGCTTTTGTGTGAGCTCTTCAGCAGAATGAAAGTAAATGTAAGAAATACAACACATTCATGCAAATATTAGTAAGGCCAGGGAATAGGACTACACTCACCTCTAGCAAAGCTCCAGTTTGGAAGAATTTCAGGGGCTTTTCTATTGAATAGTAAAGGCTGTGGTAGCTGCCTTTAGCCAGATATGCCCGAACTAGGCCGACTGCAATAACGAGCCACCTGAAACAGAGACAAAAGGAGACATTAAGCAAAGCATAAATTAAAAGAAACCTTTAATCTCTCTTTCAATACTTGAGGAAGCAACAGGCAGAACTGTCCTGAAATACACTAACTCTGCAAAACTGGAAATGTCAAATACTTGCATCTTCTACAAATTTACCCAAGTGAAAGATGATGCATTTTAAAAGCATTTTTCAGCACCAACATGGCAGCAATTTCTCTAATGTCTCAATTTATTTTTCAGTGAGCTCTGTTTAATTAGTTATGGAATGTATTCATGGCAGATTGGCATCATATTTTCTCAGTTGAAGCAGAAAACCCCTGACAGCTAGTGAGACCTATTACCAGCTTAGAGCAGTATGACATAAACAAGAAGAAATGGATTTTAACATTTTGGTTCAGTTCAAAGTAAACTCCTGGACTCTATGAGAGGTCATCCAGCTTAGCTGGGAGCATATATTATATGAGAAATAGTTATAGATGAATAACTTCAAGGAAACTGAGCCTGCTAAAGCCTTGAAGACAGCATGGCCATTCCCATCCCAGTTTTCCTTTTTAACCAACAAATATATCTGAGCCTATGTAAGCCATGCCCATGTAACTGCAACTGTATGTGAACAATGTGACCTGTTAACCCTGCTCATTTTCCCTTCAGGTAACTTAAACAAACCTAAACAATTTTCATCCTGGCTGATGAAGCTTTCACTAAGTACCACAGCCGTCCAGAGCTGGTGCTTGTCCCCAGCATGAGAAATTCTTCAGTCAAGCCTTTGCCAAACCACAAATCCAAGGTGAGTGGTCAACCCCAGTCAAACACTCTTCATTTGAAAATAGCATCTATAGTGAGCTTTATTTCCAATTGCTTTTGGCAATATGGGGAGAAGGGGCTGCTTGGTCAAGGAGAATCCTTAACAGGGGCCCCCAAACCTTTCACTGACAGGCTCATCCTGGCTGTCTAATGCTCAATTACTCTGAGTGCCACCCAGTTTTACCTCCACCTCCCTCCAAACTCCCTGTGTAAATCACCAAGTGTCATTGCTAACAGCTCACCTCAATGTGTAGACATGTAGCAAGCCCACTGACTACACAATAGTTTTCACCCTCTGGAAAAAAGTGTGCAGCTGTGGTTTTGTAACAGGGATGATGAAGAAATTCCCTTTATTTACAGCATACAAGAATCTTACAAGTACCACATTAGCTTGGATATTGCAGAGTATGTGCACATATTATCCCAAATGTAACAATTGTTTGAAACACGCAGTGAAGTTCAAGAGTTACTTATTGTTGAAGATTTTTCAACAATAAGCAACTGCCATCCAAGTTTGTGTTTGTAACAAAATCTGTTAGCAGAACTGAAAGAAAGCTAATTACTTTGTGCCTTAACTTCTGGAAGACAAGCACCAAAGTAAAGCAGGGGGAGTGGGGAAGATAAATGGGAAAGAGAAACAAGCCCTCCCTTTCTACAGAGTGACAAGTTATTTCAGTTAAAGCCATCTTGTGAAACCAAAAGAGAAACATTTGCAAAGTGATTGCTGTTTACAAGGAATAAATCAGATTCATTTTGTATTTGGACTTCAGTGCAGAATAAACCAGTAAGCACCAGAGTATTAGTGATTGTCCCCTGTAACACCAACTGCTTCTTCTTTAGGACAGGAATCAGAGCAGGCTGACACTGTACTCTTCTCATCTGTCAAGTTTCTCTGTTTTTCCTGATTTTCCACGTTTGTTGAGAAACTGCTGAATTGAGCAATTTCTGCAGTTGCACAAGATGCCAGCTCTTGGCTGTGCCTGCCAACCATTCTCACCTGAGCAGAGACAGGTGAATCCCACAGCTCCCAGAGGAGCTCCAGCCTTTTGCTCTGCCCCACCCTCGTGCCAGATCACTGACTCCAGCAGGACTGTTATTTCCATTCCATTTCCTATCCTTCAAAAAGCATTTGATACAGATCAGAGCATGAATCCATACGAAATTGAAAGCTGAGCCTGGTTTGTGCTGAAGCTTTTAGTATCTCTGTCCTGCTTCTGTGATTCTTAAATAGTTCTTCACCTTCTAGGACTAGACAAAATGGAACAGGAGAAGGTGAAACCAAGGAATATCAGCTGAAAACGGAACTTGGCAAGAAGTTTAGAAGGGCAGCAAAAGACACCACTGTCTCATGAAAGCTCATTTCTCTGACCTACACACTGAACTCCACCTGGAGTTACACTTCATTAAATTACTGTTACCCTGTCTGTAAACTCCAAACGGGACAATTACCATTCTTTGATTAATCCAGAATAAGAAAAATGTATACTGAACACACAGAGTTTTTCTACTTTAATTTGGTCAGACTTGATAGACAAGCTTTGTGCTCAGGTCCTTAGGTAAACTCCCTTGTCTCTCTCACAGGTCATAAAAAGGCATTTTCTTATGCAAAGTTTACTGAGGTTCTGTAACATTTATGCAAGAGAATACAGCAGAGCTATGCAGTGATTGCACCTGAAAGAGAGAAGTGTACTTTGACTCTCAACAAGCACTCAGGGAAGACATGGACAATGAAACTCATAACCTGGAACACTGAGTAACACTGATTAATACAAACCCTTGCACTGATTAATACAAGCCCTTGCACATTCAAAAGCTATTGCATTACCATCGACCTGGTTGAGTGAAATCCTTTTAAAATTCATTGTTTATACCACCACCAGCTACTTATACCCAGAAGTACTAGTCAGTTACAGCACTTGACTAAAAATAAGAAACCTTTTAAAGCAGCTTATCTAACATTTATACTCAGCTCTAGCAGTATGCCCCAACTCCCCACCCAGCACTACCCAGTGATTTTGGTCAGGCAGTTTTTAGGAACAATCATTTCTATGCTGCATCTCTGCCTCCAGAAATGAGCTCCCCATGCCAGGCCAGGCATGACTACACAGCTTCACTCTGTGATGGGGAAAGAGTCTGCCTGAACACGAGAGCAGCAAGATGCAGAGCTTTCTGCAGCTTAAGGCTGTGAACCATGGGCAGCAAAACCTGAGCAATACAGCTGAGAACCAACTGCAGTCCTGGTTATCCCCTCTACCATGATTGTCCCATTTCTAAAAAAAACCCACCCAAAACATGAACCATAGTAAGTGCATGCAGCTCCAGTCAGAGATCCACAGGTACCCATGCTTTTTGTACTGTTTTTGCTCTTGTAAAAACCATTGTATGGGTTTTTATGTAGGAATCCATACACTGCGTGCACTACAGCATGAAACTAGAAATAAGATCTATTATTTTTGGAGTAAGTTGTGTTTTCTTTAGCTAAGCCAAGATAAATGCAAAGTAAATGCAGTAGCTATGCTGACATTTTTCAACTGTCACTTGATCTATTTTAAACAGTTAATACTTAAGGCAACTATGGTTTTAAAACATTTACTTTAGTACCTATTTACTGCACAACAATGTTGTTGTGTGCTTTAGTTTATAAGCCTTTTGTAAACCAAACCAAACAAACCACTTCCAAAAAATCCCATGTGCTGTTAGAGCATCACTTCATCACCTGGGCACCTTGAATTTTTTGGTTTTTTCTTTTCAAAATTCTCTTCCCAAGGCAGTGCAGTTGGAGAAACTAAGTCTGAGCACTCTGACTGACAGGGGGTCAGTAAATAATCAGTGCCACCAGTTGTGTATCAATCTTTCCATCTTTTCATCTGAACAACTGAGCTTCTGTCAACCAACTCTAGAAAACTACCTTTTTAAAAGGCTTCACAATAATAAGAAACAAACTGAGCTTTTTTCCTAAGCTCAGTCCTGTATATTGTGGAAGTTCAGCAGTGTCCAGGGGAAGTGCAACCTCCTCATCCATTTGAAGAGGAATTATCAGCGAGAGCCCTCGGTGACCTACCCCAAAATAAAAGTGAGAGACAACACAGAGATATGACCATGATCACAGAACTCATATGGTAACTCCCCAAACTGCAGAAATCATTTAATCACAGCCCTCTCCAGAAAAAAAGCAGCTCATGTTAAAGCACTATAAATCACATCCCACCCAAGAGTGGAATTTTCTAAGAGATTTGATGTAAATCACAAAAATGGGCAACACTGTGGTCAAGATTTATATGCCAACAGAAAGCTAAATAGAGCTTTATGCTATTTATTTCTGAGCTTCCAGCCCTCAATTTTTTTTAATTTGTTCTTCTTTCTTGAAGAAAGAAATTTCCCATGCCCAGGAGCTCACATGCCATGACAGAAAGTTCATGACCACAAAGAAAACCTTCCATTTATACCACAGCTTCTCTCTCAGGTTTTTTATATCTTTTATAAACACAAGTGAATTGCATATGAGCAGCAGAATAAGCAGGGAAATGCTTTTATTTCTTAGAAGAGTTCAGAGGTGAACTCCTTAACATTGTGCAGGGACACCACAACAAAACTAAAAAGTTCTCCTGACTGCCTGCAACGTGTTGTATTACTCATGCAATTATTTCTGAAACAACAGATTACTTAAATCAAACTGGTGGGTAATTATCCTTGCCCTCTGAGTGAAATACCCTGCAAATATCCTATGGAGCCATCAACCAGCTCAGTGACATCTCACAGTAACACAGCTGTTGGGTAACGGGTGTACCAAGCACCTCACAAGAACCGAGCTCTGCCAGCTCCCCTACTGCTGACCCACACAAGTGGAAATATCTTGTAAGCTGAAACAGGATCAGCTGCCACCAGCAAAGGCTAGAATCTTCATGTCCAACTGCCTGATTGAAGTGGATTTTATCTATATTAATTCTACACTAACCTTTCCCCCTAACATGACACTACTGTGTTTGCTCAACTCCTCACCTGACAGGGTTTATCTAGTGGAAAACATCACCATTTGGGATCCATTTTAAAGGCTCTTTTCTTCTCCCACCCAAATATCCTCAATCTTTCAAAAGACCGTTTTATTTTTATCTGGATTGTAATGAGATGCGACAGCCACAAATTAATTAAAAAAAAAAAAAAAGAAGAAAAAAGTCTCCTTTCTCTTGAGAGTCCCCAGTTGTCACTATTTTTAGTTCTGTACCTAAGAACACACCTGAGCAAGCACCAATTGGCCCCAGACTGCATTACACCATGCAGGGCAAGGGCAGAGCACCAAGCTGGTCCAGGAGCTCACACATCCCAAAAGCAGCTTCCAACCTCAAATTACAGAGCAGCTGAAGGGTCTACGGAGAAATCCTGCAGGGCTCAAGATCTTTGCCTTTAACTACTGCTGCGGACAAATTCCCTGTATTTAGGGTCACCTCTAGTGAAACCTGCTGGACTCTACACCACAGACATGGTGATGTGAGGAACCTACGGCCAGCTGGATGTGAGAGCTGCTGCAGAGCAATGAACGTGTCAATGGCAGAGCCGGGCAGCTCTCAGGGAACCCGCACCCACCCCGTGCTGTGCACAGCCCGCTCCGGACGGGCAGCCGGACAGGCGGGGCGGGCAGCGCTGAGGGCTCACCCGGGCCGGGCAGGGACAGGCCGAGGGACCCCGGGCACCCAGCCGGGGTTACGGTCACAGAGCACGGCGAGAGCCGGGACAGCGGCAAGGCAGCTGAGCCTGGACGCGCAGGAGCCGCTCGCCAGCACGAGGAGCGGTGAGCGAGGGCTCGGCTGTGCGCCTGAGCCTGACCCGAAGTGCGAGGCAGGGCCGCTGACAGCACGGGGGGCACAGACCCGGCCCCGGGCGGCGCAGCCCATGGGCTCGGGACCGACGGGAGCGCGGCCACGGCGGCGGCGAGAGAGGCCGCTGCTCTCGGCCCGGCCCCGCTCGCTGCCCTGCCCTCGCTGCCCAGCCCTGCCCTGCCCTCGCTGCCCCGCCGAACCCACCCGCGGCCACAGCCCGGCCGAGCGCAGCCCCGCGCCCCGGCGGCGGCCCCCGCCGGGGAGCCCCGTGAGCGGCCCCGGCCGGTCCTTACCCCGCCGTCATCACCACGTTGTAGATAACGAGGTAGCCCGTGGCCAGCGCGCCCGGGCCCTTCCTGCGCCGCGCCTGCTGCCCGCCGTAGCCGTTGTCCGCCCGGCTCCCGCCGCTCCCGGCCGCCGCCATCTCGCGGCTCCCGCGCCCCGCCCGCTGCCGGCGCTCGGCGGGCGCGGGGCGGGACTTCCCGCGCGCCGGGCGGGGACGGCTCCGCGCAGCCGCGGCAGCGCCCGCGCCCCTCACGCCGCGGGGCGGGCTCGGCCCGGGAGCTGCGGCCGTACCGCGGGGCAGGGAGCGGGACCCGGCCGGGGATCAGCGCCCTGAGCGCTCGGTTTTCAGGGCTGGTTCAAAACGCCCCTCTGCAGACAGGTGTCCCGTGTCCCTAGAGACGTTAACGGCGTTAGTTGGTACGGTTATTTATGGAATATCTCATAGGTTTTCATCACTTTTGTAATGTAGTTCAGAGG
Organism: Ammospiza nelsoni; assembly: GCF_027579445.1. Taxonomy (NCBI): domain Eukaryota; kingdom Metazoa; phylum Chordata; class Aves; order Passeriformes; family Passerellidae; genus Ammospiza; species Ammospiza nelsoni. The sequence continues at coordinate 29,647,633 of NC_080639.1, forward strand.
AGAGACGACTGAGAGGCGATCTCCATTAATGCACATAAATATCTCAAAGGCAGGTGCCAAGAGGTTGCTGCCAGGCTTTTCGGTGTGCCCAGCCACAGGACAGGGAGCAATGGCCATAAACTCATACAAGAGGTTTCGCCTCAGCATGAGGAAAAGCTGCTTTACAGTGTGCCAGGGTGGCAGAGCACTGGAACAGGCTGCCCAGCGAAGCCGTGGAGTTTCCCTCTCTGGAGACATTCCAAACCCAGCCAGACACGTCCCTGTGTCACCTGCTCTGGTGACCCTGCCTGGGCAGGGGATTGGACAGGGTGATCTCCAGAGTCTCTTCCCACCCTACAATGCTGTGATGCTGTGTGAACGAGAAGTTGTAACTCATTTCCTGCTGAAGCTCCCTACAAGAGCAAAAGCCTGGAAAGCATTACTTTCCCAGCAAGAAACAGAACTGCCTTTCTGAACACCCAAAACAGAAGAATTTTTATTTTTTTTCTCCCCTACAGAAATTGTAAACACGTTGTGGAGTTACTTCTCCATTCCCATAAACATTTCTCGGTTTATTTCCTATGCATGTCGTGGTGCAGTCCCTTTATGAGCAGTGCAGAATAACAGCATAAGCCTCACTCCCCATCTCAGAAAATTCTGCTTCCATGTGAGTATTTTTGTGGCTTATAAATTCATGTGCATATCTCTTGCAGACAATAGGGCTCAAAAGGCAAGATGATTTATGAGAACTCAATTTTCAAACAGCTATGCTTTGGTGCAATATTTCAACAAATGTAAAAAATTTTAGAAAAACAAATCATTCATTATTCATGTATGCAAGTAAAGAAAAAAAAAAGGCCTCTGTTTGCTAAGTCTGACAGTCACTGCAGAGGAGAGGAGTGTGCAGTCCCGTGCTGCTTTCCTTGTCAGCACAGGGAAATGGGGACCCAGTGACTGCACGCCACACATGCAATTAGCAAAGGTCTCCTCATCAAGCAGAAATGTGCACAGCATGCTTGGAAGGTTGGACAGTTTGGTCTTTAAGTAAATTAAGTTTCTGCAAATGCAGAAACACAAGTAGTGAAAAACAGCAGCCAGCCCCAAATTCTCCATTGTCTCCTGAGAAGACTGAATGTTATACAAAAGAAATACAAGGAGAATTAAGTGGCCCACCTCTGGCAGTTCCTGTGTCTTGCATAACCTCTGCTATTGGGGTTTCAGCCCTATGACACCCCAAGACTGGACTTCTGCAAACATTATACAAGCAAGGGAAGGTTTATAGAAAGAGATAATGCCTTTTATTAAACCACGGCTGGCAAAATGAGACAGAGTTTCAAGTACATAAAATATCTTTCTTCAGTGGAAATGGAATTCTATTCATCAAACAAAGCAAAAAATTCAAGGTCAAATACAGCTTGCAGTCAATTGTTCAGAGCTGAATCAGATGCATGTCACATAATTTTGGAAGTGGAGGTCATTGTTTCCTGCAGAATAGAATGGATGTTAATAGGAAGCTAGAGGGAGATGGTAAACCCCTTGGAATATCCTTGGGGCAAATGAAAAATAGGCAGGTTATAACCTGTGGAACACAAAAGGAGTAGTGAAGGAGGAGAGGGAAGGGAAGATCTGTGCAGGAACAGCAATTCTGAGTCTGTGGGCTTTGATACCCAGTGCACCCACAGACCTTGCTGTGCCCACAGGGCAGCCCAGCAGAGCCAGGGCTTTTCCTGTTTCAGGCAGGTGCCTCCCTGCACTAGGACACCAGCAGTCACTGAACACAGCCAGGTACAGTCACTGAACAAAGCCAGTACAGTCACGAGACAGTGGGGCACACCTACTGAGATGGCTCTTGGAAGGGCTGAGGATTTGCTCAAGAAGCATGTTGCTACAAGCAGGGTGTTTGCACAATCTTTGCTTTAAGGAGAGTCTGCGTGGTCCTGCACGGCCTGTGGTGATGTGGGCTGCGTGACAGCAGAAGTCTGAATAAAGGCAGCACAAGCAGATTTGTGCTAATCTCTTTTAGAGTTTTTAGAAACATTGGTGTAAGTCAGTATCTACATTGAGTCTTCCCTGATTTTTTTCTCTCTTCCTCCCACAGTCTTCCAGAACTCTATGTTTCCCCACCATATGGGAGTTCCCAACTGTGAAACAAGCCCAGAGCCACCCTGGTGCCCCATCCACATTCCCATGGAGGCCTGTGGTGACACTGGGGACGCGGCAGAGCACGAGGCCACGAGTGCCAGCCCCGGGCTGCAGCTGGTGGCACTGGGGCAGAGCAGCCTCCACTCAGCACCAGCCAGGGCAGGAGAAGGGCAGCAGCACCACAGACATCAGGGAGGCTCTATTGTGGCCACCTGAGGGGCAGGAGGAGAGGCCTGGCCAAGGTGGACGCGGTGACGCTGCAATAGAGCATACGAGGAGTGTGCTTTGTGGTAGTATTTATTTAGGAACCGTGAGTAACTACAGCCGTAGCGGTCTCATCTTTGCAATTCTGATGGTTTAACAAACAGGGAGAACATTAGCATATTTTTATTAAGGTATAAAATACACCCCGTTGCCTAAAACATTAAAAAAAAAAAAAAGTGAGGAAAGCTCTGTATGCTCTAAATCAGATTCAAAACCTTTCTGTATAAGGAGTTGTGGCAATACTGTGTTTAGTATAACAAGAGGTTTTTATCAATTGAAAAGAAAGGCATGCTGGCAATCTGAACTTAGCAACAAAGAGTAAAGCAGTTACAAACCGTTGTGTCACCCACATTAGTTGAGCTTTGAATGCAGAAGAGCAAATCATATGAAACATACACAACTAGGTAATATCAAACAACCTAAGGTTGGTAATGTACACACCTGTATTAAAGTACACTGACTACTTAATGGTGAGGATTTAAGGTAATGTCTTTTTTTTTTTTGAAGAGGTAACCTTTGAAATGCAAATGGTTGCACTTTGCACACAAAAAGTGGAAAAGAAAAAGAATCACTTTTGGAATGATACATAGGTATAAGACACACTGGTTTTGGATTATGCATAATCACCTTGCAGCCTCTGATATTACCTCTGAACAACAAAAAAAAAAAATTAAAAAGTGCCAATACTGTGAAAGGAAAGCAAAGTTACTAAGTCTGAGTGCGTTAACCATTTCTGAGAAAAAAATGGGGTTTGGATTTTTTTTGTTTTTTCTGCGTTTTTAAAAAACGCAACAGCCTTACTGGTGCAGGTTCAAGACAAAAACAAGACAGTCAAGCTCATAAGGTAGAAATAGGTCCTATATAGGTTAAGATTCTTTGGAAATTGCTAAGAATAGAGGAGTTTGTAATCCAGGCTACTATCTTTTTGGCTACTCAAAAAATCTGTGGGAGTTTCCAGCTTATCATCAGTTGAAATCTGTTTTGCAATTGCCAAATAAATGCAAGTAAAACTTTAACTAACCTGGAATTCCATTCACAGACATGCACAGAGAAATCACCGATTGTGCAATAACCTGTTTTTTCACAGCAGCATATATATGAATCGTAAGTCTTTATCAGACTGACCAGAAACACAGAAAATATTCTCAGTCTTTGTGTTTTCAGTCTGTTTCTTAAGTAGGCAGCTGCAACTGCACTGAAGTGACAGGCTCCATAAGGGAAAGATGACAAAGTGGGATCAGCTGGCTAAAAGCAAGATCAGGAGTATCTCAGGAAGCCACCTGGATGTTTAATGCTTGCCAGAAATACAAGGGCACTAACAGCTCACTGTCAGAGGCAGTGAAAATGTTTGAAGTTTGGTCTGTGAGACTCTGCTTAAAGGAAACAAGAAATGAACCATGCCAACATACAAATTGCAATGCTGGCTGTGTCAAACCTTCCCTTAGAGAAGATGCAGCTCAGCCTATTCCTCAGCACTGGAGAGATTCACTGCATGTCTGGCCAACAATTCCTTTAAAGTAGATCTTGAGGAGCCAACTTAGCTGCGGTTTTGGCTGAGAAAAGTGATGGCAAAGAGCAATGAGCTCAGTAAATAGACTATTTTTCTTTAAGATGTTCAGAATATAACTTAGTTTCCATACATGTGATTTTAAAAGTAGCTTGGGCAACTTAGTTGATGGCTTGCTTAAAGTCAATCCAATCATGCTAGCAACTTAAAAAGCCTGCTGGTTGGAAATAATGCCCATACATAAAGCTAACAGGTATCAACTGATCATGCTGAAAAAACAACCCCCCAAAGACCTACGTTTCACACAAGGTGCTTTTGATAACTTGGTTTTCTGAGCCTTATAAGGAGAGTCTTTAAATATATTTTATTTTAGCCTTGTTTCATTCTTCCTCCTCTTCACCTTCTTCTCCTTCTCCCTCTCCTTCTGCCATTGTTTCCACAAGGAGCTCTGCGGTGCACGTGGCTTCCCCAAGGCTGTTAACAGCTTTGCAGGTGTATTTGGCATCATCGTCCCCACACACTTCAGAAATAGTCAAAGAACAGTTCCCTTCCTCGTCGTAATCTATCTGGAAGTGACGGGACTCCTTGACAGGCTGATCGTCCTTGAACCACATCACCTCAGGGTCGGGATAGCCTGCGAGAGCAGAGAGAGAACAGCACTGCAATGAACGAGCATTAACTCAGCACTAATTACCTCGCGCTCTAATTCCCGTGTGGGGACGTGCCTATGTGTTGATAGACAAATATTTCATTGACTTCTATGGAAAATAAATGTAGATGATGTGAGGCTTTTTTACTTCACATTTACCTGAAACTGTTTTTTACAAATAGCAAAAACTTCTCGTGAGCACTGCGGTACTCGCTGGATTCCTCCTTCCAGTCCCTGAGCAGTGCTTGCAGACAGTGTTTTGTGTGCTGTAGCCATCAGCCAGCAGGGAACTCCTGACAGTGCATCTGAGGCTCACGTTACACTGCAGCTTCTCCGGAGACAACAGCTCCCAGCACCGAGATTTATAATTTCAAGGGTAAACTGGTTTGGGTTTACAATTTAATACCTTTCTCATGTTGCTTTGCTATGCTTATTCTGAATCTTCCTCTTCTTAATCTGCTCCTTAAAATCCAGCCTGTCTTGAACATTGCACTCCCTTTCTCTGTATTTGTTAGGGTAAGTGAGGAAGTCTAAGAAAAGCATTTTGATTGTGCATCTCAAGAGGAGTTTCAGAGCCCTTTGTGAAGCAAATGGCTCTGCTAAGCCTCGGAGCAGGCTGTACAACGCCTGCTGCAGAACAATCCCTTATACAGTACTCTTGGCTGCTGTAACAAATTGAAGGTTTGTGATCTCAGCCAAGTTCTGGACTGGGAGGGGAGGATAAGTCCCAGGGGAGAATAACTCCCCACTGAGCAGAAATAAAGTGCAGGAATCCCTAAAGCAGAGTGAACATTGCAGCAATACACTGCAAAGTTTGGAACATCAGCCGTGGTACATCCATCTGTTTTATTCCACGTAGTACTTGTGCACGTACCCCCCACAGTGAGCACCCATCAGCAATAATAATCCATCCTCACATCTCCACTGTGAGATAGGAAACCCAGGCAGGGAAAGATTGAGAGCAGAGGAGCAAGCAGAAAGTCGATGAGGCAGTTTCTGATTTCCTCATTTTAAGATTATAAATTTACTTGCACGCATGCAGGATGGTACTGACCCCACCCATTTTGTTTTCACAGCTCTTCTTTCTGAATTTCTAGTTTCTGTTCACAGCTGAGACACACAAGGTTCAATCTCATTGCAGAAGTGCCAGTGCTCTTGGCCTTCAGACTCTTGGGCTGATCATGCTCACACTCCTTATGTGTCTTCTCATTATACTTTGCATATTCCAGTCTGAGGTTTCTTTCCTGAACTCATAAGTTAGAAACCCCCAAGCAACAGAACAGTATTTTCTAGATGTGATTTATGTGACCAGCACAAGAATACTATCTTTACTTCTTATGCATATGCAGTTAGGGACTTTTTTGCCTTTAATGAAATGTATGTATGGCTTAAAGTTATCTTGAGGTGACCTGATCTGGTCTGTCCTTTCAGACAACTGACCTCCTACTAATTCTTGGTGTCTGGCTGGCACTCTCTAAGAGTATACTATTGGAATTTATGCTTCTACTTTGCATCTTGCTCTTACTGTTCCCTCAAAAATCAAATTATAGTTCTCACTTGCTATTCTTAATTAGTGATTCACACGTGGACTCCTGGAGACTTCTGTTCTAAGGCAAGTACAGAACAAGCTCCAAATAATTTCTGTTATTGCAACACATTTGTGCGGATACTGGTAAAGTGAAATGGCACCAACTCAACAATAATACAGAAGTAAAAATTGAAAAAGTAAAACAATTACCCAGTGCAGAAAGTTGACAAGGAAGAAGAGAAAGAAATAGACATGCTTATTCAAATACCTTCAATTTTGCAGTCAAATCTAGCAGCACTTCCTTCCACAACTTCCAAGTCAAGGATTTTTTTAGTAAAATATGGCTTTACATGGGGCCTGTCTTCAGCTTCTTCGAGGAAAGCATCTGGAGGAGAGCAAAGAGGTAGTGAACAATATTACAGGGCATATTCTCAAAAGATGTATTTTAGTTTTTAATTACCAGATGGTAATGAAAGCACCTTTTATTTCACTTAATTCTGTCAGACTAACGGGACAGCAAGGACGTTGGCTGCTTAGCTTTGTGCCAATCTTTTGCAGCTGGAAAAGGATTCAGGCCATAAATAGAAAAAAAAAGGATGTTCAAGGCCAATGCTGCAAATCCTCAGTATTTTTCCCTTGAATTTGTTTCTAACCAAAGCTGGACTTTTGCTAGGCAGAGGGATAAACGAGCCCCACTTGTATCAGGCCCACGGTCTATGTGGATTTGTCAAAATTGCTTGATTTTTATCAGTGTCAAACATTTGCACTGCTGAACTGTAACATCTGACTGTTACACACCACTAATTCACATTTCATCTGGGGACCTATGGGAGTAACATAGACATTTCCTTAAATGCCCTGTCTGAGGAGCATGGTTAGGGCAGGGTGTGTGCCATGGTTACAGCAAGTGTTAATACTTCATTGCTTGCTTGCATGAGAAGGCAATACATCACTGTCATCTTTGTATAAACATGCATTCCCAAACCCAGAGAAAGTGCAGCTGACAAACCTGCCTTAATTCTTTGGCTTTAAAAAGAAAAGGGTTTACTGCCTGGGCTTATACTGTGACATTTAGACTAGCAGGACAATATAAGGACAGTGAATTTTTGACAGATTTCTTTAAAAAATAGGAAGATAAAAAAAGAGAGAGAGAGAGAGCACAGTAATATCCAATTCAATTGGTCTCTAGCAATTTGCTAAAGGTTTTAGTAGGATTGATTCAGAGACAGGTGAAAATATGGGACAGAAAAAAATCCTTACCTTCATTGTCTGCTTTGTCAGCATTTATAGGGCTTGTAGGTGAGCTCCCAGAGGCCTTCCTCCCACTCATACCAGAAATCATTGCCATGGATGACAGTCTTCCTATTGCTCTGACAGCATGGCCTGTTTTCTAAGACATAACAGAAAAGGCTTCTGATCAATCCAGTCCAACAGGCATGTGATTTTCTGCAACAATCGTGCTTCGGACAAATTATCTGGGATCTCTGCAAACCTCACTGGAATTGGTGGACAAACTGCTTATATATAGCTCAGTTGTTCTAGGAGAGACAGAGCAGGCTGGACTGAATTACCAAATTTAGTTGCAGATATAAACTTCCCCTGATGAACTCATACCTAAATGAATGTCTCTGTTAGCTGAGGATAAAAAGCACTGTGCGAGAGGAGGGCCAGCAGAGAAGCCCTGTCCTGTGTAACTGGGACTGAACTCTGGTGGGGAACGCCTCCCTCCACTGCCTGCTGGGCTGGGCTGGGCTGAATTTCATCCAGCATGGATAACGAGCTGATAGAAAATGAATGAGAAAGCACCATCTGCATGATGGGAGCAGACTTCTGACAGGACCCAGGATCAACCACCAGGCTACTAAAATATGCTCAAACTATGAGGGCAGTAGTTTGAGCATATTTTATTTAATACAGACACTTGTATTGCATGAGCTTCGAGAAAGGAGTAGAATGTAAGAGGGAGTATAAGGTAGACCTACACAAGTTAGTATTTCATAGGCTACTCAAAAGGCCCCAGGATTTCACACAGCAATTCCTGTAGCTATCAGTGTGGCACAGATGGACCTGCTACTCAGTTCCAGCATTAGGAAAAAAGAAGATAGGGAGACTGAATATGTTACAGAAAACCAGTCTGATTGAATGCATGGGAAGCTAGGGAGGTTCCAACAAGACAGAACTCTAGCCTTAGTAGAATTAAACTGCCATAAATTAAGGTACCTTTAGGAAGGCCAGGCAGGCAAGTTTTACCTGTACTGTTCAGGTTTGTTAGGAATTACACAATCCTCCAGCTCTCAGTGGCATGGGAAGAGAGAGAGAAACCCAGAAGAGTAGCAAAAACTATACTTGAGCTCCTGCCTTTCAGCAGCCTGAAATGGGATCATCCTGTGTAATCCATGTGCAGCTGTGCACCCTCCTCCTGCCCAGCTGCAGGAACCAGACCTGCTGTCCTGCATTCCCACCCTGGCCACGCTGCAGCTTCCACAGCAGCAGGAACCCCCTGTGTGATGTGTTCCCCAGAATCATAAACATTAAAAATTAGGATATCCAGCCCAATTCCATGTCCTCTTCATTACCTGCCATTTTCTTCTGGCCATATATTTCTTCATCCTATCTTTGGAAAGTTTCTTGGCTTCCATGTTTTTGGTGTCTTTTTGCAGCCAGGGATGCTGAAGACATTGAGTACAATTTAAGCGACTCCTGTTTTTGTATAAAAAGACCAGTCAGTGTTGTCAATAACGAGAGAGGAACCTACCTACGGTAACATTTTTTTTTCTCTTTTCTGGAAGCTGATTTTTGTGTTTCCTAAATTTAGCAACAAAGATCACATGGTTTTGCTTTCCCCGCCATTCTAACTTCTTAAACTCACTTTCACAATTTCTGTAGATCTTTTTGAGAGAAAATTTTGTATTTTTAAGTGTTAATAAAACATTATAAAACAAAGCAGGAAAAGCCATTTGTTTTAGGCAAGGAACATATACAGCAGAGCCACAATGGCAGTGATTCAGCTGCTTCATGCTGCCAGAACCCTGTCCCAGATCTCCTTTCCTTCATCTACAGAGATTTCCCCATCCCAGCACTTAAGAGTCTCCTGAACATCTCACAGAACAGAAATGTCCAAATCTCTTGCCACCTATTCTTCACTTTGCTCAGGGTGCACATGTAAATAACCCTCTGTTCTCCATCCATCCACTTGCAAACTCATTGGAAGAAGTATGTTTCCTTTCATTGACTCATTCTGCAAACAGAGTTTCCAACTCTGATTTTTTTTTTCTTGCCCAATTACTACATTTATAGGGAAGCTGCCTACTCAGAGGTACCACACTTAAAAGCGACACAAGGCAGAACTGCAACCCATTCAGACAAGACAGAACGTGTCACGTGTCACGCAGGAATGTGTGTCACGAAAGAGAGGGGGTCAGAGTGGCCACACAAAAGCCCCGAGTGCACCTCGCCCGAGGGGAGGGAAGAGCACAAAGAGCTCCAAAGCTCCATTGAGCCCCTGCACCCTGCGAGTGAAATCCAGAGCTGCACATGGGCACGCACAGCTCCTTATAAAGTATGGCCAGAGGTGCTGCGGCCCTGGGGAGATGCACAGCGGGGAAACACGACAGGCACCTCCGGCTCAATGCAAACACACAAAGTGCAGCAAGTAAATCCAGCCTTTACTTCATGTCTTTCTTCAGTAGATTGCTGATAAAGTCCTTGGCATCGTCAGAGATTTCATCGAAAGCCTCATCATCGAAGTCCCACGTTGCTGAGGTGACATTGGCGAGGGTTTCGTTGTCGTTGTCTCCCATGAAAGGAGAGAGTCCGCTGACCCTGGGGACGGAGCAGACACAGACACAGAACAAACCGCGTCAATTTGCAAATTACCGGAGGAGCGAGCGAGTTTAAATCGCGTGTGACATCTCCTGTGCTCTGCACTTCTTTACTAATAAAAGCTTGCTTTAAAAACTAAGTTAAATTTAAAAGGACTCAAAACTAACTACAGATAGTCCTATGGGAAGGACAGAAAGGTACATTTTTCTTGTTTCCTTCTCTTTTCCCAAGACATTTTTGAAGAGAATTAGAAATGGGTGAAATTGGAGAAAAGTAGTTTAGTAAATGACTTGTCTAGTTCTGCGTAACTAAGACTAGATTTTTCACACCAAATTCGGTGGAATATCTTTTTTTGCCCCCTGACATTTCCTCAGAATCACGGAATTGTTAGGGTTGGAAGGGATTAGAGATCATCTAATTTCAGGGTGATTTTGCTGCATTTACTGTCAAACCAAGGGGGTTTTTGTACATTTTATTTCATTCACTCCTGCAAAAAGACCCCAAGAAGAAAGATGCATAATGAAATAATGAAATCCACAAGGCTATTTTGTAAACAAACCCACCCTGACTTATACAAACAGATAAAGCAATGCTGCATCACTGCAGGCTGTGGAGTTATGCAGATGCATGCACAAGCAATTTGGTCTTTATGTTCTCCATCAGTCATGATGATGTGTGAAATGGAAATAATGCTCTCCTATAACCTAAGTTGAGCTTCCAAGGCTTTTTATACAATATAACTGATAAATTGCCAGTGAAAGGCAATTACAGAACATCATGGTGTCATTTTTGCAGTCTCTTTTTTCAGTCGAGCATTACCCTTTATTACACTGTGCATCTGGATATTTTTGATGCCTGTACATATCCCACTTTCAGTAAAAACTTAAAGGTGAAAGGTTGCTTATTCCCTAGAACTACAAGTTATTCACTTTTCCAGGTCCTCCTGGCATGTAATTTGCAGAATAACCTATTCTTCATGAATTTTTACAGACTTTATTTGATTTCTCTGCACAATTGTGTTAACCAGTACTACTCCATTCTTTTAAATATAGAAAAATAAGTGTAACTTATTAGGGTTTTGAAAACACTACATGGAAATAATACTATATGAATATCATGGTGCCAGAGAATATTACAGAACAGACTGCTTAAAAAAGATTGGGGTCAAATAAAGTGAGATTAATAATGGAATGATCTCCTTCAAAGTTATTTTGCTTCTTTTTAGGCTCTTATTACATTCAACATCTGATTTGTTCCCAAGCATTTTATTTTATAAGCAAAGCAGAAACGCACACTCTTTGAAGTCTCACACAGAGCAGACACTAAATCTTTTACCATTTCTGGAAGTTGTGTGCAGTACAGCAGACTCTAGAATCTTATGTGTGTACTTCAGAAGCTTCTTAGTAATAATACATGAGCTGAAGATAAAAGGTTTGTTTATTCTCAGGCAGAACAAGGTAAATCAGAACTGAATGTATTTGCTGTCTTACTTTCCATTATATGTGGTGCACTCGAATGCAGCAGTGAATCCTGACTTTGTAAATGGGTAATGTGGCATAAACCCATGTATGAAGATATAACAGGCACAGGTTACCAAAAGCTGAAAGATGAACGTACCAGAAATGCCTCCACAAAGCCTTTTTACAGGACTGTTCCCCGTGTTTGATGCTTGCTTTACAGGAGGAGAAGGTTTGTGCCTGGCAGGAGAGCACTGCAGAGCTGGCACAGCTGCGGGCAGCGCGGGCTCTGCTCTGCCCGCACCCCCTGCAGCCCTCACGGGAATCTCTGTCCCGGAGTCACAGAGCATTCCTGCAGGGCCTTAAACCCACCTCCTCTCCAACATCTGAACTTTTGTCAGTTATGACAATGTCAGTCTTCTCCATCGTGTTTTAACTAGTGATAAATCTCTACAGACCACAGTTCTGATTTTGGGTTCCACACATTGCTGGTTTGTCTCGTTTTTACCTTGTGGTAAGAACAACAGTCTCAGCCAAGCCAGCAGCTCACACAATGACAGGTCTGTGAAGTATTCCTTTAGCTCATTGTCAAAAGAGGGGATGTACATTTTCTCTTCATCCAGTTAAGCTCCGTGCCCACACTTGGGCCGGAGCAATAAAAATCACATTTCCCTTCAACACTTGATTGAAGAATGCCAGAGGTGACCTCTGCACAGTATTACCACAAATAGTGCTGTGCAGCTCTTGCACCACATTGGACAAGATTTTGGGCTATTTCCAGAGGTTAAAGCTGCAGTAGTGAGAGAACTTGTGCATACTAAAAAATCTGCTTTAGGTACAGGGGCATTGCTTCATGTAGAAACACCACTGCTCTGTGGGGCTGTAAGAGGCAGCACTTGTGCTGCATGTCCCACACAGCTTTTGAAGGGTGAGGATGAATTAAGGGTGAGAAGATTTGAGAAGGAAAAAAATTCTTTGGTTGTTGTTTTTGTTTTTGTGTATTTTTAAAAAATATTTTAGAACTGTACTACAGAATTATCTGATAAAATTTTAAATGCTTTGGTAGGATTGCTCTATCCCTTGCATTTGTTAAATTACCAGGTGGATCTCTCTCAGTTAAGCCTCCACTCACTTTGTCATTTCTGAACACCAGTATAACAGTGCCCATTCAAACATTTCAATGAACCTATTTTCATATTTCAATGAACCTATTTTCATATTTCTGAATGTGCTGTTGCAGATTTACAAAGCTAAAATAATTTTCTCTCTCTACTACAGTTTTGCACTGTGAATCAGTTGCTTGTTGTGGAAATACTTCTAAGGAAAACTAGATCCTTGTCTAGTCAGAAAACAAAATCCAGGAACTACTGTAGATTATAGCCAGCAATTTTTATCTCTAGCACAGATTTCACTGACCGAAGTCTTGGCTGTTCATTTCTTAATAGCCATTTAAAGTAATAATGGTCCAGCAACTCTTTTGACAGATAATGGAAACAATTTCTTTTTGGAATGCTGAAGTGATAAAGATGAGCTACTGCTCCAGAAAATTAACTCTGAGCTTACACTGTGAAGCAGCAGGCTGTTTACTGAAAACATTTTTCCAGTTACTTTACCAGGCATCTTCCTGGCATGTTAAGAACCATTTGTTTAGAAAGTCTTTCACAGTTTCCACTTCTAAATAAAGAAGAAATATATTTTATCCTCTAGGAGTTCCTTAACATTTATTGGTCTGTTCTAACAAAGCTCTGAGTGCAGGCTTAGAAATGTTACGATGAAAAGGGTCCAATGTGGATGCAGATTTCATTGCTTCTGTAACAAACACCATGGCATTTCAACTCGAAATCTTTGCATTAAGACTCCCACTAATCCAGGGAAGATGGCTTTGCTGCTTGTCTAAAGAGTCAGACTGTGAGCATTCCTCTGCAAGCATTGCTTTCAGCTCCAACTCCCTGGGACTGCTGGCACTTCTGATAAACCTGTGCAGGGCATGTCAAATAAGCCTGGGAGGATGACACCTGCACCCTGGAGATCATGCAGAGAATTAATTCTTTTTCAAGTGAACTACAGCAAACAAATAGTCTGAGGATATTTTGTCAGGGACTGATCCATGGGACACTTAGCCCACTCTGGTCCTCCCTGGAAGAGGAGGTCCTCCCTAAGTCCATGTAAAGGAAGACAGCTCATGGCTGAAGCCAGGGTGTTATTGCTGTTCTCCTCCTTGTTTTACATGCCCAGTGGATTAATGAGGAACCACAGTTTGCCAGTGCCACTGAACAAAATAAAACATTTTCTTTTGAGCGGTACAGTCTGACATTAAAGCCTTCCTAACTTGGTTTAAGGAAAGAACAAGGAGTGCTCTCCCATCTTTAATATAAAGAGGTGTAAATTTTTAACATGATATAGAGCTGAGTATAAGCCTTGCTTTATCCAGGTTCCAAGCCAGCACACCCAAAAGATGAACGATGCTGAAAGATCTTTCAACCAACCCAAACTGCCAAACAAGGGAGGGGGAAGAGCAGTGATGAACGACACAATGGATAAAAGGGAAAGAGAATGTTTGAAGAATCGGGGTGTGTGCTGTTAGGAAGGTGCTGAAGGGAAAGAGTATGCAGCAAGATCAAATGTGATATTAAAACACAGCCTAAGATAAAGTATATTAAAAATATTAATTGACAGAAATCCACTATGCTGAAAAGATAAACACAGCCTGGCACTGATAAAGCAATGTGTTCCTCATTGGAACACAAGCAGGGGTTTGAATCAGCCACAGACAATTCCTCCCTGAAACTACTTGGATCCTTTGGTGCCAGAAGGAAAAGGGCAACCCCCACATTCAATGTACACCCATGCAGTGCTGAAACCTTAGACTGAAAATTGTTTTGAAACAAAAACTAGAAATTGTTTCAGATTACTAAATATTCAGAACAATGACTATCCAAATTGATCATCAGAAAAAAACTAGAAATAGAAAAAAACATGTAAATTCAGCAATGCCCAGAAGAAAAAAGGGAACAAAAAGAGCTGGAAAGAATTCAGGAGGTTTAACCTTCATTAGATACAGATTATTGTAAATGCAGAAAGAAACATTGAAATAGACATAAATGGAGATGATATACACAAGCTATAATATTTGTGGCCTGTTATTTCAAAGGCAATAGATCAACTTAAGTATGTGGAACAGCACTGTGATGCAGAACAGGACAGAGTACAAGATAAAAGTGGAAGATAAAAACATGAGGTAGAGAATACAAACGGAAATTTAAGGAAGAACAAAGACAGATGAAGAGACAGGACTGAATAAGTTATCCAGGAAGATAAAAAGGATTTAATATGTAGTTTAGAAATGTGGAAAGGGAACCTATGAACTGTAGGATGGAATTAAATCAGTCTTGCCATAAGGAAGACAGATGCAGTATCCCAGCAGGGAGTGCAGTATCTGTACTTACATCTGCAAAGCAGAGGGCTGGGGGGAGGTTTTGCCGCAGGGTCTTGGAGGAGTGCTGTCACCCTGCTTCCTACTTAAGATTACAACCCAACCATTTATTCCACTGCAGGGAAGACCCTTCACTCACAGAGATCACGTTAGCAGCTCTCTGCTAAAGCCAGTTTGTATTCATTGTTGTGCAGCACATCATGGAAACACAGTCACTTTTCAGGCAGGTGTTATGTCAAGTGATGCTGTGTGTGCTCCCTGCTGTTCCCTTGGGACAGAGGGTGGGCACAGCAGCTCTGGGCCATCAGCTGCCTCTAGCAGAGCTGCCCTTACATCCAGGGCTCTGCTCTGCCTGCATGGGCCCACTCCCACGGCAAGGGGAGAGGGGATGCACATGCCCAGGTGATGGGCACAGTGATGTCTCACTGTGTGAAGTAGACACCAAGTGAGTGTGTCTTGCACTTCAGGCACGAGATTTGGTAGCTCTGAGCTTAAAATCAAAATGGGAAAGCAGAGCTGCAACTAAAGAGAGATGCAGTTCTCGTTGACTTTCATTTACATTCTGTAATGATGATGTGATAGGTCATTTTGGTAATGGCTCATTCTTGTCAGTCTGTGAAAATAGCTGGGCTGTAAGAAAGTTAAGAGATTGGGAATAGTCTGGGGTGGAGAGGTGAAGTCCAAGTGATGACTCATGGGTCTTCCCTAACTTCTATTACTTTATTCTTATGGCAAGAAAGACAAAAGCTGATTATCACTGCTAATCACTACGGTGGCAAAAGCAATGCATCAAAAGAAATATTCTTCATTGTTTTTGGGTAATGTAGATTTCCCCTCATGACGGGTTAAATGATCTTAAATATACCTCACCAAACAAGTTATTTCATAACATATTTCTCAGGGCATATCCAATCAGCCGAATGAGTGTAACGCCACCCAACCCCATCAGCTGAAGGGTGCAGCATCCAAATACCCTGCTTGGCACTGGGAAGAAGCAGACAGGTCTTTGGCAGGACAGGTCACCTTTTCCCCCCGTTCCGTTCGCTTTGTCTCAGGGGATGCCGCTGCTCCCCAGCAGCGCCGCCCTGCAGCGGCAGCCCGGGCTGCATTCCCCGAGCGCTCGGTGCCAGCCCCGGCGGGTGCCTCGCTGCTCTCACCGGGAGCGCACGGGAACCCGCCAGGGGCGCTGATAACAAACACCGAGCGGCCCCGAAGGACGAGCGGCTCCCCGAAATGCGGGCGGGGCCGGGCGGGCTGCAGGCGGCGCTGCAGCACCGAGCGATTCCCGGGGCCCGCACCGAGCGATTCCCGGGGCCCGCACCGAGCGGTTCCCGGTGCCGCCAGCACCGAGCGATTCCCGGGGCCCGCACCGAGCGATTCCCGGGGCCCGCACCGAGCGGTTCCCGGTGCCGCCCGCACCGAGCGATTCCCGGTGTCCGCACCGAGCGGTTCCCGGTGTCCGCACCGAGCGATTCCCGGTGCCCGCACCCAGCGGTTCCCGGTGTCCGCACCGAGCGGTTCCCGGTGCCCGCACCGAGCGGTTCCCGGTGTCCGCACCCAGCGGTTCCCGGTGTCCGCACCCAGCGGTTCCCGGTGTCCGCACCGAGCGGTTCCCGGTGCCCGCACCGAGCGATTCCCGGTGCCGCCCGCCCAGCCCGCTCCCGTCCCGGGGCACGGGCGTTTGACCCCGCGCTGCTGCCTGGGTGGGCTGCCTGACTGCAGCCACGGAACCGTCCAAAGCAGCTTTCCAGATCTAGAGAGAAGTGCTTGGGAGTGAATGGAAAATAGAAGTCCTGTAAATAAACTGGCAGAGCAAAGCGACCTTGAGGCATGGAGTACACTTCGCATCTGAAATTGAAGATAACAGAAATATTCCGAGGCTTTGCTGGGAGCAAGAGAGAGTTGATGTGGTCGCTTTTGCATAGGCCAAGTAAGGAAATTGTGTAGCTTGGTTTGGGAATGAGAAGAGCCGGAACAAGTGCAGGCTCATGAGAGAAGCAGGAGTAGAGAACAACTGAGTAAAAGCGAGGCAAACAACTGTGCATTGCCAGGTCAAGGAGCAGGATACCACTCTTTAATAAAGGAAGAAAGGCATAGAGAGGAGTCTTTTAAAAGAACCAATGCAAAGCAGATTTGCCACTGACTTACTACTGAAGCTGGAACAAGGGAGAAAGAACCATGCTCCAAACAAACCTTCTCTTTTCACTTGTTTATATGGCATTGAATGTGTAAAATCACTGCTGGAAGAAAACCACTTGCTGGCCTAGGCAAGGAGATACTATTTCCATATACATTTCTCTAGATTCACTGATGTTTATAAACATGCTGCATCAAATAATATATAAAAATCAAATCTAATACTCAAATATGTAACCAAGAGCTGCAGCCAACCATCTGTGGTGAGCTGGGGGTCGGTCTCTTTCTCCGGGCAACAACAGACAGAACAAGAGGACACAGTCTCAAGCTGTGTCAAGGGAGATACAGGCTAGAATTAAGGAGGAAGTATTTTACAGAAAGAGTGGTCAAATACTGGAATCATCTACCCAGGGAGGTGGTAGAGTCACCATCCCTCGAAGAGTTTAAAAAAAGACTGGATGTGGCACTTGGTGCCATGATCTAGCTGAGGTGTTAGAACATGGGTTGGACTCGATGATCTTAAAGGTCTCTTCCAACCTAGAATTTCTGTGATTCTGTGATTCTGTGATCTGCTAAAGTGTTGCAATGAGCTTAATCCATGTTGCTTATAAAATGTACTTATACAGTGGCTTGTGCTTGGTAATAAATTAAAATGCACTGTGAACAGATATGGCAATGCTGGGGTACTTCAGTGTGTCCCACGAGACCCCAAAATTTTGCAAAAGTTTTCTCTCATGGAATAAATAATGGAAATTATTGGTTATTAGTGCATCCTCAAATAATTCTTTTAACATCTGGAAAGGAAAAATTGTTCAAAGTTAATAATAAAACAGTCACATTGTCTTTTTAAATGAGATGGAGCGCTGCTGATTTATGATGTAAGAGATACAACATCAAATAGTTGAATTTCCAGAACTGCCTGTTCTGCAGTTTACCAACTGCACCCTTCAGAGAGCAGCAAAGTTTTATTAAACATGCTGGAGCTGCTAATTAGAATAAAAAAGGCCTGAAAACTTCAGAAGTTGATGAAAATTTTGTATGTTCAGCAACTGTCAGGATTTGTGAATTTAAAGGAAGAAGAATAGAAAAGTACTCACAAAATGTAGCAGATAACTCCTATACTCCACATATCTGTTTCATATCCAATAGGTTCATAGTTTATAACTTCTGGAGCCACAAACTCAGGTGTCCCAAAGAGAACTTTCAGAGAGCCTGCATTTTCTGTGAAGAATGAAAGAGAAAACCATTAACTGCTGCATGGAAACTTTCAAAAACCAGTTATTGCCCAGTAACTGGAAAACCAGATTTGCCCTAATATTTGTGGTTTCATTAAAGATCCATATCAGAAGAAATAAATGATGCCTGGATTGCTGTTTTCTTAGCTGATATATGTCTAGCAATGAAGAATTATTTATTAAGCATCCTCAAGCACACACAGCACTGTATAAGGCACATAAGAAGGTTCCTATTGCAAGGAGCTTCCACAAGACCAAATCCATGAAAAAGGAGAGACATCAGTACTTAATTCAGATTGTGTGTCCTGAAGTAAAAAAGTGTTTGAGCCTCCATCCCTTTAGCAGTTGCACAAGAGAACTGCAGCACTCCAGTGTCAGAAAGAAACGACAGTTTTCACAAATTATTGAACATTTATCAAAGCTTGGGGCTCTGCATGTTGTGGTAAAAAGAAACAGTCATGATAAAATTGTAACAGTAGGAAATAATTATTTCAATACAATACATTTTCTTCTAGTATAAACAGGAAAGAAAATCAATAGTGGGTTGCATGCTTTTAAATTTGAAGTGAGGCCAACAGTAAAACAAAAGAAGGGGCAGATGATGTGCACCAGTCAGATCATTACCCACAGGTAAAGCTGGACTTGGGCATGCTGTCAAAACCAGGCTGCCTACAAGCACACCTGTGGTCAAGGGGAAGCACAAATCACCAGCTGCCAGTCACCAGCTGCTGCAAACTCCTGTTCAGCTGGCCTGTAGCACAGGTATTCTAGATCTGCTCTGCTTAAACACTCTGTGGATGCTTTTAACATGATCTACAGTGAAGCCACTGCTTCCAATATGAACTGAAAGAATAAGGTCATGAGGCATGAACTGGCTTGACATTCTTCTTGTGTTGACCCACCAGCATTGCCCTGCTGGAAAATACAGTGATGGAGGTAAGAGAAAAACCTGTTCATAACCAAGTGCTGCCAGATTATGCTGCCAGTGTGCAAGTGAGTGATGTGTCTACCCTCCAACATAGTGTGAAACACAGAGTCATTAAGCTAAAAATTCTTAGGCAAATCTCAGTGGGCTCATTTTTATCAGTGCTTGTTCTAAATCTGATGGGAAGAAGAAAAGAATAAGCAAGGTCAGGAAAAAAGAAAACTAAGGAATAGTTTACGGACTGGGGAGGAAAAAAACCCCACATTCCAGTAATAGAATTGCATTGTAAAAATATAATAATGTCAGAATATAAGTTGTGTCTGACTTGAAACAGGCTTGGATTTTGGTTGAGAAACTCGTGTCCAGTCTGCATGTCTGCCTGAACCATCAGTGTATGCCTTAAGTGAGATTGCATTAGGTTTATCTTTTGTGCAAGAGCAGCAGCCAGATTAGGCACAGTAGAATGTCCTAGTGAGGAACCACTGCTCTCCCAAAGAGATTACCATCTAAACAAAACAGATATGGATGGGAAGGCAAACAGATGTAACACATTCCAGTCCTGCTCCTGTTAAGGTTACCAGGAGTACAGGGATCTGCAGCTGTGCAATCAAGAGAAAAGCTAGAAAATCCTCAAACAGCCACCAAGTCAAAGTTCTGAAGAGTCTGCAAAAAAAGCAACTTGTCCACAAAACAGAATCTGAACAGAATATTTTTATTTACCAGAACTTAATTTACGAAGTTTTACAACATAAATACTGATCCCAGTACAGACTCCACTCCCAAACTTAGCTCCATTGAAAGCTCTTAAGGCATTTCATGAAATGCAGTCAAACACCTGAGCTGGTGCTCTTTTGAGGCACCCAAATCCCCAGCTTACCAAATGGAATCTGAAACATCTATAGGGTTAATAACTTGCCTAATGATTGAGCACCATGCTTGAGGCAACTATGGAGCACAACCACAACAATTCACTTGCAGTTGTGCCAGTTTCCCATTTTAAATGCTATGACACCTTTTTTTTGCTCTGGTCAGATATGGTTATAGTAAATTATTTGCAGAAACTTCATTTTAATACATTTTCCCTGCTCCCACCATTTTTAGAGACAGAAGCAGAGAGAAAGATGCCTGGAAGTAGGTGCAGGAAATTACTCAGAACCTTCCATGCAAATTCACCAACATCAAGACCCTCCTGCTCTCTGACTATCCTTTAAAAAGCACATTCAAAAAGTATTGCACAATATCCCTACAGTCACATAACCAGAGTTTTCTTACTGCAAAAGGTATGATACTTTTTCTAACATGGCATCTAAAGTAACTTAGCCTGAAAGAAGGGCAATGTGCTCTCCACAGTGGCAATGAGGACTCAGAGATCACCTTCCCTTTTGAAGTGCCAGCAGAAAGTCCAAGATCCCATTTTCCCATCTGCCTTCATTTTAAAATTTATCACAATGAATCTGTTTTCTAAAAGCTTCATCATGATAATCTAAATCTCAGGCTCAGATTTTCACATCCAAGTTTGGAGGCTTTTCTGTGCACTGTGTAAACTACCATGAGCAACTGTGTATGCAAAAGGCTGATGTATAAAATGTGCTGCCCACAGGTCAGAGAAATGTGGGGTTTTTTTGAAAACATGGCATTTGAGTGCAAGCATACAGCGTGAAACAACTGACACAGCATTTTTTGTGTATAAAAGAAAAAAGAAAAGAAAAGAGTAAGACCCTTTATATGCAGCAATATGTCAAGTCTTTACCCAGTTGTTTACAAGCTTAGTACACAAGTAAGATCTGTGTTTGGATATCCCTTAGTTCAGATAGAAAGCTGACAAGCTAGCTGGAAACTGTTGCTGACACTGTATATAATCAGCTGGTTAAAAAATATATCTTTACAGTACTCAAAAACCATTCTCTTTCTCCTTAAGAAGTTTATCTTAAACAATTTTCTACATGTGTTCCTCAGCACACCAAAAAAGGTCAGGAAAATATCCCACTGCAGCTTTGGTATTTCCTGACAGTGCAAGGGAACTAATTAGCTGCAGGAGATGACTGCAGCAGGAGCTGATCCTAATATCTTTAAAGCTGATGA